>NW_017728886.1:34480268-34491731 GCF_001723895.1 Crocodylus porosus
CGGGGCCAGCGGGGTCCTCCTCATAGTCCCCTCCCCCCCTCAACCCCTTACCTTTGGGACCGGAGCCCTGGTGCTGAAGCAGCTGCTTCAGCACCAGGGCAAGGGGCCAACCATCGAGATGATTTGGCAGCCAGAGCATCTCTGTGGAGGACCCAGCCTCCAGTTTCCTCAGGGCATGGTCCAGGACCGTGCTCTGCCCCACTTTTTTAAACTTTGGATTTTTAGACCCCTGGATATCCAGAGGTCTAATTTTTTTCCCCATGCTGCAAACTTGCAGCATGGGGAACATTTTTTCATTCCCACACGTGCCTCTTGCCCCATCTCAAAGAGGTTTGAGATGGTGCAAGAGGCATGTGCGTGCTCATCGACACACCCATAAGTGGTTAGACCCATGTTCACCTTCCACCTTAGTCGTTGGGGATTCAAGATATAGTTTTCAATCCTTTTATGCAGATGTAAGTATTTAACCCTACATCCTAAACAAGTGTTCTAATCACTACAGTGTTGTATACAAAGGAGATGACAGCAGCACCAAAACCTTCACCCAGGTTTTAGTAGAAAGCTGTAGTCACTTCTTCATTTTCTGCTGAGCCTGACAAGCTACCTATGCTATAAGAATACCTGCCAGATTGAGCCCCCCAGGGGATGTAGGGAGAAGCACACAGAGTGTGTTAATCCTGATGATGTTTAAGTGGGAAATAGGCTTCATCTGTCATTCACATGCATGGAAGCCTAACACCTTAAATACCTAGAGAACCTTAATGTTGAAAACTGAAAAAACCAACAGAGTTTAGGGGCCTCCAGAGTTAGGTGGTACTATAAATTGTTGTTTGGAGGATTGCAAATTGGAACTAAGGCATTGGAATTCTACCTAAATCTCTCTGTGGATCTGGGATTGAGTGGTTTCTGAATACTGCAGTTATAATACCAGCCAATGAAGCTATAACAGATTGAGCTGAATACTACTCTAGCTTACCCATTATCAACACAATTAAATGATGTAAATGCAGATTATAAAGCCAAATTCTGTTCTCACTTATATATTTAACAGTCTCAAATGTAAATAAGCACATGATAATTTCAAGGCTACAGAGTAACTACTGAGGTGTAATCAAGGGCAAAACGTGTCCTATGTTTTTCACTATTTTTATTACTGATGATGTATGAATTAAGAAAAATAGAGCCTACCTTTCAGATTCTAGGGTGAATTTGCAGGGTTAGCAATTTGAACAAGAGTCTTTTTATTTGTATGCCAAGAAAATTTGACATGAATGTCAAGGAGACACAACGACCACAGAACCAAACAATATTTTTTAAAACCCTGCATTTAAACCAGAACTGAGCTTTTTAAAAGCCAAAAAAGTGTGCAGCATGTTTTCTGTCCCCTGTATTTCTCTTGCACTGTTTCTTATTTTTGACACCATTAAATGTAAACAGCCTAGACTCTCTAAATTTGGCAATAAGTGTACAAATAAGCTTCAATGTTTATTTATCCCTGCCTATTCCACACACAGGACTATTGCTTATCAAGTTGCCACAGGCTCCTAAGTTCTCCTGTGTACACAATTGTAAATAAACTCTGGCCTTTTAAGATTCAACCATCCTCCTTCCAAAGCCCATCTTCACATAATATATCCTAGCGATTCCCTCTGGCAGCTGCTAAATTCAAACTCTTGGCTTCTGTGAGGAGTGAAAGATTTGAATTCCAAGCTCCAGCACTGTACATTTCAAATACAGGAGTGAACTTAAAATGCTGAAAGATACAGGAAAAGAAAAGCAACCTGGATGCTCTGGGACAGAGGAAGAAAGTTTTATGGAAAATGGTGAGAGCTGTAGCCCACTCCAGGCTACTTTTGTAAAATGACTGACCTTTGTAGTTGGGACTCGGTCCTAGCAAATCACTTGGGTCACTTATTTCCTGAAACATCCAGCTCATCTCTCTCTAGGATGTACTGCTAAGGTACAATTTAGTAGTTAGATAGAAAAATATTTTTCTAGGCACCAGGGCATTTTGCTCCAGCTGGGTATCAATGAGTGCCTTACTATAATTTTGAAAAAGTCCACCTCACTGCATTAGCAGTGTCATTTAATAAAACCAAAGTCACAGAGCTGATGCCTCAGGCAGGTGGAAAGCACAGGCACCTTTAGACTGCCCATGCTCTCCTGCTATAAACAAACAGATATGGGCTACTATAAACTGATTTGAGTTTTTTTGGTGCAACAGAAATTATGGACCCAAAGGGGAAAAAAATCAGAGATCTGAATGATTGAGACCAACCCTATCCCATGGTTGTCAAACACCCAGACTGTTGATTATGCCACTATGCTAAATTAAGGTTCTGCATGATTCTGGCTTTCATTTTTGTAAAAGGTATGTTTTAGTCATATAGTTGAAAAGAAAAACTGCTGGAAATCATTTAAATTGTTCTGTTTTTTCTGAGTATCAGAGATAGACTGTAGAACATTTTTTTTTAAAACAAGCTTCAGACTATGTGATACTTCAGACTTCACCAGATGCTTACTAGAAATCATCTCAAAGTCTGCTGGAATGGATCCTAATAGATCTTGTACCCTTATTGTCTGTGGCTGTATCAGATGTCTCTCTTGACAAGTAACCAATTGTCTTGTTCATTACATGTTGTACTATTTAGAAAAAAAGGCAACTAGGAATCAAACTTTTATGACTGAAAAATCACTGTTGAACAGTAATTAATATAAGATCCTAGTACCCAGTTAAATGTTTCACTTATTAATAATGTCACCTTAATTAGATATTTAGAGCCCTCCTGCTGTATCATGGGAAGACATGAGAAGTTTTGTGAATGTGATTATATCCTTGTGTGTGAATCAACAACGTACCATTTTTATTTCCAAGTGTGTGATCCTTGGGAGGTCTAAGACTTTGAGACGAGCCGTCTCCCAGAGTCCAGTCAAAGTTGTCACTTAGGGAATTTTGCCAACCACATCTGCCTCTTTCAAAAGTGCAGGAAGTACCGCATTCATTCTCGTCGGTATTATCCCCACAGTCATCTGCAAAATCACAGCTTTGTTCTGGTCTGTAACACTTGCCATTCTGACATTCCCAATAGCCATGTGAGCAGGAGCCTAAAACAAAAAGAAAAGGGGCATCCTAGTGAATCACACGGTAGTGCACGCCAGTAAGGTTACTGGAAGGTTACATCTGAACAGTTTGATATTTAGGAGGAGGAGGGTGGTCCAAGAATTTTTTATTAAAAGCCTTTGGTTCCCCTGAAGTGCCAATCCATTATCAGTTTATTTCTTTTGTGTTCTATGAAGAGATGGCCTAAATAAATGACTGTTTTTCTTGTAAAGCTTTTGAGGGCAAGTTCCAGCCATGCATTCCTTCACTAACAAAGCTTTTTCGTCTGACTTAATTGCTGACATTTTCCTTTTATGTGGTGTAGGATTAAACCATTTCATTTTAACTGCAAAGTGGAGCTTAGTTTAGCAGCTCCAATTTAAAAAGAAAGGAGAAAAAGCTTTTA
Source organism: Crocodylus porosus (assembly GCF_001723895.1). NCBI lineage: Eukaryota > Metazoa > Chordata > Crocodylia > Crocodylidae > Crocodylus > Crocodylus porosus. The sequence continues at coordinate 34,483,775 of NW_017728886.1, forward strand.
TTTTTTAACTACAAAGTTTTGCCTTTTAATTGACATTTTGCAAACTAGCTCAATGGAATAGTGATGTCCTTTTTGTGTATTATTCCTGGCATCATTGAAGGCTAATTCTACTATTGTGTAATCCAAGCATTGTTGGACTCATTTCACAGGATCCATTTCCAAGCTTTATGTTTTCATTTCAGATCAATTCCTGAAATATTTTGGCCATCAGACAGTCCCTTTAGTTCATTCTTGATCCAGAGAGACAAGCATGAAACTCCAAACCAAACAAACAAGTTTTACTGAACTGAAAACTGGTTCCTGCCAAAAGCTAGTACACAGTGAATAATATCACATGTACAGAGGAGTAAAATCAAGTAAAATTATATCATTAAGTAAAATGATAATGCACATGTATGTAAAATTGTTCACATAAAATGTTGGCAGGGTTTTAGTGAAAAGAAAATAAAGCCAAACAATATTGGTTTTTCACTGCAACTAACCAAGTTATCAGGATAGATTGATTAAGAGCTGCATCAGACCAGCCTATTTTAAGGAACACAGACTAACAAGGTTGTTAGTAAAACAAAAATACAGCCATAGGGTATACAGCTTAGTGGAAGGCTGATCACCACCAAAATTCACAATCTGAATTTCTGAGGCAAAACATGCCTGTTTTTAGAGACTTTTACCCATTCAAAGCTGCTGAAAAAGAGAAGTTTGGCTTAGTGCTTTATGGTTTTTTTGTTTCTCTTGTTTTTTGGGGGGGTTTATAACCAAATATTTTTTTCTGCTGTCCCTGAAGACCACTTCTACTTGTATCTATTCACAATCTTTAAACTGGTCATAGCTAAGAGCAACAGGGTGTGGTTCATTGATTCACAGACACTGCTGTTTCCTAATCAGATAAAAAAACATTTACATCCCTGAGTGAGAAACAAGCTAACATTGATTTAATAGATTTCATAGACATTAGGGCTGGAGGGGACCTCAGAAGATCTTGGAGTCCAGCCCCCTGCCCCAGGGACAGGAAGTCAGCTGGGGTCACAGGATCCCAGCAAGATAAATGTCCAATTGACTCTTAAAGGAGTCCAGACTAGGTGCTTGCACCACCTCTGGTGGCAGTCTGCCCCAGGCCCTGGAGACTCAGACTGTAAAGAAGTTTTTCCCTATGTCCAGCCTGAAATGGTCTTGGAGAAGTTTGTAACTGTTTGACCTTGTCATCCCATGGGGCGCTCTAGTGAACAGGCGTTCCCCCAGATCCTGATGCACACCCCTTATATACTTATAGGCAGCCACCAGATCCCTCCTGAGCCTGAGCTTTTCCAGGCTGAAGAGTCCCATAGCTCTCAGCCTCTCATTGTAAGATCTGTTTTCTTGCCCTCTAATCATGCATGTGGCTCTCCCTCTGGACTTTCTCAAGCTTCTCCACATCCTTTTTAAATTGCAGAGCCCAGAAATGGATGCAGTACTCCAGCTGCAGCCTCACCAATGCCGAGTACAGTGGGAGGGCGACATCCTGGGATTTGCTTGAGAAGCATCTATGGATGCAAGCCAGAGTTTTGCTTGCTTTGCCGATTTGCTGTGCTTCTGAGCACCTGCAGTGTGCAAGGATTTCATTAGGCCCTAGAAAGTGTTCAGCATTTTGGAAAATCACGCCCTCAATCTTTTCCCTTAATCTCTCTTCCCAAATTTAGCTGAACTTTAAACACACATTATTCCTCAGAAGCCCCTAAGAATGGGAAAGGAAATAAGGGATGGCTCTACTGCTTTGTGGAAATTTTAAAAGACAGAACCCTGAAGTAATTTAACAAAAGGGAAAAGAGTTACAAGTGTCATTCAGTTTCCAGATATATCATGTCCTGGCAACCACAAACATGATTTAGACAAGTGTCTTTCTAGCAAGACTAGAAACTAAAGAAGCTAACATGGGCACCATTCCATTCTGCTCAATCGGATAGTATGCTGCTAGGCATCTCTGAATAATGAGACAAACAGAAGGCCATTCAAGTTATCTACCTATATGAAACAACAGAGAGTAAAGACAGAGAATCAATGGCAAGCACTTAAAAGAATGGTCACATGCCCCCTTCACAACTCCAGATACTGTAGCATACACTGGAGAAAATGCAATACAACAAATGCCCAGAAATCAGCAGGGAATGTTAACAAAACCACCACATTTCCAAAAATTGGCAGAATTTCATTAGTGATTTTTTGAAGGCACCAGAGAGGTAGAACTGCAAAAGCTTTTATTTAAATCTGCTTTTCCTATTTGGCCCTGTTGCTATAGCAAAGCATGGACAGCTACATTGATAGAGTCCAAAGAAGAGTCCTATTCCATCCTTAGTAATTCAGTTTTGAGCCAGAATTTTCCTAGACTACAGGGAAGTTTAAAGAGCAGATAGCTGATCTGGGAAAACTGGAAGTTTATGGCGGTCAGAAGGTCTGTCCTAATATTGGTAACTAAGAGGGACAGTAAGATGAAGGTAGCACTAAAGCCATTCCACACTGACTCCGCATCCTGGCTTTCCTTAATTTTTCCCGATGCTAGTTCCTCCAAAATGCTGATCACCCTAGTCACAATCCAGCTCTACGCTTAACTTTTGAGGTTTTTTTCTGGACTGGTGCCAGAGTGACAAAGTACGTCACAGGATCACACCCTTAATGAGGAACCAAGAAAAAGGCACCTGCCTGCCCTTTTCTAGAAGTGTGAAAAGTCTTCTGAATATGGGAATGCAGCAGAAGGACACTAAGATTTGGTGCCTTTTATCTATTGCATTCAATTCACTAACAAGCTAGAGGGGTGGTGCACATTACTGGGGTCCAGTTCAAAGTCAAAAGGGAACTCTGTGTTCTTTGAAGTTGCTCCAGGTGATGCAAATGAACACTGCATATTTGTGAGAAGGAAGTTTGGGTGATGACACAGGGAACAGATGGTACTGACATTAGGAATCTGTTCAACAAGATAAATGAAATCTGTCTTAAACAACAGTGAACCCATGGAAACTTGGAACACAGATCACCCCTGCTGTGGATTTTGGGAGATAGTGGTGACCAGAAGAGATTAAGTCATGTGTCTCAAGACTAGAAATAAAAATGTCCTGCTCTTAAAATGTGCAGACATATTCTTTCAATATCCTTCCAATAAATGGAATTCCCAGCTACACTGGGTCAGTGCATAAACTTACCCATTTTGCTGTGAATTAACTGCGTCCTTCTGCAATGAAAAAACTAACATTGTTATTTAAGAATCTATTCTATGTTAGAGAACCCATGCTATTAACTTGAAAGTAATAGTTGACACACTTCAGAGTTATTGTTCAACATTAAAACTTGATCCTATTGTTCCGGCTGAGCAGACTGGGTTTTGTAGGCAAGAATATGTCTCCTGGAACAGATGGATAAAAAATACAGGCAGACTGTCCACAAGGGCCACACTGATGCCAAAACAGGAGGTGCTATAATCCAGGCACCTGAGAGAAACATTTAGTTAATGGGTCTATATGAAGCCTTAGCTATACATGAAAAGTGCTCCTACTTAATTAAAAATATAGGGAATAGTTGTGACAGCACCACCATGCCCCCCCTTTACTGTAACTACAAGTTCCTGAGTTGGAAAATTTAGGAAGATGACACAAGGATTAGACAAGCATGTTCTGCTGATCTTGCCTTAAAATGCTCTCTGATGCCAATCTGTAACAGTAGATATGTAGATGGTCTAGTTTAGGAGACATTTAGAAATTACTCTATTCAACCCAATTCAATGAAAAGCCAGACTGCTGTATATCACAAAACCATTCAAAGGACCTGCTGCCTTTCAGAGCAGAATTGTCATGCTAGCCTATTCTCCACTGGAAGACAGACAGCCCTTTTTCGCCATTCTGGATATTTATCATAAAGGCTTTGCATAATATAGATGCTGGCTGTTATAAGAGCCACTTGCTATAATCCTATCTTTCTTTTAGGTGATTTCCTAAGGATATAGGTATAAATCCTGCTGTCCTAGAAAACTTGAAATTTAAAAAGCATGTGAAAGGATACTGCCTGCTCTTGACAGTGCTTTCTATTCTGGCCTGATGCACAAATGAGATCTGTACAGTTTTTTAAGTTGCCTCTATAACAGTGCCTCTGGTTTGGGGTTAAAAAAGAAACATGAGAGTAGAAATGTGAAATTTTTTGTCATCTACAAATAAAAATTTCCATCTTGAAGTCTGCCATGAATGAATTTTTTTCAAGCCTGTGTAATGAATAATATTACACCAGCTAATTGAGTTTGTAATGTGACTTGTTTCTGGATGTACTGTCACAATGTACTTTTAGTATAAAACCCACATTTCTAAGGCTTTTGTATCTTGGCTTTAAAGGTTGCAAAGAAAAATCAAGACCTCTGAATATTTTATATTTTTAACAATGCCAAAAACCTACTCTGCACAATTAGCTGCTTCATGGTATCAGTCTATAAGCCTTTGGGCACAGTAGGCAAATAGAGTTTAGAAAAAAACCTCCCTACTTGTTTAATTGAGAGGAGCATCTCCTCTGTGAGGTTCAGTAACTTTTTTCCTCTAGCAGTGTGCCTTAAAGATTGTTAGCAGATGGACTTTTTGCCCTTGCATGGCAGCTGCATTGACACACTAGACTGTAATGGACCCAACGGAGCTGTTAGTGTCTTTCAGATCAATAATCTCTGAACTGAGGAGGATTTACACAATAGAAGATAATGGCTTCACAAGAGCTACCAGGATTGATCGAGTCAATAATCCCTATTTTTAATAAGCCCTGAATAAATCAGAGAGGTGGGAGGGCTAAATTTTTAAGTTGGTAATTAGGACATGGATGAATAGCCTGTATTTTAAAGAGTTTCTACATATAGCTATTTAAAGAAATACTCGCATTAAAATATATAGATAAAAACCTTCTATCCCCCATTCTTAAAAAGTAAACGACATTAACACCACAACCCCACTTCATTTAAACAACAAAATAACCCTCAAGTAAAGTCAAAACTTAGTTTATCCACCATGTCAATGAAATGCAGAAGATTTAGATCCGTAACACCAGGTGCAATACTGAGGCAAAACAGGATAAATTATAGGTTGAATGCCTGCATTAAAATCTCAATATTATATTTTCTATTCTTGTAGGCTCCTTGACTTCACAGGACTAGCAGCAAGCATAAAGTAGTACTCCCAGGAGCAACGTTACATTCTACTAATCCCCAAACTCAAAGATATATCCCAACAGGGATTATCTGTGAGTGAATAAACTTTCTTTGACACTCAGTTATGCCATGGTGTTAGCTTTGCTGGTCTGTTTATTTGCTTCTTTTATTCACATTGGTATTCTGTCTTCTTTGGTCTCCTAAGCCCAAGACGCTCTTTCTGACAAGGCATCAGATTACTGTATATAAATCTCTTCTAAAGATCTACAAATAACTGGCTAATAATCACTGCTCTGAGGGTTCAGGTTAATAAATAGCTCACCAAACTAGTTTGCGCTTCCTTGATCCATCTGCTGCTCCTGATCTGAGCAGGACCTGTCATCTTGTGTCAAGGAAGGTACCTGGTATTATCTTTTATTGGACCAACTATATAGTTAGGAGAGCTGCTAGACACGTTTTCAGGTAGAACAAAAAGAAACTGAAATCTTGTCTAGCAGCTTTTTCTAACTATATAGTTGGTTCAATAAATAATAATACAAGACAATGGGACATCACTCCTCCCATGTTCTCCCAGCCTAAGGGTGCTCAACCTCCACCCAGAAGGCCAGATGCATCCTATGGAGCCAGGTCATCTGGCCTTCTGGGCTCCCCATGGGATTGAAAATCTGGCATTAAGGAAGCGGTGGCATCATTAACTGCCACTTCCCTGCTACCAAATTTCTGGTTCTGTGGGGAGCCCAGTGGGCCAGACAGTGTGGCCCCACTGGTATATCGGACAGCATGAGGTCAAATCCTGCTGCAGAGCTTGGGCCTGAGAGTGTGTTGCCAAGTCTTGGCATCTGGGGCCAAGCCAGGGCAATGCAGGTCCTGATCCAGGTGTATGGGGCCCAATCTAAGCACTAACCCCACAAAGGATCCAGCCTGTTGTTTGGTCCCATGCCACTCATCTGGGCCATACGGCTGAAAGACTGAGCACTACAAGCATACTACAAATGAAAACTCAGAGGTCAGAACCACATACAGGTGCTGGTCATTTGTGTCTACAAATGGCAAGGACCATGCTGTAACTCATGGTACGTCATACAAAGTGCTATGAGCTAGAGTGTCCCCCCCTCCCCCCCGCTACAACCCAACAGATGTTCACCTGTTTGGTCAGGTGGGATTGAGCATCTCTGCAGCAACCCTCTTGGCCAGCAGGAGGGAGTATTTCAGCAGCCTTTGAGGAGGCTGCTGAACCAACTCTCTCCCCAGCCCCACCTCTGCTAGCTCCAGGGCTGTCAGTACTTTCTAAGCACTTGGAGGAGAAGGTGGTGATTAGGGACAGTCAGCATGGATTCAGCAAGGGCGAGTCAAGTCATGCCATACAAACCTAACTGCCATCTGTCATGAGCTGACTGACTAGGTCTGGATGCGAGGAGGCCAGTGGATGTGGTATACCTTGACTTCAGCAGGGCTTCTGGTACAGTTCGGTAAAACATTGTAGCTCGCATGCTTATGCTTAAGAAGTACAGGTTGGAAGAATGGACTGCAAGGTGGATAGAAAAATGACTGGATTGTCATGCTCAGAGGTTAGTAAGTCAATGGTTTGATGCCTAGTTGGCAGCTGGTATCAAATGGAGTACCCCAGAGGTTGGTCCTAGGACTGGTTTTGTTCAATATTTTCATCAGTAACCTGGAAGATGGGATAAAGTGAACCCTCAGGAAGTTTGCAGGTGGCACCAAGTTGGGGGCCGTGTAGTAGATATACTGGAGGTTAGGGCTAGGATTCAGAGTAACCTAGACAAATTGGACGATTGGGCCAAAAGAAATCTCATGAGGTTCAACAAAGACAAGTGCAAAGTTCTGCACTTAAGGCAGAACAATCCCATGCATCACTATAGACTGGGGACTGACTGACTAAGCAGAAGCTCTGCAGAAAAGGACTTGTAGGTTACAGTGACCACTAAGCTGAATATGAGCCAAAAATATGCCTTTGTTGCGAGGAGGCTAACAGCATACTGGGCTTCATTAGTAGAAGTGTTTTCAGAAGATCAAGGGAAGTGATTCTGCCTCTCTATTTAGCACTGGTGAAGTCACAATCTGAAGTTCTCTGTCCAGTTTTGGGGCCCCCACTACAGAAAGATTGTGGACAAACTGGAGAGTCCAGCAGAGGGCAATGAAAATGGTTAGGGAGCTGGGGCACACAACTTCTGAGGAGAGGCTGAGGGAACTGGGTTTACTTAGTCTGAAGAAGAGAAGATTGAGGGGGCGGGGGTGTTTAATAGCAGCCATCAACTACCTGAAGGGTGGTACCAAAGACAATGGAGCTAGACTGCTCTCAGTGGTTGCAGATGACCAAACAAGGAGCAGTGGTCTCAAGTTGCAGCAAAGGAAGTTTAGATGAGTGATTAGGAAAAACTCTCACCAGGAGGGTAGTAAAACTCTCCATCTTTGGAGGTTTTTAAAACCTGGCTAGACAAAGCCTTGGCTGGGATGATCTAGTTGGGGATGGTCCTGTTTTGAGCAAGTGCCTGGATTAGATGACCTCCTAAATCCCTTCCATCCCTGGGTTTCTATGATTCTATGAGTAGGGAAGGGAGGAAAAGGTCCTGTCAGACCAACCTGGTGGCCTTTTACGATCAGATCACCAGAGCGTTAGACGCAGGGGTTGCAGTGGATATAATCTTCCTGGACTTCCGGAAGGCTTTTGACACTGTCTCTCACCCCATTCTCATTAAGAAACTGGGGGGCTGTGGCGTAGACACCCACACAGTCAAATGGGTCGCCAACTGGCTGGAGGGCCGCACCCAGAGGGTGGTAGTAGATGGGTCCTTCTCA
>NW_017728886.1:34492246-34497920 GCF_001723895.1 Crocodylus porosus
GGTCTGGAACCAGCTTCCAAGAGAAGTGGTGCAGGCTCCTACCCTGGGGGTGTTTAAGAGGAGGTTAGATGAACATCTTGCTGGGGTCGTTTGACCCCAGTATTCTTTCCTGCCATGGCAGGAGGTCAGACTAGATGATCTGCTCAGGTCCCTTCCGACCCTACAAACTATGAAACTATGAAACTGGGGGAAGCTGTCTGGGTGCTGGGGCTGAAGCAGGGCAGAGAGAGTGGGGGTAGTTGTCTACCCCTCCAGCAGGGGAAGAGAGTGCTCTTTGGTGGTAGCAGGCAGTGAGGTGGTGCCCTTTCTTATAGGGGCAGGGTGGCCAGGAGATGCTGCAAGGCTGGGGGAGCAGTGGACTGCAGGCTGGGGGTGAGGGGTACAAACAGGGCTGGGGGGGGCTATGGCTTGGGAGTGAGGGGCACCAGGGGTGGCAAGGGACTGTGGGTCAGGAGTGCAGGGTAGTGGCAGTGCCAGGGTGCTGTTGGTCAGGGTGAGGGGCACCAGCAGGGACAGGTGGGGCTTGGGTTGGGAGTCAGCATAGCCCAGGGGGGTGGGGTACTGTGGGTTGGGAATGTGGGGGAGCAGCAGGTTTGGGGGGCACTATGGCTTGGGAGTGCAGGGCAATGGAATGGGCAGAGGCAGGGCACTGAAATATCACTGCCCCCGCACAACCATATACCACCCCCAACAGGTGTCCCCTCTTTTTGGAACTGAAAATATGGTAACCCTAAGCACCATGCTGCCATCTGTTTTGCCTGGTCTGAGGTGAAGAGGGGTGGTGGAATGAAGACCCCTCACTTCACGGGTCTGGCCTGGCTTTCCTCAATACCCCAGCTCAGGTAGCTGGTGGTGGGGTTCTGCAAGGTGAGGTGGCTCTATTCCTACCTGTCTCCAGCTCAGGCCAGGCAAAACATCCAGCAGCTGTGTGCTGCTTCCTTTCCTCCTTCCCGTACTGATAGCCATGGGGCTGGGGCTGGGCTGGGCTGATGCATGCCAGCCCTGACATGCCTTGCCCTGCCCTGCCCCGCCCTTTGTGCAAAAAATTATCCCTCAAGGGTAGTAGCTGATTTGAGGAGGGTTAGTTTTCAAGCAACTGGCCATTTTAAAAGCACTCTGCAGCCGTGCACGTGTGTTATGTAACAGTCACAGATCACTTTCAGGGGCCTGATCATGTGAAAAACGTCACTTGTGTAAGCATCCTATGGATGTTTCTCCCTGCTACACAGACAACAGAGAGGGCAAGTGGCAAAATTACTTACTCTGGGTTTCACTGCCAACCTCAACAAACTGAATAATAATTATAATAAAAATGTAGCTAGATTCTGCTGGTAGTGTTATGCAAAGAGCATACAAAGAACAAAGAGCATACATAAGAGTGCATCTGGCTCTATGGGTACTTTTTTATCACTTGATTATGGTACCAGGCAATGCTATTTAGGCACTTGCTGGGTTCACTAGTTCCTGTCTTACTGTGGTGCCAGGGCCATCCCTGGGGAGGGGGTGAATTGGCGCAACCATCCTGGGCCTCGCACTTTGGGGACCCCCACAGACAGTGCTGTACAGGCCCTGCCACAGCCACCACTACTGCCAAGAGCCACTGGCTCTGCTGCCACCAATTGTTGGCAGCTCCAGCTATTCGCCAGCCCCTACCCTCCCTCTGCTTCCAGCTTCCCTCCCCCCCTCCCCCCGGCGCTCCTGCAGGCCCCACAGAGGCTGATATGCCCTGGGCCCCGTGCACCCCTAAGGATGGCTCTGTGTGGTGCTATGGATGGACTTTCCCCTTGGTTTTTGACAAACCTAAAAACTGTTCATTATTAGTCAGTCTCTTGTAGTTATCATGGTTCTTTGGGAAGGATTCATAAGTAGTAAAGTGATACTTTGTGGACCATTCAAGAAAAGGACATCTCAGGCTTAGGATAGATGAAGAATATATCACAGAGATGAGACAGATATTATTAGCACATGTACAGCTCCATACTGAAATGGCTAATTTGCTTTCTGTTTCAGAGGCAGTGCACATGCAGGAGACACAAAATGTCTCATTATCACCATGTTGTTACTAAACTGAGCAGTACAGATACACCCTTAATTCCTTAAAATGGCTAGCAACACACTGACTACTTTAATGATATGTTGTGAGCTTCCCAGTCCTTATCCGTTTGCCTATAGTCTGGTGTCTCAAGGAAGTGACCACATCTTCTTTACACCTAAAATAATGACACTTATTGTGAGAATTATCAAATGACAACATTAATAAAAGCCAATGTAGTTAAATGGAGCTGTCCTGTCTGTGTGTTCACACACACAAACTAACTACTCCTAAAAAAAAAATCAAGGCACAAGGGAGCAAAGCATTAAACAAAGAAGCTTGTAAAATGTTAGTGACCTTTCCCAAGTTTTTGTGCTCTCTTCTTCCTCCTCCACATAGTATATTTTGCTTTAATCATTTCCAACACTTAACTTCTGGTCGATAGACATAAGACAGATAATAGGTTCTTCATGGCAAAAGTAATTACTTCTGCAGTAATAACAGTCACCATAATGGCATCTTACCAAGCCCTGTGAAACTGCTCATAGTAAAGGCTCAAAACAGTTTTATTTTTGAAATGCTAACAGTGCTCATCAACCGTTTACCCCAAAGGTAGTGTTGGCGAAGAGGGTCAAATGGGAAACACTTTGTGACGCTTGCCTGGTCAGTGCGTCTATGGATTAATTATATAGTAATTCTGATAAACAAATTTTATTTGCAACTTCCCAAATCACTGTTCTCACAAAAAAAAAAAAAAAAAAGAATGATCAGAGCTCAAAATCATTTATGCTGATTCAGGAAAGCCATTAAACAAACTCCTATTGCTATCCAGACGTGAAACACTTCATTTATATATGGGTTAGGACTAAACCCAATGAATTGTAAACATCTTTCTTTATTATTTTTCACCAAAATAAGGAAACATATCCCTTTGTTAAATGCTTGTTAGAGAAGCTTGTCACTTGGCAACTGTGCAGTCAGCTGCACCTAGACAGCACGGAAATATAAATACTAAGCTAATGAGACCGACCATGTATTGTACCAGTAAAAGTTCACAGAGGTTAAGAGAGTTGACGGTACCAAGCACATTGCAGATTTGGATTCAAAGTGAGAGAGCTCAACGACTGAATTCTAAGCAGTTTCCGTGTGAAATCTGACTTTAGTTAATTGCATTATCACTTACAGTGGGAGCCAGTAACTAATATTCTGAATTATTCTCAAACTCATAAGTGGAGAAGGTGGTTGGAAAGTGCACATTAGTACCTAAAAGCCTGCCCACTGTCTAAATGCTTGATATGTGTGTTTCATTAAAGAGGCTTAACTATTCTCAGCCAATCAAATGCCATTGTCAGATGCTTAACGTTTTCCGTTAGATTATTTTTGTTGCTGCAATTCATTTTGCCCCCTCTTAAGTCTAGGCCTTTCTTCAAATGGGCAATAGTAGTTACATTCTCTGTATAGTCTTACATGATGTCATTTCTGCCCTCATTTTTAAAATCATTTCAAGCTCTCACTAAGGGGCTGTATCGCTAGACACCTAATCCTTTATCCCCTTGTCTTATAAATGTTTTTAATATACTACTTTCATTGCATTATACTAATTTCATTTAATTGCAATATACTCATTTAATTTCATCGATCTGTAAAGGAATTATGCACTTAAATTATGCACTTAAAATGAGAAGCTAAAAAAGGCTAAAAAGGGCTAAAAAAGCTCAATCTATTTAGTTTATCAAAGGGGAGGTTAAGATGCAACTTGATCATGTTCTATAATTATCTACATGGAGAGAAACTTTCTAATTAACAGGGTCTGATCTAGCAGACAAAACATTTCAAGATTTAATGGCTGGAAATTGAAGTCAGCTAAGTTCAAGCTGGAATCAAATGCAAAGATTTGACAGCAAGATAATTAACTATTGGAAGAGATAACCAAGGAATGTAAAGAATTTCCCATCATGTAAATCTTTAAATCAAGATTGGATCTCTCTCTACAAGAGCGATAGGCAATCTTTTCCATCTGTGGGATGGAATGACTTACCCCAGTTTGGGGGTGAGTTGGTGGGTGGGCACTAGGACCTTTTCATTGCTGCTGTTTGTGTCCCCATCATAATGGGGAAAGTCCCCATAGTTGGCACTTTTCCCTGTGGTGACATGGAGAGAGATCTCATGGAAGGTGTCCCTCCTGCTGAATGCTGCTGAACCCCCACATCCATGTACATATCCAAAGGTTCCACAGGCTGGAACTGGCCTGTGGACTGGAGACTGCTGACCTCTGCTCTAAAAGATACACTATATACTCTAGCTGCAAGTTATTGGATCAGATGCAGGAATCATTGGGTAAACCATGGGCCTTGTGTTATGTCAATCAATCAATTAGCACCGTCATTCTGTACAGAACATGGTGCATACTCCTATGAGTTCTTTGATGGCTGCTGAGTCCAATGCATGAGTGACAGTCCCACCCACAGGTAGGACACACTCATGCACTAGCAGTACGTTGAATCCAAGCAGCAGGTTCTTTCCTCCTCTGACAGTGGTCATCACAAAACCATATAGATTTCATAGACATTAGGGCTAGAAGGGACCTCAGAAGATCATCGAGTCCAGCCCCCTGCCCCAGGGGCAGGAAGTCAGCTAGGGTCAAAGGATCCCAGCAAGATAGATGTCCAAATGTTTCTTAGAAGAGTCCAGAGTAGGTGCTTGCACCACCTCTGGAGGGAGTCTATTCCAGGACTTGGAGGTTGGACAGTAAAGAAGTTTTTCCTTATGCTCATCCTAAAATGGTTTTGGAGGAGTTTGTGACCATTTGACCTTGTCATCCCTTGGAGCACTCTGGTGAAGAGGCATTCCTCCAGATCCTGATGCACACCCCTTATATATTTATAGGTAGCTACCACATCCCCCATGAGCCTGTGTTTTTTCAGGCTGAAGAGTCCCATGGCTCTCAGCCTCTCATCATAAGGCCTGTTCTCTTGCCCTCTGATTATGTGTGTGGCTCTCCTGTGGACTCAAGCTTTTCCAAATCCTTTTTAAATTGCAGAGCCCAGAATTGGATGAAGTACTCCAGCTGAGGCCTCACCAAGGCTGAGTTCAGTGAGAGGACAACATCTTGAGATTTGCTTGAGAAGCATCTATGGATGCAAGCCAGAGTTTTGCTTGCTTTACCAGCTGCGGCATTGTGTTGGTGGCTCACGTTCATCTTGTGGTCAGTCATGACCCCCGCAAGTCCCTTTCAGCCATGGTGCTAGCAGGTGTAGCACTGCCGAGCCTATAAGTGTGATGAGGGTCCGTCCCCCCCACCCCTGAGGTGCAGTACCTTGCATTTTTCTGTATTGTCATCAGGTTTTTATCTACCCATTTTCTAAGCCTGTCCAGATTGGCCTGGATCACCAGCCTATCCTCAGGCATGGATGCTTTACCCCAAAGTTTGGAATCATCGATGAACTTGGCCAGTCCGCTTCTGACACCAGTGTCCATACCATTAATAAAGATGTTAAAGAGTATAGATTTCATAGACATTAGGGCTGGAAGGGACCTCGGGAGATCGAGTCCAGCCCCCTGCCCAAAAGGCAGGAAGTCAGCTGGGGTCATAGGATCCCAGCAAGATAAGCATCCAATTTACTCTTGAAGGTGTTCAATGTA
>NW_017728886.1:34498530-34510198 GCF_001723895.1 Crocodylus porosus
CAGTTTCCCAGCCAGCGGATCATGGTGGAGCCAAGGCCACAACTGGCCAGTTTGGCCAAGAGGTGATCGTGGGATACCAGATCAAAGGCTTTTTTGAAGTCAAGATATATGACATCAATCTCTTCTTCCTTGTCCAGGTGATAGGTCACCTGGTCATAGAAGGAAATGAGATCGGTCAAACAAGACCTACCCGCAACAAACCTGTGCTGGCTGTCCCTCAGGAAGTTGCCATCAGCCAGTTTGTCAAGAATGGTCTCTTTGATAATTTTTTTAAAGATCTTCTGAGGGATTGAGGTCAGGATGATTGGCCTGTAGTTTCCTGGATCTACTTTCCTTCCTTTCTTGAAGACAGGCACTATATTGGCCTTCTTCCAATCTTTGGGCACTTCACCTGAATGATAGAAGTTCACAAAGATCCTTGCTAGTGGCTAGGCTATGATGCCTGCCAACTCCTTAAGTACCCTAGGGTGCAAACTGTCAGGACCAGCCGACTTGAAGGTGTCCAACCTCTCAAAGTGTTCCTTTACATGGTCTACACTGATGTAGGGTAAAAAGTCACCCTCACCCTGGCCATCCCACATCGTGTTAGGCAGGGCAGTCCCTTTGGACTGGTGAAAAAAATTACACAAAATACCCATTAAGAAGGTTGGCTTTTTACTGCGTGCCAGTTGTCCCATTTGGGTTATAGTTTCATAGTTTCATAGATGTAGAGTTGAAAGGGACCTGAGTAGATCATCAAGTCTGACCCCCTGCCTTGGGCAGGAGTGAATATGGGCTCATATGACCCCAACTAAGTAATTATCAAGCCTCCCCTTAAAGACCCCCAACGTAGGAGCCAGCACCACTTCCCTTGGAAATTTTTCTAGATCCTACCCACCCTGACTTCGAAGTAGTGCCTTCTAATGTCCAGCCTGAACCTACTCTCAAACAACTTATGGCCATTATTCCTTGTTACTCCAGAAGGTGCTCGGGAGAACAGGGTCTCTCCCATTCCCTGCTGGTCCCCGCTGGTAAGTTTATAGATGGCCACCATGTCCCCTCTCAGCCTTCTCTTGTGGAGGCTGAACAGGTTCAGGTCCCGTAGCCTCTCCTCATAGGGTCTGTCCTACTGTCTCTGCATCATGTGAGTGGCCCTACTCTGGACCCTCTTAATGCTGTCTACATCCTTCCTGAAGTGTGGTTCCCAGAACTGGATGCAGTACTCCAACTGTGGCCTGACCAGTGTCGCATACAGGGGAAGGATCACCTCTTTGGCCCTGCTCATGATGCATCTGTGGATGCACGATAAGGTGCGGTTAGTCTTATTGACCCTCATATTGGCAGCCCATGTTCATTTTGGAATTGATAATGACTCCAAGATCCCTTTCTGTCACTGTGCTTATGAGAAGGGAGTTCCCCAGCCTATAGGTATGCTGCTGGTTCTTACTGCCCAAGTGCAGTACCCTGCGCTTGTCATTATTGAATCCCATCCTATTCTCATTCATCCACCCCTGTAACCTGTCCAGGTCCAGTTGTATCCTGTCCCTCCTTTCTAGCATGCCCACCTTGCCCCAAATCTTGGTCTTCAGCAAATTTGAACAGGGTGCTTTTCACCCCCTCATCCACCCAATCCCTAATAAAGAAATTGAACAGTATGGGCCTGAGGACCAAGGCCTGGAGGAATTCACTGCCCACATCCCTCCAGGTCAAATATGACCTAAATGGTTAAACAGTTTTGTTTAGTAGGGGTCCAATGTTACCCTTGCTTTTCTTCCTACTCCCTACATATCTGGAAAAGGACTTTTTATTGTCCTTGATACATGTAGCCATTTGGAGTTCGGTTGCAGCTTGGCTTTCCTGGTTCGCTTCCTACAGATCTGAATCAGTGCAGAGTACTCCTCCTTTGTGGTGATTCCAGTCTTCCATCCTTTATAAGCCTCTCTTTTTAGATGCAGGAGGTCCACGAGTTCCCTACAGAGCCAAAGTGGCTGCTGTGTCCTTCTGCTACCTTTCCTCTGAGATGGGATGACATTGCTTGTGCTTTCAGGATCACTCCCTTGAGGAGCAACCACTTGATTCAGTCCACCTCACAGTGCCTTGGTCCATCTGCTATCTGACTCTACTAACCAGAGCAGCATTCTGCACTCCTTTCCCAATCACCCACAGAGATTCCAAAGGATGCTAAGTCATCTTTGCAAGCATCCGAAAATCTGAGCAGTGGTCTGCCTCTCCTCCTAGACCCTTTGCAAGCTTCAGAGTACAGTCCATTTTTTTGGCTCCTGTGATCTCACATTCACTTGACACGACCAACCCACCCGAGTCTTTTCTTATTAATCAATGTCCCCATGGATGACATACCAGCACGATTTAACACTTCCACATTTGTCACCCTATCTTGCCACCTTATTCAAAGAATTTTACACAGGCATCTGATATGAAATCTGTTTAGTCTTTTGATATGTTTAGCGTAGGTTATCCATATTTCTGAGCCATACAAAAGAGTGGATAAAATACATCTCATAAATATGGATTTTTACTTCAGTTGACGGTTTGTTATTGTTCTAGACGCAGTCTTGTAAAAGACCAATATGCAACCACTATGCCACAGGTATTTATAATGGTCCCTTCTAACCTTAAAACCTGAGTCCAGAATTTTGATATACATTATATAGGATGTAGGTTCTAGGATTGGTACCAGAATTAATGATGGAAAATTTAGACATTTATCTTAATTATCCATGCCTTTGGTATCTGCAAAGTACAGCTGAGAATCTTACAAGGATTGTTTTCTTGATGAATATGCAGCCTAATGAAAATTTATGAATATTTGGCCTTCAATGAAAAGCAGTTTAATAAAAACATTTTTCTCTGCTACTGGTCCTAGTGAAGATACACAAAACCTCAAACCATTTCAAGATTTGAGCAAGAATACCATACATTTCAGGCTGGATTCCCACTAGATTTTCATATGTATTTAGGATACTGAAGAGGAACATGATTTTCCTTATGCTCCTAGACCAGCTGTGGGAAGCAAAGGGAAGTTGAGCTACTGCTGACCCCATCCTCTCCCACCAGAAGCAAGTCATGTAAAGTCAACTAAGTAATGTTAACAAAGAATACATCCTAATAGGATCTTAGAAATCTATTAGATTTTTAAGAGACAAGATAAAAATAGAGTGTTTTCTCCTTTCCGGTAGGCATGTTTAAAATTTGTCTGCCAAATACCACCTCTGTTATGGAAAAACAATCAAAATTAATATAGTCCTCCAATTGAGTAATCATGCAATTTAAAATCCTAGGGAATTGCAAGGGAGGGATAGTATTTTATATAGAGCAATATGGCTCCATTGTAAATCCAAATAAAGTCCTTTGTTTCTTGTTTTCAGTTCTCCATTGATTTTTTTTCCAAATAATCACCTTACATCTAAAATCACAAGGATAAGCTTATTCTGAGTTGTTCTCCCAAAAACCTGAATAAGTTATTTGTTGTAGATGTTTATAGTTACTGAAATTTTATATATTTTAACCTGATTGTTTAATTTTCCACACTTGAAAGCCAGTTGAAGTAAATGAGATGATTTACAACTTTCAGTTTTTGTGGTGAGTCTATCTGTGAGGTTCAGAAGAAAACCAAACCAATTTAAATAATTTCCAGCAGGTTTTCTTTGTAACCACATTACTAAAACATACCTTTTCTTTCAAATGAAGGCCTAAATCCTGCAAAACTTTAATCTATCATAGTGGCCCAAATAATTAATCAGCAGTCTGGGAGTTTGACATCTATGGGATAGGAGCACTCTCAATAATTCAGATCTCTGAATTTCTTTCCCTATGCAACATTTACTCCATTATCGTTATCATCCTTGCTATAAGGTGATGTTACTGTATGGCTGAATTGTGTGTGCCCTTTAAAAAAAAAACAAAAAAACCACCATTAGTTAGCAAAAGAGCATTTTTCCTCAGATCTCTCACTGATATGTCCCAAGGACGCAGCATCCACAGAGTGAAGGGTTTTCATCACGATTTGTGATGCAGAAAGGTAATGACATGTCAGCTTCGGGTATGTGAAAAATGCACCTCATTTTGAAAGGAAAGCTTAAAAAACTGCAGTGATTCCTGAAGACTTTAAAAAATGAAAGTGCTTGAAGGAAAAAGGAACAGAATATGAAAAAAATCAATATACAGTGCTAGCTCTCTGCAATGAGTTTATTGTAGGGCTGAGTGCAAGCTGTCAAGTTTAAGGCTTTGCAAGCCTTTCAAAGATTTTAAGTTCTTCTACACTGATTTGAGTTTATGCAACCTAAAACTTTCAAACAAATAGTATCTACAGAAAGTTCTGCCTCCCTCTGACTGCCCTTGTGAACAGAAGGGTAAAGATCCCTGACAAATTTTCTATAGTATTGTCTACACAACCCAAACTTTTTGTTTGAGTGATTGCCCACCTAGATTCTTCTTCCACATGTGTACAAATCTGGATTCCTTTTGAGTATCAGTATTCACTATGTCATCTTGTATGCCCTGCATGCCCTCTCAACCACTGATGCAAAGAGCATATGGACCAAGGCAGCCACAACGACCATTCAATTCCTTAACACGCATATGCATATGAAATGAAATACTGAAGTGGCTTCAGTGGCCCCTGAAGTGGCATTAACTTGTTCAACACTTCTTTAGCCAATTTAGTGGGATACCTACTGCAGGGGCTTTTCTGGAGTCAGTCATCCAATAAAGATAAAGATAACCCTGCAAAAATGTACAACTACTATAGCTTTGATTTTAGTGAAGACCTGTGAAGTCATGGAAAGGCAAAGGAAAAACTCTGTATTGGTAGGCAGATGCTCTTGCCAAGAATTTCAAATATGTTCCAGAAACTGGCTGGGTAGGGATGTGGAGGTGTGAATACTGAACACTGAAAGGCATGAACCAAGCCATAGGCCCCTTTACTTATGAACCTGGGTCCCACCTGGGTCCTGTTGTATTCCAAGAATCTTGGGGAAAAGTTTCCAAACAGTATGTGAAGAAAACAGTCCTCAGGTGATCTGATCAGAGCTTGGCACTTATGGCAAAACTATTACTTTTTAGTAGAGGTGAAGATTTTATGTAATATTTTTCATTGGACCAACTATACGGACTACTGTAATATGGATAGACAATTAGCTTGATAACTGCAAGCAAAAGGTAATAATAAATAGATCCATGTCAGAATGGCAGGAGGTTTTGAGTAGAGTACAGGGCTCTGTCCTGGGCTCAATCTGATCAACAGGTTTATTAATGATTTGGATGCTGGACTTGAGAGTTTCTTGAGTAAGTTTGCAGATGACATAAAACTGCAAAGGAGTGTGAACACATTGGAAAACAGGAGCTTACTTCAGAAGTACCTCAACAGATTGGAAAGCTGGGCTGCAGCTAACAAGATGTAATTCAGTTATGATAAATGCAAGGTACTACATCCCAGGAAGAATAATTAAAAATACAAATACAAATACAAAATATATGACACTTGGCTGGATGGCAGCACTGTAAGGAAAATCTGGGAGTTTTGGAAGATTGCAGACTTAATGAGTCTGCAATGTGATGAAGCTGCACAAAAGGCAAATGCAATTTTGGAATACATCAGTAGAAGCATTAGATAGAAGACATGGGAGGTGATAGTGCCCCTACTCAGCAATGCTTAGGCCTCATCTAAAGTACCGTGTAAAGTTTTGGATTCCACATTTTAAAAAAGGACATGGAGAGGTTAGAGAGGATCCACAGGTGGGCAACAAAAATGATAAAGTGCTTGGAAGGCAAGTCATACGATGCAGAGGTTGAAGGAAACAGGCATGTTCAGCTTGTGGAAAAAGCACAGAAAAGGGGATATAACAGAAGCCTTCAAATACCCGAAGGGCTGCCATAAGGAAGAAAGAAAACACCTTTTCTCTCTTGCTGCAGAGAGTAGGATACAAACCTACTTGAAGTTGTGGCAAAGTAGGTTTATATCGGATACCTGAAAAACTTTTCACTGTTAGAACAGTGAAGCAGTAGAACAGGCTGCCTTGGGATGTTGTGGCCTCTCCAACACTGGAGGTGCCTAAGAAGAGGTTGGACAGATCAGGCATGATCTAGGCATAGCTATGCCAATGTTTGACTATGGGTATTTCCCATTTTTTAATCAGCTTTGCCAGTTGCCACTTGGGGCCAAGAGGGAATTTTTCCCCCTCCTGTTGCTAACATGTCAGAGGCATTGAGTATTGGCTGCAGCCAAGGATGGAGATTTTGACTAGGGTGCGTCAGTGCTCCAATTGGGATTTAAACCTGGAGGTTCTTGGCAAGAGGGCCTTGCCCCTCCACTCAGTGTCAAACAGATCACGACATATGGGGTCAGGAAGGAATTTTACACAATAGTCAAACTGGTACAGACTGGTGTGGACATTCTGGAGATGATGCCATGGTGGACTGAACAGAGCATGGTGATTGAAAGTTATAATAAGTGAGCTGACCAGCCTTCCACCCACCTTTGATCAGTAGAAAGGTCCATGGGTACACAGAAATATCAGGCATATGGTATAACATGCAGACCACAGCAAACTCTTGATTATTAGATATCTAGACATCAAAGACAGCTTTGATTTCAGGACTTTAAATTTCTTCCTTCTGGGGGGCAACCGCATTCTCATTTGTTCTTCTGTGGATTGAGATGTATTAATGAACACTATGCTGCCTTCCTCCCTCCCCCCCCCCAAAAAAACAACAACAACAACAACAAAAAAGTAGGAATGTTGTGATGGTAAATCAATGGACTTTGCATTTGGAATTGCATCTTAAAATATCAAGAGTTTCCTTACCAGAATTATTTCAATTTCCCAGTTGGACTAAGTGGCTTTCTAAAGATTATATACCTCACAGAAATAATCTTTATAAAACTAGGAAAAATGTTTAAGGCAAAAGTAATTTAACAGTTCATGATTTTGTTCATTACCATACTTAATACAAATCCAATCCAATTAAATCATTTATTGCAATATATAAGGGCAATTATTAACAGTACCTGTCATCTGAGGCTCTCCTAGGCCCCTCAAAAGACTTGTTAAATGGGAGAATGAAACAAATATCCAACTTTACAAAACAAGTTACCATGGCTAGGAGTCTTTTCTCCCACTGTAGAGGAAAATGAGACAAGACGGGACTTCCTGGGATATTGAGTCCATTTCCCTATTGCTGGCATCAATTCTGCATAATCCCATTTATAAACTGATCAAGATCTCCATCTTGAAATTATCCAGGCTTTTTGCTCCCTCTGAAAGGTGATTCAAGAACCTCATTCTATTCTTTTGATGGTTAGAAACTTTCTTGTACTTCCTAGCCTATATTTATGGATAATTTATTATGCTGTTGTTATGCCAACATTTTCCTTTATTTTAAGCACTAGTAACACCTGTACCTTCCTGGTGCTTATTCCTATGAACTCTCTTAGCCCCCTCTATAACTTCATTCTACTAGGCTAAAAGTTCTCCTTCTCTATGACTGGCTTTCCATTTCCCTCATCATCAAAGCGCTTCTTTTCATCTGTGCCAATTTGAATGCATCTTCTTTGAACATGGGTTACCAGAACATACTTTATTCCAGATGAGTTTTCACCCGTCTCTTGCATAAATAACAGCAGTACCCCTGTATCTTTACTGAAAATTCTTTGACTGACACAACTCAGGATTTTTGCATGGCTGCAGAACATTGGTTGTTCATAATTATCAACACACACTCTTTTCCTTTCTTCATGATTTTTCCAGTTTCCAGCTTGTAGCAGAAATTCTTGTTATTCCCTCCATGCCTAACATTACTGTTTGTATTATTACATTTTATTTCCTTTTTCATACTGTAGTCCTTTAAGGCCACCAAATTATTCTTGTATAGTAGTCTGATAATACCTTGAAATGTGGGTCATCAGCAACCTCTGTCACCACCATGACCTTCTGGGCCAAAGATACTAAAGAAAATATTAGATTAAATTTGTCCCCAAACTAATCCTTGAGGAACTCCACTCGTGCCAAGTTGGTGTTTCCCTTTTCAACATGATTGTTACCTCCGTTTTAGCCAGGTTCCTACTTGCATTAAATATCTCATACTAATCTCCATCTTCCCTGCTTGAATTAATGCATTTCCCATATAGCCCCATATCAAATAAAGTCTAAATATATTACATCTACCACATTTTCCCTTAAGTTACCTTATCAAGGAAAGGTATCTGGTTACGTCTGACATAATCTATATTTGGTAAACCCATGGCAATAGAGCTTTTAAGTCAGATGAATGGGTCCATAGCTGTTCTCAGAATGTAATTTTTGCTGGAGATTAATCCTTTCTTTTTATGTCCTGTAGGCTTTCTTCTTCCCCCAACCCCCATGTAATGTTGTTTGAGGTGCTACTGTACACAATTAGCTCTCAAGACTTTACTTGCAAGATCTTTGTTTATCTGGGATGTAAGTATCAAATATTTCTTGTAGCAGAGTTGGAGTGCTTCTGTAGCTATGACAGTTCAGTAAATGTCAGAGAGGCAAGATTTTTTTTGATAACTTCTGTTGGTCCAGCCATACAGTTAGGAGAGCTGTTGGGTAACTTTCAGGGCATCAAGTGCCTTTCTTCAGGTCTCAGATTTTTTCTTGATCTTTTGACTTAATAATAATTCAGTAATAATTCAGGTATTTTCCACATTCAAGTTTCTGAATGCATCTGTCCAGATGAAATCATTGGTTAGTTCCTTCAATTTTTCAAAGTTCATCCTTTAGACATTAACATATTACTTTTAGATCCGTTTTTCTTTTTCTTCCATTTTATTTAAACGGAATCAATTCAGGAGCAAGTCTACTTTCTTACTTTCATGACTTTGCTACTTAACAAAATTAAGCTTAATATAGCTTCACATTTTGTTAGTTCTGTGCATGTGTGATAGTGAAAACTGTCAGCTATTATGCTCAGAAAACACTGGCCCTACTATTAGTAGTATTGTTTATTCTCTAATCTGTATCTGGAAAGTAAAATCTCCCATGATGGCAATTCCTGGTAATCTCTCTTTCAGTATGATAAAGATCTCTATACAAATCCAGACATACACCCAGGGAAGGTGGATAGCTCTAACCCATTCTCTTATTTGCTTCTTATTAACCAGTTATTTAGCCTCTGATTCTGCTGTGCCTGTGATTTTATTTCTTATTTTTTTTGTCTATAGAATCATTTGAATACAGTGCTACTTCTTAACCCTCATCTTTATTCCTATTTGCTGAACTAAGCATAGTCTTCAGTACTGCTTGCATTCATAATTGTTGTTCCACCTGCTTTCTCATCCTGCACAAACAGAACTAGCTCCAATATTCTATTGCCCAGGCTCCTTGTGTTAGCGTACATATGTTTCAGTTGTTTCTCACTGGGTGTGTCTACACGTGAATGTACACATGCCTAAGCTTAATACACATTATCTTAAGGCACATTAAGGCAATTTTGGCATGCGTCTACCTGTGACTGCCTTAAGGTGCCTTAATGAGGCTAACTTGGCAACCTGCCCTAGTCAGCACCCTGGACAGCTCTTGGAAGACTATGAGAGTGAAGCCAGGCAGTGCCCAGCCTCAGCAGGCTGGGCACAATGCGGACGGGGGCTCGGCCTTGGATCAGGTGGGCCAAAGACAGAGCTGAGCCCCTGACATGTTGTGCCCAGCATGCCAGGGCTGAGCCCCACAGCACCCACAGGAGCTGATGCCACCTCTCCCACCTGCAGTGTATGGGACAGAGGCCAGGTACTTGCCTGGGATGGAGGTGGGTGGAACAGGGAAAGTAGACACTGGGGGCAGATGCAGTTCCAGCCTGCCTGCTGTCCTAGTTGGGAGCCCTAGCATGTCCTTCTAAGGGTGCCCGAATCCCGGGCAGGCATCATGGTGTCCCACCCCTGCCTGGCCAGCAAACCCACCCTAAGGGAGAGGTGCAGGGAGCCACTAGCAAAGGCCCTGCCCATGCTGTGCTGCCCCCTTCCCCTGCAGGGAGTCATGGGGTGCCCTTTTGGCAGGAGATGCACATAATGCATGCAGTCTCAGGTTAAATCAAGGTTAATGCATATTCTGTGGACAGTAATCTTCATTGCCTCCTTCATTCTTCTTGTTATCACCACTATTGTAATGAATATAGTCTTTTCTTCCTAATTCCTATATTTAAAGAAAAAAATTCTATCCAACCCTCAACAAGGTTCTTTGTTTTCCACTCTCTTAGCTCCTCTGGTTACTGGCTGTTTTCTTCTTAAGTCTTTTGTCTTTAAGTCAGCCCTGCTTCCTCATTTAGACTCAACAGTTAAATATTCATCAGCAGTGATCAGAGAGGAAGCCATTTTCACACAACTGAAGACAGACTCTGCAAACTACAAAATACCATCCACTAAGCAATAGATAGACAAATACATCAATGTATACATAAGCAATAAGGACTCTTTCTTCACTAAAACCATGCCCCATGCAACCTCTTATACTTTTTCTGTTTGTTTACATTTCTGGTCACCAGGTTCCTTTTCCTAAACACTGGATCACACTGTACACCTAAAATAAAAACATGTTCATCCATCAGTTACTTGAAGGTACAAACCATTATTTGACAAACAGCACTGAAATTAATTCTATCCTACCAAAGGACATTATAATAAACAGGGGAGGTTGATAGACTCCCATTAGCATAATGAGTTTTTGATCAGTGGCTCTAAATACACAGAAAATGTTTGCTTGAAAATGAATACCAAGTACTCTTAAAAATAAGTATTCTCTAGAAAAAATATTCTCTCAAAAATATTCATGATCTCTAGATAAGTCTTGAGAAAAAGCTATTCCCTGAAACATGGAGTACTAGCCACAATCTGGGATGGATTTGAGGCCATTGAATTATCAGCCCAATAAATCTAGGAGACACAAAGAATGAAATTACTGGGCCAGTGGACATTTCATTTAAATGTCTGTGTACTAGGGCTATGCGAAGTGACACCGTTCCATTTTGACCTGCGTTTCCATGTTTCAATGGAACGGTGTTTCATTTTTAATTTTGTTTTGATTTGAAACCATTGTTCCGTTTCATTTTGTCAAAACAGTTTTGCTGTTTTGACACTGTTTCGACATTTTGCCCGTAGGCTAGAATGGGGAAGCTCAAAACAGCCTATAACCTTGTCACTTATGGCCTGATTTGGATTAAACTTGCAGGAATGGTAGCCCCTTCTGAGGGCATGAAGCCTGCAAAGTTCCAAGGAGATTGGTGCAGGGGTTTGGGGGAAACTGCATCTCAAGATGCAAACAAGCAAAACTTGTGACATGGGTGACACTGTGTGTGGTAAGGTGCAGCAGGGTGAAAACTGCAGGCATTCTAACCCCTTCTGAGGCCACGAACCCTGGCAGCTTTCAAGGAGATAGGTGTAGGAGCTTTTGGGTTCTGGAGCCCTGCACCTCTGGCTGCTGACAGGCAAACATCGTGACATGGGTGCTTGTGGGGCTGTGTCTGTCTTGAGGTACAGGGGGGTGAAAACTGCAGGCCTGCTAGTCCCTGCTGCAGCCACAAAGCCTGACAGCTGTCAAGGAGATAGGTGCAGGGGGAGCCAGGGTTCTGGGGCCCTGCACCTCTAACTGCTGACAGGCAAAACTCGTGACATGGGTGGGTGACACTGTGTGTGTGTGTGTGTGTGTGTGTGTGTGTGTGT
>NW_017728886.1:34510298-34527052 GCF_001723895.1 Crocodylus porosus
TGTGTGTGTGTGTGTGTGTGTGTGTGTGTGTGTGTGTGTGTGTGTGTGTGTGTGTGTGTTTAGGTGCACCCTCATTCAACTGACAATGAGGCAGAAAGCAGGGCAGTTGAAACAATGCTGCCTTTATGGAGTTTTTCAATCCCTCCCCCAGAGCAATGGGATTGGAAGGGGCTTCAGGAAAGGATGACAGTCACAGGCCAGCTACACAGTCAATAATGAGAGCACTTCTTCCCACCCACCCCTTCCACCTCCCTCTCCTTACTTTAGTTTCTGTTTCTCAGCTTGAGCTTCAAAACTTGCAACATTTTTAATGTTTCTACTTGCCTTGTTTTGTTCTGAGGCTGTTTCAAAGTTCTCTGTTTCATTCTGATTTTGCTGTTTCAAGCTCAAAATAAGTTGAAATAGCGTTGAAACAAAACTGCCAGCGAATCTTCGCACTGGCCCACAGTGTAACTGTGGAAATGGCTCAGTGATTTACCTGAGGGTGAATATGGTATATTCTCCAGTGTTTTAAAATAAGCAGCACCATATTTCCAAGCCTCAGTAGCTCCACACCACTGAGAAAAAGATGATAGGGGAAATTAAAAGATAACTGATTAGAATAAAACAGAGCTCAACTTTATTTTCACCATACAACTATACTCGTCTGACCCAAACCCTCATGTAAAAGTCAAACAAAACTTTTTTTTTTTTTTTTTTTTAATTTTTTCATTTAAAACTCTGACATCCAGCTGTGCAGCACTGTATATGGACTGGTTAGCTTTAAATAAAACATTATGAGTTTCTCTACATTTCATAAGAAATTAAAGTGAGAAAAGGACTCTTCTTACGATATTTTACTATCCTTTTGTTACCATAAACTTCTTTAGTCTAGAGAAAATTCAGTCAGACCTTCAGGGTGTCTTTATGTGTTTCAGGATGGGTGGGGAGCACAATAATTAAAGGAGCTCTCAGGAGCAAATACCACTGTACATAATCTTCAATCTGACAAAGGCCTTTGATACACTCAACAGACAGGGCTTTTTTATTGTTCTGAAGAAACTGGGTTGTCCCCTCAAACTGCTGAACATCATTCACTCATTATATCATGGTATGAAAGCAACAGTAGTATATGAAAACAAAGAATCATGCCTTTAACATCAACAATGGGGTCTTAGCCACTGTGCTTTTTAACATCTACTTTTCATTCCTACTTCATGCATTCAAGGACAGCAATGATGGCATTTTTCTTTAAATCAGAATAGCTGGAGGCTTGTTCAACATTACAAGGTTTAGAGTGAAAACAAAGGTGAAAGAACTGGTTATGAGTGATTTCCTGTTTGTGGATAATGCAGCCTTGGTTGCTCATAGTGAGTCTTCCCTGCAAAATATTTTTGGTAGATTTTCTGAATCATGCAAGAACTTCAGGATGGCAATTACTCTCAAGAAGAAGACTGTGATCATGAACCAAGGGGTGGAAGAACCAATACCTGACATCACTCTGGAGGATAAATCTCTTGGTGTCATTGACAATTTTTTCTACTTGGGTTCTACAATCAGCAGGAATCCTGACTTTCAGACTGAACTGACAAGCAGAATCAGAAAAACAGCTAAGAATTTTGAGCTTTTATAGATATGTGCATGGAATAACAGCAAACTATCAGGTAAGGTGAAGATGTGACTCTACAAGACTTGTGTGTTGTCATCCCTGCTTTATGGTTCAGAAATATAGACTGCATATGCTAGGGACATCAAGAGACTGAACAGCGTCCACATGAGATGTTTGTAAAAGATCCTGAAAATGAAGTGGGAAGACAGAATACCAAACACAGAGGTAACTGAAGCTTGCAGGACTGACATGCTTAGAAACCACTATCAAGAAGAGGAGGTTGCAGTGGATCGGCCATGTCAGGAGAATGGGAGGAGACCATATCTACAATAATTTTCTGTACAGCAAGATTCAAGACAGCTCTAAAAAGCAGTCACCTTCTATGGCAGTATCACATGTGCAAAAATGATATGAAGTCATTCAACATCAATGTAGAAAGTTGGGAGGATCACACAACCCTGTCCAATCCGGAGGGAACATCTGGTACTGGGTACAACTCAACACGAAGCAATTTTGATCCAGAGGATGGAAGCAAAGTGAGAAAGAAGAAAGCGGCTGAAAATTTTGACTCCAAGTCTAACAACATATGGATCTGTGAAACTTGTAACAAACTGTGTCATTCTTGAACTGAGCTTGTCAGCCACAATGGCTTCATCAGGCATCTGACTAGACCTCTTACATGTACACCATGATCCAGAGGATTGATGGCTGCCTATTACAACCCCGGGTCTAGTAGTTCTTTGTGACCCTTGTGTTGCAGCTACTCTCTGAGGATCTGGATAGTTGATCTGGGTAGTACTCAAAAGGTTGGTACATAGGACCTTGGAGGGATCCCACACAGAGCTGGGCTCAGATAGGCAGATGATGAAGGCTGTCTACAAATCTATCTTATTTTCCATCTTAGGCAGGATCTCTAATTGATGTATGAAAGACAGCCATGGTTTGGAATTAAAATACTGTTTGTTTAGTGGTTTATTTTCCTGTTGCTACAGAGTGCATGTAGCAATAGCATTTCTCTTGTAGATACTGGAGCTTAACTTGTTGTGTCAAGTGGCTAACTTTTTTCCTGTTACGAAAAACTGACTTGTTATCTATCATTCTAATTAATCTGTATATACCCAAGTAGACTGTTTGTGTTGAGCATTATCAATAACAGCAACAGTCTTGGAAAAAAATGTACAAAATCATGTCTAAGCTTATCACCACCCTGGCTACAATGCAAGAAAAAGTACACTATGGAATATTTATAACTTACTGCTAAACTGTCTCTAGGAAGGGGCTCAGAGCAGTTGTATTGAGCTTTTACAAAGCATTTTCTTTAGAAAAGATCTTTGTTATCTGTCTGCACAGAGCTTTTGGTATGTACTGTCTTGTCACAGAGTTCCAGAAATATTAATGCCAAAATCTCCCAAGAGCATTTTTTGCAAGATTTTCAATTCAGCTTTACAAACTCTGGAGGTTTGAATAGCTAAAGTGCTCTTCCTGTGAACATCCACTCATGGACTAGGCAGCCTAGTTTACATCCTTACATTGGAGAGAGAGTTATGTTTAAAAAGAACAGACCATGAATTTGTTAAGAAATACAGTGAAAACACAACTACTGACTGAGTACACAAGCTCTCTTCCTTACAAACATATTTAATAATTTTGTCAACCGCTACTTGACAACTGGCACTCAAATAATCATAGTTATTTCCTACTGTTTAATTGTGAACATAGATTTTTTTCACTTTATTTATTATTACTTGAGTAATTTAGTTTCCTTTGGTACTTTATTTCCCCTCATTTCTGAATTCACCTATTCAGTTAAATGAATTGTCCAAACTGAACTTTCAGGCTAAGTTCAGACAGTCAAAAAGCCAGAGGAAAAATTGATCCAACCTATGCAAGTTTCTCTAAACTATGTCAATTGGACTGACAGTGCATGGAACTCATGTTCACTCTTTGGTTGTGGGAGGCAGGCAGAAGCCTGCACTGGCCAAGGCCAGAAGGTGGAGGGTGTTCCTGAACACCTCCCCTGTGCCGGACATTACTGAAGGCAGCCAAATGCAGCCAAATGTCCGTGCCATCCCTCATTGGCTGTCAGGCACATGCCTCTCCCTACTGCCCTGTCATCTGTCATGCAGCTGGCACCTGTCTCCAGGCTACAGAGACAGTGACAGGGAGGGGGTGTTCTCACCCTGCTTGGTGGCGTGGGGTCCCTGAGCTTTGTCTGGGGTGGGGGCAGGGGCGTCCTCACCAGGCAGGACAAAGAAGGGAGGAAGCGAGGCTCACGAGCTCCTGGGGGGAGGTGGTGTCAGTGGCATAGCCTGAACTCCTAGCTCAGGTCACCAGGCCACAGAGTGCCCCTGCCCTGTGCTGAGCCCTGGGACCATGTGCCGCAGCAGCTCTGGGAAAGGCTTGCAGGATATCCCACCTGGAGCCAGTGTCAAATTCCTGGCTGAAGCTGCTTCTCAGCAGATACTGGGCATTGGTTCCCAGGAGGAGGGGAGAAGGATGGGCAGCCATGCCTCCACAGCTTCAGAGAAGTGGCTTCAGTCAGGAATTCAGTGCTGGCTGAGGGTGTTCTGTGCCCCCTGACTTGGGCCATGAATCTGGGTGCACCACTGGCACTGCCTCCCCACAGCAGCTTGCAAGTCTTGCTCCCTCCCATCTCTGTTCTGCCTGCTGCTGATGGACAGAGACCTTGAAGGTGGTGTAGCCAAGCTATGAACCCTGTGAGTAGGGACCTCATACAGCCAAACAGGATACCAGCAGATAGTGACCTGCCTTGATTCATGAGTAGATTGACACTGATGTTTCATAGCCCAGTCCAACTCCAGTAAGTCATATATTACATGGATTCAGATCTATCTTAGACTGGGATCTGCCATTTTGAAATCAGTCTGTTTCCCAGACTTCTGTTTTGTTGCAGGTATAGATCAGTTTGACCACCTAAACTGGAAAAGATGTAATGTCTGTACCTAGCCTCATTTGATATTTCCCCTTTAGTATGAAGTCAGCAGTGAAAAGATTTTAAGATCTTTTTACCCATATCCCTTATTTACAATATAGTCTTTACCACATATCAGAAGGTAGCATGTACAGATCCAGAGGAGGTGCAGTGGCATGGTCACACTCTTCTCAGATCATGCCTAGGAGAAGTAGCAGCAGCAGCCAGAAACTTTTTTAAAGTCCCCAAATCATGTAAAAATTTCCCCATTCCTCAACCTTCCCTTTCATGCTCAGTGGCACATCCCCTCCTACTCACTACCCCTCAACTCACCATTACCCTCACTGACTCTAGATGCCTCAGGTGTGGGAGGAGTTCCAGAGTAGCTCCTGCCCTGATGCTGCCAGGCTGTATGGGGAGCTGAGCTTGACCTGGGACAGTGGCAGTTGCAGTAGGCAGATTCCTCCTCCTTGCCTGAGTCACACCCCACCATCCCTGCCCCACCCCCAATGTTCTCTGTTAGCCTGGGAGCATGCTCAGAGAGGAGGAACCCACTTGCCGCTGTTCCTGTCACTGTCCCAGGGTGAGCCCAGCTCCCCGTACAGCCTGGCTGGAATGGAGGAGAAGCAGCTCTAGAGCACAGGAGGAGCTCTGAAGCTCACCCTTCTGAAGCTTGGCAGCTGGGGAGGGTGGGAGCAGTGGCCAAGGGAGGGGGCAAAGGAAAGAGGAAGGGAGGGGTGCCAAGAATGGGGTTGGGAGGCAGATTCTCACCTGAGAAGTCCCTGGCTACTGTTACCAGAGTGTGGCCTGTCCATCTGGGGGGGGGGGGTGCAGCCAATGAAGCAGAGCTGTTGCTATTCCTGCACCCGTCTTTATAAAATCCTGGACCCAACCATGGAAGGCAGCCTAAGCAATATGTATACTTAATCCATTTTGTTAAACTAACTAGTTAATTACAGAAACTACACACTGGAACTTGAATTATCTTGCTACTTTAAAACTATTATTTTTCCCAGAACCTGGATTAATAATTTCATAAACAGAAACTAAAAAAAGAAAATCCCTTTCTTGATGCTCACTCTGCAATTACTTACCACAATGTAAAGCCAATGTGTTCAAACTGCCAACTCAAATTTTGTCACCTGCAATGTGCATTTTTGTAACATTTTATTAGAACCATATGGAAGGACATGAACACATTATGTATGGAAATATAAGCTTCACATTAAACATATAGGCTTTATACAATTAAATCTGTACAACAATCTTTTTTATGCAGTGTCTCGTATTATAAAATAATCCACAAATTCACAAACTCATTATATACTGAGTTCACTTCAACCTCACCTTTTGTAGATTATTTCCATTAGACAGCTAACTTTTATTAGTTGCCTAAGGCAGTTTTCACTGCATTTAAACTAACTACAGATCTTGTAATGCTGAAGTATGTAAAACAGCTTATAATATCAACACTACTTTGTCCGCATAGTAACATAAATCTCTAAATAACTTTAGATTAAGTGGTGGGGTCCACACATTCTTTTAAAAAAAATAGATGTACGTAAAAATGCATTCTGACAGTTAAAAAATATTTTTTTATGACTGGTATGGACGACACTATCCTTGAGCAGCAGCATTCTGAAAATTGCTTAATCCCATTAGAAAACAGTGTTACTTAAAACTTTTGCTTTGCTTTTTGTTCTGTATCATTGCAAAATAACTCCTCAAACTAGATAATAAACAAAAAAGTAAGAAAATATAATATACTATGAGGTTGTAAAAACAGTAATTAGAAGGTGAACATTTGGCTAAAGGCATTCTTGCAGCAGGCCTTGCAACTTTATTCAGACTTGTGGAATGAAATTTACTGCAAACATTTTCACAGTGAACTTTCTATAAGACAAAGCAAATTCTGTGCTTCGGCAAACAGTGTAGGTCAGCAGTGTAAAAAATATGACCTGTGGGCTGGATCCAGCAAGTTTAGCCTTGTCACCTCGCCCCCAGTGCTGCCCCTGAGTCTGAGTTGACCCATGAGTAGTCTGCCAGATGGGCCCAGAGTGCGTGGTCCAGGATATGCACTGGACACAGCACCTATCCAAGCAGGTCTGTGATTTTACCACATTGCATACAAAGCTCCTCTCCCCAAACTGGTCCAGGACCTGTGCCCCACATGGTGCCCATTCTGTCTGGCTCAGGGTCTGTGCTACACATGGAATTTCTCCCCCTACTACACACAGCACCCACTGTACCTGAACTGTACTGCATGTGGTGCCCGTGTCACTGGTTGGTGTCATATGTAGCAATCACTTCAACTTGTTCAGGTGTCATTCTGCATACCATAGGCACACCACTAGTCTGGGACTGTCGCATATGGCACCCATTCCAGCCAGTCCACCATCAAGGTAAGAGGAACATAGAACATTTTATATAGCCAACTCCTACATTTCTGTAAGATGAAAAAATACTATTGCTGCAGAAGTTGGGATGTTGAGAAGTCGGTGGAAGGGGAGACAAAAGGTAAGTATAAGTGGAGAAAATGACAGGAAAAAATTATGTATTGAACTTTGGACTTGATCCACATAAAAATGAAAGTCACTGGCATAGTCCATCTGTCACTTCTGCGTCTGGGGCAGGTGGATAATACTGACTGGGCATGTCTATGGCTACGTTGCTGTAGTAACATGCTACAGTGATGTAGCGCTGGTGGGCACAAACTGTGACACGGGACTATGTCACCATTGCAATGTTCTCCCTAGCTATAGTGTGTTGCTATGGTGATGTAGTGGCTAGAAGTAACTGTGCCACTGGCACAAAGCAATAATGGTTGTTACGTCACCATCATTTAGTGCTTCCTAAAGGAAGCAATAAATGACAGCTCAGTAACAATGGTGCCATGTAGGGCACATGTAAATGTGCCCACTGTAACCTGCTGCTCCCTTCATATAATGAATAGAGAATATGCAGCCTCACTCATTTTTCTCTTTTCACCTTTTCTTGAGGACATTTAATATGAATGTCGCTGTCTCAGTGGGCTTTGCCCATAAGTCTCTTTGTATGCATTTTGTGGAGCCTGGGCTTCCAGCAGAGCAGAAATGCACCATTTCCACTTCTTTGAGTAATTTTGCTTGTTGAAAACAATTAAGACCCTTTGATCCTAGCACTCATGGCGTTGGTCTTTCTGCACTATGGAATGCTCCAGACATTTTGACAGTGGCGGCTGTCTTGTTACACTATATATGTATGTTTTCTTTGTTTGTCACTGTGTTTATGCAATTACTCAACAGCAATGCAGACATGTATTATGACAGAGTTAATTATGCCAGACTGCTTCTATTTGAGAAAAACAGCATTATACTACTTGAAAGAGTTTTAAAACATCAAGAACAAAATAATTGAAGCTTAATGAAAATGAAGCTGTGTAGTAAAAAGCCCCAGATATCAAACTCAAAGCTGTCTGAAAAAACATACTAAAAAGTTTCCTGAAGATTCAAAGCATATCGTTTAAAAGTACATGTTATTCTGTTACAATGTATCATATGGAAGGAACGCAGCATGCAGTTAAATATTCTAACACTAAGTGTAAACCGAAATAAATCTTCAAAAGGCCATTGATAAAAATGTGCTCACCTGCAAAAAGGGATTTTTCTTTTTACATTGGCTGTAATGTCCAGCAAAGATGTGCTAAATGTAAAACAGGATTAGCACTAGTGAAACTTCCTCTGGATTCAAAGTAGTCACACTGATACAAGACTCCCTCATATGCCCTGTGAGTATGTAATAATGTCTCTACAGGAATGATATTTAATTTAGATATTTCCATGAATCTCATTTGGAAAGGTGCTTCATATTGTAATATATATATTTCTGTCTACCTCTGTGTATGAGATAATGCTTATTATAAGTAGTAAATATTTATGTTTGGTAGCAAACAAAGGTCCCATTTGGTACTATACTGTACAAGGCCACAGCAATCCCTCTCTCAAAGGGCTTTTTGTTGCTGTTGCTTGGCTGTTTTTTGTACTTGGGTTTCATATATATATATATAAAACAAGGCAATTTATGGGTGGGCAGTGGAGAATGCACAAGAGGTGGAAGGATGCAAGAAGCTCTCGCTTGCCCTTTCATGCTGCAGGCTTTGTGGGGCACAGTGGAGGGAGTTAAGTAGTGCTGCTGGCACTAATCATCACATTAAAAGAGGCTGGGCTGGGTAGAGAGATGGTCTTTTCACCTGACCTCTAGTGCTGGCAGAGCTTATTAGGGGGGTGGTATTAATTCCACTTCATCAAAAAGGTAGCAATAAGATCGTTCCTCTGAGTGAGGTTCCCATGCACTGGTGAAAGCACCATGTGCCAGCATCAGAACAATTGTTGCAGCTGTTCTTCAAATAATGATGTATCTTTTTGCCAATCCCAACAATTGATTGTCTCAAGGGATTGTTTCAATCATTTCATCCCAAGGGGGGACACAAATTAACACAAAGACTTTGATTATACAGGAAACCCTCACTATTCGCGGCTTTGGTATTCACGGTTTCAAATATTTGTGAATGCCGAACCCACGTCTTAAGTACACTTGCAGGAGCTCCTCAGGAGCTCCATGCTTGGCGTCACCAGTGCAGCCATGCCTGCCCCCACCACCAGCCCCTGGGGGCATTGCATTCATGAACGCAGTGCCTTATTTGCAGATTTCACCATTCGTGGGGATCTCAAGAACATATCCCCTATGAATGGTCAGGGTCACATGCGATTTTGTTAACTTCAGTTTTCTAAAGCTTTTCTATTCAGACTTTCTTCCTGGATGAATCAGGTCTCCTGACTTCTTATATAACTTGATATCAGTATTGCAAAACATTTCCCTTATCAGTGCATGCCTAAGAACTCAGGCATTTTTTGGCACTGCTAACATATTTTGAGAGAGAGAGAAATGAATGCTGAGTATACCACATCTCAAAGGACTCTAGCTGAAATTAATAATTTCCTACTGTCCAGCTCTCAAATCTCAATTCATTATGGAGCAAGCCATGCTCTGATTTCACTGAATAGCTCAAAACTTTTTGATTCTTATTTTACATTATTACATTTAATGTATTAGATCTGAGAGAGACTAAGTGCAGCATTTTCATTCTTCGGACTATTTTATTTTTATAATGTCCTGTATTTATATGTATGTCTCTATAAATAGAGAGAACAATATGGCACGGTAGAATACGAAAGTTTTATTTTTGCCTGAGGCTGGGGTAACCACTCTATAGACAAATGATAAAACTTTGCATGAATCATGGATGTAGTCCCAAAGAAGCTTTTACAGCACTCCACACTATCATTAATTCTCTACACATCACCTGGCTTTCAAGCCCATGCCATGCACACTCTGGCACGTGGCACGTTACCCCAGGTTGGGTAGGGAAGGCTGGGGCCAGCAACTGTGCTGATCCCAGCAGCCTTACCTAGGGCCTGAGGGCCTCCAGGAGCTGCAGCTGTGGTGTTCATGCAGCAGGGAGCCTGGCCAGCAGTTTGAGTGTGGCTTCGGCTGGCCAGGCTCTGGTTTTGGGCTATGAGCGCTGCTAAGTGCACTGCCCCACTTATTTTTGGCATGGTTTTTTTTTTTTATCTTGGGATCTCCTCTACAGTAGCAGCACTGGGAACACCTGCACATGCATACTTATTTCAGCATGTTTTTTTTTTTTTACCTCAGGAATCTCCTGTGAAGTAGCAGCACTGGGAACACCTGCACATGCATACTTATTTCAGCATGTTTTTTTTTTTTTACCTCAGGAATCTCCTGTGAAGTAGCAGCACTGGGAACACCTGCATATGCATACCACACAATCATGTTCATCTGGAAGTGCCCTGTGGGTCATGATGTAGCATTCCTTAAAATTACCATTGACCCTTAATTGAGAATGGTTGCCCTACAAATAAAACCTGTAAAATTTCAGAGGATTTTATCATAAACTAAGCCTACCGGAGGATGGGGGGAATACCACCACTGCTAGCCCACTGAGCAACCCTTGCAAAGCCAGCAGGTCAAGACACTTAAGGGAACCCACCACTGACCCAGCCCTGGAACAAACTGTAGGCAAGGAAAGGGCCCCGAAGGGGACACTTATGTGCCTATACACAAATGCCAGGAGCTTGGGGAATAAAACAGGAGGAACTTGTCCTCCTGCTAAACACAAATAACTATGATGTCATAGGGATAATGGAGACCTGATGGGATTCCACCCATGACTGGACCACAGGTATAGATGGCAATACCCTGTACAGGAGGGATTGAGTGGACAAAAGGCACAGGGTTGTAGCTTTCTATGTCAAGAAAAACTACGCATCCCTGCAAGCCAACACTGGCACCCATGATGGATTTGAGACCCTCTGGGTTAAAAATCTGTGGGGAACACGGCACAGGGGATATTATGGAGGGAGTCTACTACAGACACCCTACCCAGGGTCAAGACCTTGAC
This sequence comes from Crocodylus porosus, assembly GCF_001723895.1. Taxonomy (NCBI): domain Eukaryota; kingdom Metazoa; phylum Chordata; order Crocodylia; family Crocodylidae; genus Crocodylus; species Crocodylus porosus. The sequence goes on from NW_017728886.1 coordinate 34,521,279, forward strand.
CAGGAGTTTGCCAGGGAATTGGCTGAGGCTGCATGCTCCTGGTGTATGGCTGTCATGGGAGACTTCAACTACCCAGACATCTCATGGGAAGAGCGCTCAGTCAAATCCAAGCGGTCACAAAGCTTTCTCTCATGCGTGGATGACCTCTATCAGATGCAGGAAGTCTACGGGCCAACAAGAGGTAAAGCACTGCTCAACCTTGTACTGGGAACTGGGGATGACCTAATTAGTGACCTAATGATTGAAGGGAAGCTGGGTGACAGTGACCATAAGCTGAACACCTTCACCATCCGCCATAAAGCTGGCAAGTCAGTCAGTAATACAGAAGTCTTCGACTTCAGGAAAGCTGACTTCAACGAGCTAAGGAGGCTTTACAGTGAGGCTCTAAAGAGCTACAACCCAAAAGGGGAGGGGAGTTCAAGACAAGTGGTTGCTGCTTAAAGGAGCAATCCTGGATGCATGAACAAAGTCTATCCCATCTCAGAGGAAAGGCAGCAAAAGGGCACAGCATCCCCCTTGGCTCCTATGGGAACTAGTGGGCCTCCTGCATTTAAACAGACAGACTTACGAAGGATGGAGGACTGGAACCACCACGAGGAATACTGTGTTCTGGTCCAGACCTTCAGGGAGCAAACCAGGAAAGTCAAGGCTGCAACAGAACTCCAACTAGCTACAAGTATCAAGGACAATAAAAAGTCCTTTTTTAGATATGTGGGGAGCCAAAGAAAAAGCAAAGGCAACTTTGGACCATGATAAACCAAATGGGACAACTGGCAACCGACAAAAAGCAAACTTGCTAAATGGGTACCTTGCATCAGTTTTTCACCAGTCCCATGAAATGCCCCTACCCACTGTGGGACAGGGAGACCCAGGTGAGGGAGATTTCCTTATCCTCCATCAAGCTGACCTCATGAAGGAAAACCTTGGCAGGCTGGATACCTTCAAGTCAGCCGGACCTGATGGTTTACACCTGACAGTACTCAAGGAGCTGGCTAGCATCATAGCTCAGCCCCTGGCATGGATCTTTAAGAACTTCTGGCACTCTGGTGAAGTGCCCAGAGATTGGAAGAAGGCCAATGTTGTGCCTATCTTCAAGAAAGGGAGGAAAGTGGATCCAGCAAACTATAGGCCTATCAGCCTGACTTCTATCCTGGGGAAGGTCTTGGAAAAGATTATCAAGGAGGCCATCCTTAACAGACTAGCTGACGGCAGCATCCTGAGTGATAGCCAGCATGGGTTTGTTGCGGGTAGGTCTTGCTTGACCAATCTCATTTCCTTTTATGACCACGTGACCTATCATCTGGACAAGGGAGAAGAGATTGATGTCATATATCTTGACTTCAAAAAAGCTTTTGATCTGGTATCCCATGATCACCTCTTGGCAAAACTGGCTAACTGAAGCCTCAACCTCACCATGATCCACTGGCTGGGGAATTGGCTCTGCTGTAGGACACAGAGGGTGGTGGTTGATGAAAAGTCAATCACTGTTGTACACTGTGACCAGTGGGGTCCCTCAAGGCTCTGTCCCAGGGCCTATACTTTTTAATATCTTCATTAATGATGTAGACATTGGTTTCAGCAGTGGACTGGCCAAGTTCACCAATGACACAAAACTCTGGGGTAAAGCATTCACACCTGAGGACAGAAGGTTGATCCAGGCTGACCTGGACAGGCTCATGAAATGGGCAGACGAGAACCTGATGGTGTTTAACACCGAAAAATGCAAGGTTCTCCACCTTTGGAGGAAAAACCTGCAGCATGCTCATAGGCTCAGCAGTGCTACACTGGTTAGCAATACAGATGAAAGGGACTTGGGGGTTATGATTGATTACAAGATGAACATGAGCCTTCAATGTGATGCTGCAGCTAGTAAAGTGAGCAAAACGCTGGCTTGCATCCATAGAACCTTCTCAAGCAAATCCCAGGACGTCATTCTCCTGTTGTACTCGGCCGTGGTGAGGCTACAGCTGGAGTACTGTGTCCAGTTTTGAGCTCCACAATTCAAAAAGGATGTGGAGAAGCTTGAGAGAGTGAAGAGGAGAGTCATGTGCATGATCAGAGGTCAGGAAAACATACCTTATGATGAGAGGCTGAGACTCTTCAGCCTGGAAAAGCGCAGGCTTGGGGTGATCTGGTGGCCTCCTACAAATTTATCAGGGGTACTCACCAGGATCTGGGGGAACATTTGTTCACCAGAGCACCCCAAGAGATGACAAGGTATGAATGGTCACAAACTCCTCCATGACCATTTCAGGCTGGACATAAAGAAGAACATGTTTACTGTCTGAGCCCCCAAGGTTTGGAACAGACTGCCACTAGAGGTGGTTCAAGCACCTGCTCTGAATGCCTTCAAGAGACATTTGAATGTTTATCTTGCTGGGATCCTATGACCCCTGCTGACTTCCTGCCCCTGGGGCAGGGGTTCTGGACTTGATGATCCTCTGGGGTCCCTTCCAATCCTAGTGTCTATGAAATCTATTAAATCTATGAATTTTTTCTCTTTAAAAAGTAGAAACTATAAATGCCAGTACTTTGTACCTTGCAAACGAAGACGAGAAGTTAGATTCCTAGGTACAGAAATTTAACTGCCTTTCAGTCTACTTAAAAAGCCCAGTACACCTGGAATTAATTATGTGGAACAAAGAATAGATATTTTTAAACAAAAGCCACAGAGGAAACCAGCCTACTGTGATAAGACTTAGGTAAAACTATTGGAAAATACATGACTGTCTAAAAGTATAAAATCCAGCTAGTGCTATCCAGCTTGCCTCTGTTGGTTTTCCCCTCAGTACAAGAGATTGTCTTCAAAACACCCGTACAAGTTATTTTATGAATGGCTGAGCTTATAAGCCGTCTGAGATCACTTACACGGAAGACTATTAAGATTTTGCAGTAAAGCTACTAAACCAACCCATACAGCTTACAGTACCTCCACATCCTACAGTGCTTCCATATTCTACTGTTTTGCTGCAAAATATGATTCCTACACCAGATGACTCATTGATGGTTATGCCTCTCCCCAAAAATAGAACCTAGTTCAGTGTATGCAGTTATGATCTTTGAGCTCACTGAATCTTAATTCTGCCTCTGCCACTGATTCACTAATTGGGCAAGTCACTTAAGCTCTAAATTCTTTCCATTGAAAAATAAGAAAAGTAATATTTAGCTACCTTCCTAACAGACTGATGCTGCACTGAGTGTGTGAGCAGCTTTACAGATACAGGAACACATTATCTAAGACCATCAATCTGGAAAACCAATACTGCAATTTTGTGAACAGACAGAAATTGCAAATGACAATAAAATCATTCAACTCAAACTGCAACTTGGGACCAGTCATACAGTGGATACCTACAATTTATTTGTACCTGTCAGTTACACTTGCATAATTTTAGGTGTAAATGGAAATGGTGGTACAATTTTGGAGATTTTTTCCCATTCAAAACTAGTTCAACATTTGCCAAGTATTTATTATTATTTTGTGTATTATGCATCCTTCATTCTCTTTCAAATGGTGGTTAAGGCTGGATGCTTCACAGAAAGACAAAATCCTTCTGTAATGCAATTAGTTGTGCAAAGGGGGAAATCTCCTTCCTGTCTCCAGCTGGAGATCATTTAATGCACTGAAGCATGAGAAACGATCACTTTTGTATTTGTATCTTAGTTAGCTTAACTGCAGAGGCTAGTCTTATTTATGTGCATCTAAATCTAAATTTTGTTTTAATCTTACTGTAGTAATAAGACGCATCAGAGTACTCACTGAGAATGTCTACAGTACTTGAGGAAAAGAAGGTTAAGGGCTATATTTCAGCTAACAAGAATCTAGCAAATCAAAGTCAACCTCTGGCTCATAATTTTAGTCTCCTCTTGCTTTCCTTTATTTTAATTCTGAATGTATTACTGAATTCTGTAAACACATTTTGTTATAGCTTTGTACGGTATGAAAGGTTCTACAGTCACCTTCTTTAAAGTGGGGATCCTGGTTTCTCCATTTAAAAATCACAAATACTCTCATAAACCCCCCAAAATTCACATTTTTTCTGGGATTAAAATGAAATGCCACTATATATATAAGTCCCAGTTAAACACAATTTTTATTGATTTTATTGATACACTTACAGTTTTAAAGCAATTTGGAAGTCTACCAGTGCCTCAAATCACTATAATAAAATACATTCTAAATACATATACATTTTGGAGTTTGATTTGGGGTTTTCTGTGATGGAAAATCGGAGTTCCCCATGCCTCCTTTGCTCACCAGGATGTGGGTCCAGCCACAGCTGTGCCTCCTCCCCCACCCCCTTTTGTGGTGCTGAGCAGCCGTGATATGACAGTGCTCTGCCCATGCTATTGCCCCTCAGCCCTGCCCATGGCCCTCACTCCCCACTAACAGCCCCACAGCCCTACCATTGGCCTTCACTCCCTACCAACATCCTCTCATCCCCCTAGTCCTACTGGTGCCCCACACTCACAACCTGCTGCCCCCCAGCCCTGCTGTCAGAGGCCCCCAGCTGCCAGGGCTCTGTGACTAAGGACCTGGGTCTGCAGCCCTCTGCCCCCCACAACAGCACCCAAGCCTTGGCTGTCACCCACGGGAGGCAGCAGCTGCTGGGACCAGAGCGGAGCATGGAGCCTGGTTCCCTATCCCCAACTGGTGGCACAGCTGGAGTGGAACTTATGGCGGGCTGGATGCAGGCTGCTTGCTGCAAGGTTGGGGCTCCCTGTCTGCTGCCCTCCCCCCCAGGGGTCTCTGTGGCCCAGCAGGTAGGATTGGACTTGGGAGGGTAGAGCAGGGCAGGGAGCCTTGGTGCCACCACTGGGAGCCCTGTGCAACTATGGCAATGTACCCCCTGCACACCCAGCACCAGTGAGGCGCACAACTCTGTGCTGCCACCTTTGCTGTTACTGGGTGGGCAAGGGCAACTCACCATGGCAGCCTGAGGATACTGGCAGATGCAGCAAGCCTCCCTGTAATGCCAGGTCCCATCCACTAGGTCACAGAGGCCCTAGGAACGAAGGCAGCAGGGTGGGGAGTCCTGAACCTGCAGCAACCAGCCCACATCCACCCCTGCCCCATGCACAAATCTGGGAGGGGTGTGATTCCCATGTCCCCCCCCAGGAATACCCACTGCACAGTGGCAGGGAGCCAGCCCTGCCCTCCCCCCACTGCTCCCAAATGAACCACCTGCAGCTCCATCCCGTTCGCCCGCTGGGCCCTGCAGCCCACCCCAGCTAGGCCCATGCACCACCCCAGCTGGGCAGCACCTCCAGCCCCAACCCTGCCCAACTATGGGGGCTTCAGTTGCCCCCACCCCAGACTTACCTGTGGGGAGCTTCATGTTGCCTTGCTGCCACGTGCATGTGTACACACACATGCACATGGCACCCCCTGCCTGATCGCCCCCCTCCTGCTCCCCCCAGCCCCTTGCAGGCTAGAAGTCTGAAAGCCTACAAGGGGGGGGGGGGGAAAATCACAATTTCCGATGATTTTGTCCTTAAAATTAAAAAAAAAAAAATCTGTTTTTCCATGGTGAACAGAAAACCCGGATCCCTGATTATAAGCAACGGAGAGGGAACCCATCAGATGTTGTGCCTATGAGGTCTCATGCATATGATCAATCCCTGCTTTAAAAAAAAAAATCCTTCAAGCTTTTCTTTCTGATCACCAAAGCCTAGAACATGTTGTGCAAAGAGAAGAAAGTTACATCTGAGTTGCATGAAAAATTGGTCACCTTAGGCTCAAATCAAGGAATATTTCACCAAAATTGCAAGAT
>NW_017728886.1:34527202-34537181 GCF_001723895.1 Crocodylus porosus
TTAAAAAAAAATAAACAGCTCTTAGTCTTCTGTGCACAAGAGTAAACCTCCTCAATATTGTACTCTCATCAGCCATGCTCAGATTATGACTCCAGCTGTGAAAGAGACAGCATGGGTCACATCCTTGATACTTCACCCTGTGAGATCATAGTTTAGATCCCCCTATGGTAGACCAAGGGTATTACAGCTCCTAGGCACGTGTTAAAGACAACCTTATTGCCCTTGGTCAGAACCAATCCTCTTTGGGAAGGGCTGAAATATCTCCAGGATATTACTTTGTTCTCAACAGCAGTATTTTTAAACTTCAAACCGTACCAGCAAATAATGCCAGAAGGTACCCCTGAGAAGTAACATATACACAGTAGCATAACTAGGGCAGGATGACTGGGACAGCCAACCCGAGTGCCAATTTGGGCTGAAAAAATATCAGCTGCTGCCCGAGCTGTATAATTGCATCAGCGCCAGCTGCAAGTCACTGATGCCCCTATGCATCCTGATGCTCCAGGAGCTGCTTTGTTACACCTTTGCATGTACACATTTTCCTTCAATAATCTTATCTGGTGGCACTTATCTGGTGTGATTTAGGAAAAGTAAATCCAGCATTTATACAGAGGGAGTTGGACTAGATGACCCTTGATGTTCCTTCTAATGCTATGGTTCCTTTCCATGACTTTGAAAACCACACTGCCTCTGCTAGTGAAATACACCCCACTGGAGAGCAGTGGTTACTGAACCTCCCAAATGGGATGGACAAAAGAGCATAATCAAGAATGGGAAGAACCGTGACATTCTCAATACCATTTAGCTTGTTAGACACACATGAGAAAATAAGTTATGCCAAACAAAAGTATGAACTTTTATACCTCCTGTTACACCTTTATTCTGTAAAGTGGAGCAGAGGAAGAATTGTAACTCTGAGTCACTGAAGGATTTTTGTAACACAGCATGTATAAGCCAGGTAGAGACATTACACTTTTACCAGTATAAGCAATTGGAAACGGGTCTAGACTTGTAACAGAACAGAAGTTCGGCACACACTAGCTTAAAAATGGTTGGACCTAGTCTGAGATTTGCCCCACCAACCAAAGGGGAAATGTGTGTTCTGTTCACAACTGATCTAAACTATGCTGCTTACAGAAACTCAGATAATTTCCACCCCAGGCTTTTTGAATGTCTATGCCCAGCCTTAGAATCTAGTCCACAGTGAAAAAAGCTATAGTAAGGGAGGTAAATACTTGTGTCAGAACAGACCTTCCTTGTGCCTTCCTGAACATGCTACCACTGCAGAAAAGGCAGAACACCGGATATTATCGTACACATGACTATTCATACAGTGAGAAGTTGATAAGCATTACCCTGAAATGAGGCTTTATTGTTTCTGCGACTCAATATTCCAAGCAGCTCTCATCAGCTTGCCAGTCTGGTGTTGTTGCTAAGCAGCGTCATGCAGACAGACAGTTAGTCAGCAGTCCATGACAAGGCTAACTTTCAAAATGATTTTTTTGAGTTCTCAAGCTCTCTCCTGAACTCTTTAAATATTACTGCACATTTGTCCAAAGGGAAGAAAAGGAAATACACATTTTAAATGTTTAGAACCTCACCGCTTTGTTGTAGAATTGTACAGCTGTTCCCTTTTAGAGTCAACATCTGTGACTGCTGCCTGTACAGATATTGACATAATACCATCTATTCTATTCTATTCAGGTTCCTATATCCTACTGATTACTATAGCAGCCAACTGGTTCATATGACTTGCAAATACAGAACATTTCAGCACACTGCGTGTTTCACCATGTCGTATTTGTTATTTATCAGCATCACGAGAATATCCCAGGGTATCTGAAATTTAATGACTTCATTTAAGAAAGGAATATTAAAAAAAAAAAGAATGATCTCAATATTTCTTCAAGGTTCTTTTACTATCTTTGACGGGGAAATGATTTCAGTAGATGGAAGGACTTAAGAACAGTGAGTAATTTGCAGATGAATGACCAAACTGGGCAAAGGTATAGTAGAAAAGGACAACCATGGACTTCTACCATTACAATTTGCCATTTGACTAGTAACTCCAGAGAATGAGAAACAACCATCTCAGTCAAGATTTCACTGTTATAACATCATAAATCGGTTTACCAGTATTATTCCCATTTTGACTACATTTGAAGATTCAAACACAAGATGGCAACACAATCAGAGATGCATTTGGAGTGAGAACAAATACAAATAAGCACAGTGACACGATTTGCCTGATTCTTTTTTATATTATATTGAAGCATATATCTATGGAAAAAAGACTGCACCAACATCAGTCTTACTTTGTCAAAGAGAATATATGAAAAGTACAGGGCCTGGTCCTTCCTCATTGTTGGTAATGCCAACCTTGCTAGCCAAACCCCTCTCATTAAATGGCAAGGAACAAGCAACCAGATATCTGCTGGCCACATAACTATGTTCTGAGGAATCTTTATAAAATGTAACCATAATCTATTTGAAACCAAGACTAAATGCTTTGGTTTCTCTTTATCCTCCTTGCACAATTCTGTGTGCTATTTTGTCTTCCCATACCACAGACAGATCAAAGGATCCCTTAATCCAAGAAAATATTGTTTCATAGTAGCTCCAGCCTGGAATCTTTGAAAACCAACTTATCCCTGGTTAAGACAAGCAAAAATTATTTAGCTGGGTCAAGACAAATAGACTTATGTAGACACTATATAATATAGACACCAATACAATACTCATATCATCACTTTAAAAGTGCTGTGAATCTGTAAAGTTCCACACATTACATCTAGGGCATGCTACTTCAAGGAACAGGTCCCTCGTGACTGTTTCTGAGGCTCATACAGCTTTTTAATAGGGGTTTTTTTTGTTCAAAAGGCTATTCAGAACATTTTTTACAAATCAAAACCATAGCTTTTAAAGTTTGAAATGTTGCCACAGGGACTCTCACCTACTGTTAGGTCAAGCAAATCCAAAAACATCAGGTAGTGAAGAATTAGAAACCTCAGCAACTGCACTATGTAGCAGGCACAATAATATAATATTTTACTTCACAAGTATTGATCTTGTCTATAATGAGGGCCAGAAAATGATTATGAGAAAAGGAATGGGCAGTATTGTAAGCATATGAGGGATTATGAAGGATGTACTTCAGCCAAAAATAGAAGTGATTTTTTAAAATCTAACCAGGCTTCACTGTGAGCTTAGAACAAGATCCCAGCTCAGATGGATTCAATGCTGAAGAGTATCTCATGTAAAATAATTGATTCATACTCCCATTCCCCAGTTAGGTGGGGAAATACTAGCTTCATTTTATTGTTAGGGAAAGGAAGCAAAGAGATGAATGCAAGGATCAAATTTGGTCTTTAAATAATGCAATGCCTAGGATTTGCTTTAGGATACAATTCAAGTTATCAGTATTAGGCAGCTAGAATCCCTATGCTGGTAATGGAGAGACTCTGGAATCATGAGAGAGCAACGCAGGTTTAAGAGCTTAAAGTACTCTACAGACAGATTGGAGAGCATTAAATGCTTCCAAAAAGATTGTGTATGGAGCAATCTCTCTATATATCTATTTTAGGGAGCTGGATTTATTTTTAAGTATTAAATTTGTGATTTGATAAGTTGGATTAATAATAAATATAGTAAAAAAAATTAAATGATTGTGCAAGGAAACTGAATATGGTACCTGTGAGGGCGTGGGGCCTAGGAGCAGCCGTGTACTCCCTAGCGCCCCCTACCATCACGTAAGGTGGACTCAGCACCCTCGGATTCTCGCCCGCCACGTCTTTGATAATAAATAAGTTTAGATGGGAGGCTGCCTTTATCCCCCTAGTGAATGGTACGTATGTTCCTGCCCCTACTCCATATGGAGTATCTCTGTGCACCTCTGCCTTAAGGGCTATGTGTGCCTCCAAACCTCCCCTTTAGCACACCCCAAGCCTCACAGCTGTTCCGGGGGGCGTTGTGTGGTCCCCTGCCCTCTGGCGCCCTCTCTGGCACCCCGGGCGCGTCACCCACCTTGCGCCCCTGGGCCTGGCCCGTAGCCGCCGCCCTGTTACCGGCGCCCCTGGGCCTGTTACACTCTAGGGCTACTACTCAGCCCGCTGCCCCACTCTGGGACCTATGACACGCTCTCTGCGGCCGTTGCCCCCTTCTGGGCCTACGCCACGCTCTTCATGCGCTCTCACTGCCCCTCTCTGGGGCCTGTGCCGCACCTCTCGCGCCCACTGCCCCTCTCTGGGGCCTGTGCCGCACCTCTCTGGGGCCTGTGCCACGTTCTCCGTGGCTGTTGCCCCCTTCTGGGCCTACACAGCGCTCTTCACGCGCACTCGTTGCCCCTTCTGGGGCCTCGCCCTCTCTGGGGCCTAAACTGCGCTCCTCGCGCTTGCGGCTCAGGTGGCCGCAGCCACGCCTGGCCCCTTGACCCTTCTCTGGGTCGTCTGCCCCACTGGGCAAAACACCGCCCTTACGGGCTGGGTTCCAAAACCCCGCACACCACACCTCTCCGGCGCAAACAGTAGTGCCCCACTGGCACCGCTGACTGTGCCACTACTGGGCACTCGGGACCCCCAGGTTACTGGGGAGCTCCCGTGAGGCCTCCTCTCACCCCTACAGCCTCACCCGGTCCTCCAGTTTAACCATAACACAAGCCAAGCCCAAATGGCTGTAACGAAACCAACAAAGAGCCTTCTCGCTCGTAATACGTGCTCCCAGCCCCGGCAGGGCTTCCACCGTACCTCTCTTTAGGGCCCTCTCCTCCCTAGCATCATCACAGCCAGTCAGCGAGGTAAGGCTGCAACCACCCACTCAGGCCGCTCAGCTCAGCCGCAGAGCTCCTGCTCCCACGGCCACCAGAAGGGAACTGCTGCTGGGCCCAAGCCTGAGCTGTTATAAAGGGCCCGGCCCTGCCCCCTTCCGGTCACCTGACCAGCTGGTTGCCAGAGCAACCCGCAGCTGCACTGCCCTGTTGATTGGCAGCTATTTACTTATCTAAGGGACAGGATGCCTCAGTGCTCCTGTGACAGTACCTCACTAAAGAGTGATAAAGCATGTCTAAATAATAATGGTCCAATAAACAAAACTTTACATCTCCTAGCTCTATGACCATTTACTTTGTTATTGACTTTACATCAGCTTTCATAGAAAATACTCTGGAATAATAGTAAACATCAACCAACCCATTACCTTACTATATATCATGTCAATTACTTGTCTGTGAAACAACTTCCAGTCATTGTTGAGACAGTTACTTATCATCCTGCCTACAAAATCTGTGGCTAGTGACAGGAACTAAGCCATATATATCAGGAATGGAATTACAGGAAGGTAAAATTAGGGCTCACTAGAGCAGGGGTGGGCAAAATGGTGGATCTAGCTGGAGGCCAGACTCCATTTCCCAGCAGCCCCTGCCTACATGGCTGGGGCTGGTTTCCAAGGAAACCCCAGCAGCAGCTGTGCTATGATAGCAGGCAGACCAGGATTTTCATGGAGACTGGCCCCAGCAGCACTGACAGGGCATGAAGCAGGGCATGGAGCTGCTCCAGGGCCGGGCTGGGATTTTGTAGCAGTGACAGCATGATGCACAGCCATGATCTGCAGCCTACATGCCCTGGACAGGGGTGTGTAGGTCGTGGATTGCAGCTCGCCTCCAGCTCTTTACAGCAGTGACAGGGTGATCTGGAGCTCGGGCAGAGCCATGATCCATTGCCTGCACACCCCTGCCTGGAGCATGCAGGCTGCAAATTGCAGCTCTGCCATGGCTCTGGATCACACTGTCACTGTCACAAGATCTCAGCCGGGCTCTGGAGCAGTTCTGTGCCCTGCCGCGTGCCCTGCCAGCAGGGGTGGTGCTAGGGAAGTGTTGGGGGGGCTATAGTCACCTCAGAATTCCCCGTAGCCACCCTTCCCAGTGGTGCTGCCACTGCCTGCCCCACACAGGTGGCAGCAGCAGAGCCCGTCTGTCTCCTGCCTGCAGCACAGGGCTACCCCACCAGGAAGAGATTTACACCGCTGCTGCCTGCCAGCCCCGCTAGGGCCAGTTTTCATGAAAACCCTGGCCCTGAGCTCACAGCATGGCTGCTACTGGGGTCTCAGTGGAAACTGGCCCCAACCACATGGACAGAGGCTGTTGGGAATGGAGTCTACTGCCAGTTGGATCCAGCCCATGAGCTGGACTTTGCTCGCCCCTGCACTAAAGGATAGAATCAAAGAATAGTATTATATCATATAGTCCTTTAGTTCAACCACTACACAGATGAAGGATTCACTGTTCTAAACTATCCTAGACGGATGACTTTCCAGCCTGTCAGTGAAATCGTCTAATGAACGAGTTTCCACAGTTTCTCCAGTCTGCTTGCTCCATTGTTCTACTCTTCTTACACTTATGAAGTTCAGACCACAGTCAGGACAACAAGTTCTGTTTCACAGGAAGTGCCAAAGACTGACAATTTTCCTTTTTATTTTTCCTTGGATTGAAAACTTTTTTTTATAAAAATGGAATTGCATATCAGTGTCTAATTTAATGTCAATTCTGAGCTGTTTAATTTGGGAAGAGGTGTGCATTCATCTGTCCATCCAGTTAACAGATTGGCTTGGGATGTGGGGAATTTAGGTTCCTGATTTAGAATGGAAGATTTGTATCCCAGATTGCTCAGATTCAGAACGGTGGCTTGAACTTCAAATCTTCCCTCATCCCAAGCCAGGACCTTAACCACTTGGCTTCAGAATGGGAGCATCTCAAATAGCGTATTTCAGCAAAAAATCACTAAGTTGATAATGTTGGACCAAGTCTAGTCAGATTCTTTTTTGGAAGATTTTTGTTGTCAGTTTTTTTAATAAATTAGGAAGAAAAATATGTCTCTACACTGACAGGAAGAAATAGCAAAGTGAAATCAAATAATCAATTAGAGAAATATTATTCTCCCCCTGAAAAAGTACAAAGTTCTTACCACAGACAAAGCTAGACTGCTTTAAACTATTTTTGTTATAAACCTTAAGCAGCTACATAATCTGATGGTAAATCCCATCCGTATGGAAAACAAACAAACAAACGATTAACAACAAAATAAAAATTACAGCTTCCTGAATCCCACAACCCTCTACAAACAAAGGACAAGAGAAAGAGGGAAATAACAGGCTCCCAATTCAATGGAAATCAATTACAAATGCCTCCCTCCTTCAAAAGGCAAAAAATCCTCACTGTACTACATTGGCCTCAAGCCATGGCAGAAATGCCAAGATGTCAGTGAGAATTGAATATTATATGAATATGCAATACACAAAAACTCACACACAGAGTAGCAAATCTTAGCTCCTAAAAGCAGTCTTATAAACGGGAAGAGCTTTTACAGACTCATTGCTTCCAAATCTCTCACAATCAGAGTGAATGGAAATTAAATTTTATTGTGTGAATGTTAAATCCCAGCCTCAACTAGAAGCTGTGAGTAATTTGGTGGCTTGCTAACAGTTGGAGCCTGAGGGATTATTGAGGGCATGTGCTTGAATGGCAGTTCTGTCACCCTTTCAGCAACTCTGGCAACTAGTGTAGAGGCAGAGAAGGGGTATTCTCTTCTTCTGCCTATCCCTCATGCACCTTTTGTGTCCATGAGGTGTTAGTAGGGAGCAGTGCCCATGCTGCACACTGGGATTGTGCCCAATCTTTTCATGTGGGCTCTAGCAACAAAATTCCTCCTTTGCCTCTTCACACTTGATTTTACAAACTAATTGTTCCACTAAATTAAACAGGACTGAGAACACACGCTTAGCCCAGTTCCTGTAGATTCATTGACTCCTTGCCTAGACAGTATGTTTGCAAAATACTTTGGTTACATTCCAGAAGCTACTTCAAATGGCATTCCTTTTTTTAAAACAAAAGTTTGCAAGATATGTTACTTTAAGATACTTCAAATAAATACAAACAAGATTCTCTCTAGTTTTTCCAATTTGAACTGCAACACTGTTAAACATGTAATGGGAATGTACCTGTTGGAGGTAGTGCTGAGGGTTCTTCTAGTAAGACATCTGTTGATGGCAAGCATTCCTTAGTGAATGTGATGTCATCAAGTGCTATGTCACCCTTGGGGCCTTTCCCAACATGTCCTTCAAAGGTAACCTGAAAGTCTTCATCTGCATCCAGGCCCAATATATGTCTCTGCCAGTAATTCCCTTGGTTTCCAGTCAGGTTGAGGAGGACTTTTTCTTGCCCTGAGGATGTCACTTGATAGACAATTAAAGAGCCAATGCTGGCTCCATACATGTGGTAATAAAAGAGTATCTGTAACAAAGGGTAACAATGTTAAGTGGACAATAAGGTGAGTTAAACATACTTTAACATGAGAGCAACCCCATACTTTCAATACAGAAAAATCCTCAGCACTCGGAAGAGCACTGGCATTGTTGGTTTATCCATTATCCACTGTTTATTAAAGCACAAGGAAAAAAGATTATTGAAAACTATTTTGATAACTATTCATAGATTTATACATATTACTGTCAGAAGGAACCTCAGCAGATCATTGAGTCCACCCCCCTGTCCTGGGCAGGAAAGAGCGCTGGGGTAAGACAACCCCAGCCAGGTGCTTGTCTGGTCTCCTCTTAAAGACCCCCAAGATAAGGGAAAGCACCACCTCTCTTGGAAGCCCATTCCAGATTCTGGCAGCCCTTGCCATAAAGAAGTTCTTCCTGATGTCTAACTTGAATCTGCTCTCTGTCAGTTTGTGGCCATTATTTCTAGTTACTCCAAGGGGTGCCCTGGTAAACAGAGCATCTCTTATCCTTTGTTGTCCCCCCCAATGAATTTCTGGAGAGCCACAAGATCACCTTTCAGCCTTCTCTTGCAGAGGCTGAAGAGATTCCGGTCCCTTAATCTCTCCTAGTAGGCCTTACCTGCGGGCCCCTAACCATATGAGTGGCTGTCCTCTGAACGTTCTCAATGTTATCCACAACCTTCTAAATAAACTAATGAAAGATATTTAGGAAACCAATTTTTTAGTGCTTATATAGCTGGTGTTAAAACTGTTTGGGGCAATATCACATCTATGCTTGAACTGTGAAACTTTTATATTTAAACATAAAAAACAGAAGCTAGGAATGAAATATGCCATTTAGTAGTGGGGAAAATGTTATTCCTGTGACTTTAAACTGGCTCGTGAAGATACTGACATTAGAACATAAGAAGATCATGAAAAAAACATCTTCCCTAACCTTGGAAGGTTTCAAAGCTGGCTTGCTATTACAGAAATGACAAAGAAGGGGGTAGATTTTCCTGGTTGAGATGGCTAGAGTGGGGAAGCAGAATAATAAACAGAATATTAAATACAAGGAAAATGGTGAAGTAGGAAACTAGTAAACACAATACAAGATAGAAACATGGAATAACAGGTGGTATCACCACTTGTTTCTCATACATTATTTAAAATGGAATATTGATATAGGAATTGTCATATTGACTCAAATTGCACTCATCCACATCCTCCCATACCTTGTCTTCGACAATGTTTAATACATGTTTCAAGGGATGATGTAAACCCCCACAGAAACTACCTAATATATTCATAGAGCAAGTCTTTCCTAATTTTAAGCATCTGGCTAAAGTCCTGAAGAAAGAAAACTGATAACCATAATTCTATTCCAGCTATATTAATGAGAGTGAAGAAATTTTTATTTCTTTAAACAAAATCCACATTTTTTTGCTCAATATCATCTTGTGGAAGAAAGTTGTATAAGTTTTAAATATATATTGCATTACATAAATCCTCTCTAAACCACAGGTGAGAGAGGATTTAGTTAGGGAACTTCTGGAGGGGTTGGACATATTCAAGTCAGCCGGTCTGGATGATCTCCACCCTAAAGTTCTAAAGGAACTGGCCGAGGTCATTGCCAGTCCCCTGGCACAACTTTACGAGCACTCGTGGTGCTCTGGTGAGGTACCGGAGGACTGGAAGAGGGCCAACGTGGTCCCCATCTTCAAAAAAGG
>NW_017728886.1:34537281-34540527 GCF_001723895.1 Crocodylus porosus
CTTCCAAGAGAAGTGGTGCAGGCTCCTACCCTGGGGGTGTTTAAGAGGAGGTTAGATGAACATCTTGCTGGGGTCATTTGACCCCAGTATTTTCCTGCCATGGCAGGGGGTCGGACTAGATGATCTGTTCAGGTCCCTTCCGACCCTAGAAACTATGAAATTAGTATTTATCAATTTTTGCCTTTTTAATAATACCAGGTTTCCCCTTGTTCCTGAGCTGCAGGGTTAATAGGTACAGTATCTCACTAATTATTTTATACTAGTATAATGTAACTCTTATTTATCTACTCTTCAAAAATTTTTTGACTGCATAGAGGCCAAGCTTCTTCAACAGAAGTGGGGAACATTTGTATTCAGCCTATTCCACAGCTTTAGGAGTTAGGGTATTATCCTAGGAAATGACAGGTGTGAATTTGAACCATTTCAGGCTGAGGGGCACATATGACCCAGGTTGTCCACTTCCTTAGTGATGCCTCTATCTACTAATTCAAAAGAAAGTCATAGTACCATTACCATTAACCATTACTTATTAGGGTTGTGCAAAATTTCACTGGCTGTTTCATTTCAACACTGTTTCAACTCATTTCAAGCTTGAAACAGTGACATCAAAATGAAACAAAAGACTTCAAAATAGCCTTGAAACAAAACGAAGGAAGTCAAAACATTTTGAAAGTTTCAAAATGTTTCATGTTTTGAAGCAGCCAGCTAAGTGGTGGGAAACAGGGGAGAACCAGGGCTGTGTTCCTAGCAGCTTTGCAGCTCCATGTGGCTCAGCCCAGCGGGGTGCACAGCCCTGGCTCTCTCCATCTCCTGCAGCTGGGATGTGCTCCGTGGGGCTGGCGGAGCTGATGGAAGCACAATGCCAATTCTGCCCACCTCCCGCCACTGGGCTGCACTCTGATTGGCTCTGCCAAACCCATGGAGCTCAGCTTGGTGGCAGAAGGTGGTCAGAGCCAGTTCCCTTCCCCAGCACTAAAACTGGGGCTGAGTTCCCCTTCCTAGTGCTGCAGTTGGGCTGGGGAAGGGAGCTCAGCCTGGTTGAGTTCCCCTCCACAATGCTGTGATCGGTTCCCCAGCCTGATCACAGTGCCAGGGAAGGGAACTCAGCTCAGTCTGTTGGCAGCCCGATCAAAACATCGAAACAGCAGCAAAACAGCAAAACCATTTCAATGAAACGGAATGGTGCTTTCAAAATGAAACAAAACTCAAAACGAAACACTGTTCCATTAAAATGGATGTCGAAGTAGAATTTTGCTGTTTTATACAGCCCTATTATTTTTCCTTAAAAAAAAGATTGTTTGTTCTGGATCCAGAATGAATTGTGGAACCTAATCTGTAGCTTAATGTAGTCTCCTGAATTCTGGAAAGTGGCAGGAGTTCATCTATACCTTTGTGGTTAAAGTATTTTCTATGAACGAACTCTAGGTACTGTCAGAGGTACTCTTCAAGCAAGTAAAAGGATTGACTATAAAGGGATCCTAAGTTTTAGACACTCTAACAGCTAACTGAAGGCACCTACATGACCACATTTGGTCTGGCACTATGGTATTTTCCTAAGCAGATACATCCCATTTAAACCCTGTTAAGTAGTAAGCACAGTTCAACTGCACCTTCTAATATGTATTACTCTGCATTTGTCAATGCTGAATTTTGTGTTTTTCAACCATTCTAATCTAGATCATTAATAAAAATATCAGACACTACGCACCCCCAGTTCTACAAACATTTTTTTACAAGCTTAACTGAAAACCCAGATCACTCCTTTTACTACTTCATTTAGAATCTAGCAGACTATCTTGGACTCTTTGGCAGCCTAGCTTCCTCCTCCAAACTTACTTTAACATTTTTGTTTCATGTCTCCCTCTTCTTGCTTGAATTCTCTTTTTACTTTTAGTTTTGTTCTTATAGTTTGCTGCTGCAGTGTATGTTCCTTTTCAATTGGTATTTCTCGCACTGCCTTTCATTTCTGATACTCTTTTGCTTGAATATAGCTTGCCTTTAAACTAGATCATGTTCTATCTTGTTTTCTACTTCTTTTTACATTTTTACATCTCCTTTGGGTGAAATCCTGGGCACATATTTCAATTTCTGACCTCAGTGCATTATATAATTATGTAGTCTCTTTACTGACATCAAGCAATTTAAGCCCATGATGTTTCTAAGGTCAAAATTAACAGACTCTTCTGATATCTGGGGCTTTGAAACGGCTATTTTTGTAGAACATAGCATTACCTATGCCACATCAGTACACTGGTCTGTTGACTTCAGTATCATGTTTATCAGTAGAAGCAATGGAAGATGGTATGTCTCACTATATATTTGAAAAGGGTTATTCTATTATATTCTTATTCCATTCTATGTCTGCTTCACCTCTCAATCACCAATGTACTCTGTCTTTTCTGAGAATTGAAATGCAGTTGCGTACAATTTACAAAGCAAGCCAACAATGTATGCATTCAGTCCATTTCAAACATAAGGTCTCTGGCAGAAGAGGTCTAAAGGAGCATTTCAAAACTACTTGGAGATTTTCAAAACATGGTAGGAAAAAAAGTTTATGCCACCATGTCAAACACTTAATATATTTTATTTAAAGAAATTTAGGTAACTCCATATGCCCACTAACCATATTTATACACGGAAAAGCTAACTGTTGCCAGCAATTATCCTTCCACATATTTCCTTGTATTTTATATACAGCATACAGTAAATATTCATATAATGAACCATTCATCATTAGTAATCTATATTACTTCTAAGCTATTTTACTGGTATCACACAGATGTTAAAACAGATTCTCAGAACACGAAGACAAACAAGTTAACATGGAGAAATATAAGGCTGAAAAATCATGAGAAGTATCTAGGCCAAATGAGGGAGGGAGATACTTTCCTCACATGTATATATGTATATTTTAAAGGCTGCAAAAGAATTGCCTTAGAAAACCTAAATTTATGGTCCAAATTTTCCAAGTTATGTTTTTAGTGGTTAGTTTATTTTTCCCCATTGACAAAATGAACTTATTAATGTTATATTTATTTCATAAAATCTGACCATTTCTATTTAACGTTTCCTGAGTTTCTTACCTATAAATGTACTTGACATTTGGCACGAGGCCAAAGCATTTTTTAAAAAAAGTTATAATGTCCTTCCATTTTGGTCCAGTTCTGGGCACCACACTTCAAGAGGGACGTGGACGATATGGAAAGAGTCCAGAGGAGGGCCACTCGTATGATCAGGGGTCAGCAG
>NW_017728886.1:34540538-34545064 GCF_001723895.1 Crocodylus porosus
GGTGCTCTTTCCTGCCAAGGCAGGGGGTTGGACTAGATGATCTACCTAGGTCCCTTCCGACTCTAGCTACTATAAAACTATGAAACTATGGTCATACTTTTGGTTCTCTCTATAAATAAGCAATATAAACCATCTGAGTAATGGATTAAAAAAAAAAACATTTGAAATTTTGGACTGAGATGCCATTCACACAGTAACTTTCTTTAGTAGTTTTCCTGGTTTGGACTTCTTTAGTTCCAATGAGCAGCTGTGTGCTGGTATACTCAGAAGGTCATGCCATCAGCTTAAATCAATGGCTTTTGAGAAATCAAATTGAAATTGTCATCATCAAGGTGACTTCTAATAGAGTTACCCTCCTGAAATGTCTAGATTCTATATGGAAACAAAATTAGAGAAAATGGCCAAAAAAAAGATGTAACCCGGCAAAACAAAGCTAATTTCCACAAAATCCTAACAGAAGAATATTAAACAACCTCCTTTACAGGCTAACATACACTACAATGATAATGCTTGTCTGTATACTGCTTGTGCATATACAAGCATATACAGCTTATACTGTCTCTCAGACAGGGCACTAGAGTTGGATTCCCTGTGTGAGGATGGATTAAGAATTTCTGCCATATGCTTGGTAGTGCAGATACTTCATGTAATGGTGCAGTATCAAAGAACTGTTAAGCAGATGTAGGAGCAAATAAATTAACCTAAGAAGCTGAAGTGGATGTCTGCAAATATGGTAGGCAGATCTTTACATGGTAATAGTAAAATAACAAATGCTCTAGCTAGCATTTGTTAATTTATTTTGTGTTTCTTGAATGCTATTTTTAATTTAAGATTCACTAGGTTAATTGTCTTAGTTTTTATGGATGTGATGGATGTATAGGAGAAAGAAGGAAGGATGATGGAAAACACATTTACTTTTTATTTATAGTTAAAATATATAGAGAGGTCAGGTACATATTGAAATCAGATGCAAAATGTATTATTTAAATAAATAAATACATTGCTATTCTTGTATTCATATTTTAAAGCATTCTGGTTTCTCTAACTCTTAAAAACTCTGTTAATTTGAAATGTCAATCCCACTTGTCTACACCTGGAAAAACCTTATGTGCAACTGAAAACAACAAATGCCTACTCTGTTGGAAAATAAAGTTTCTAAATAGAGTACATAATTGTAGGAAAAAGGCAATCTCTCCTCTCAACATCCAGAAATCCCTTTCTAATATATTGTGACTGGAGCCGTTATAATTATATCTGTTTAAGTCAATGTGTTAAGAAGCTACAAAACACACTGTTAGTAAAGAAGGCAGAAGGTACATTGAAAGTAAAGAGTCTTTGAATCCATGTTGTCATGTCCCTGCCAGACTTGTGTCAGGAGAGATTAAAACAATATACTGTAGCACTTTGATAAGTCTACATAATAGATCAGTCTTCTTATCATATATTCTTCCATTTGCAGTTGCATTGCTTTTATACAGCTGGTAATGTCGTCTATTAAATTTCTCCAATAAGATCACAAAGTGGATGTGTGTAGCTTATTCTACTCTTCTTGCATAAGGCATTTTCTAGACCAGACACTGAAGAGACAATATTCTTGACTACTTCTGATTCTCCCAGAGTATTCATCGGCAGAATTCAGTTTCTCTCTCTAATTTTCTGAAAAACAAACTGCTTGTTTGATTATAGTTTCAAGCCCAATACAAGATAGGGGCTATAGTGTTTTTAGAACATTTGTTCTTTAAGAAACAAGTTAGTGAGATCAACCAGTTTCAGAGTAACGATTACCTTGTTGCACTCTAAAGAAAAAAACAAGCTCTGTTTCTTGCTAGCATTATCCCTTGGCATACCTTGCAATTTTTGCTGTTTCCACTTAGCATGGGACTAGAAATCCTGGCTTTCTGCTCTGGCAACTGAGGGAATGAGCTCTTTATGAAGATGTAATGACCAGATGGTCCTTGCAAAGTATGATCAGCAGTTGGCCCAGTACCAGTTTTTGGAGTGCTGCCAGTTCTGAGATTCCAGTCGAAGTCATCTTTCCTGCTTTGCTCCCAGTCACAAAGATCAAATTCAAAATCACAACGCCCTATGGATGTACCTGAAACACCATGAAAAATAAAATAGATTGAACAAAATGAATTATCACCAAACAATTAATAGTGAAAGATGTCTATCTACAGCTGGACAATGGAAAAATAGATATTTTATTAGCAAGAGGATTTTTAATAGATAGGTATTTGCTTTACTGTCATAAAAACAATATGAATTATTAGACCTTTTAAATAGGATTTCTGATTACTAACCAGCCTCATTTAGTTCAAATGACTTTTTTCTAACTGTTTGCTCTCCATAAGAATTAAAATGCATTTTACATGACAGTATGCCAATCTGGGTGCATATCTATGTATCCTTTTCCTTGAATTTTATTTAACATCTAGAGAAAATATAAAGCTGTCAACATTTAATTTTATATATATGTGTAAGATGCATAGTTAATGTTTGTTGTAGAGATGTTTTACAAGATAGAAGTAGTTAGATTTATAGGTGCCAAATAGGTCAGCTGTGTAAATAAACCATTCATATAAATTATAGCTAACAGAATTTCAATATTCCAGACATTTTTACTGCTCATATTTAATTACCATATTCAGTAAGCAAGCCTAAGTTCAGTGAAGTCAGTGACTTTCCATTGACCCCCAAGGTCTTAAGAAACAATTATTATTACTGGAAATTTGAACGTGGTTTGCAAATTTACCTAAATTTGTACATTGGATTATAGGATCATTTGAAAGTATGGCTGGATGAGACATCATGAGATCCCCGTTTAGTTTCCTATGCCCTTACAGTCAGACAGAATCGTATATCTCCATCCTCTTTATAATCACCTTTCAGGTATTTGAAGGTTTTTATCAAATCCCCCCTCTATATTCTCTTTCCCAAACTAAACAATCCAGTTGTTTTACCCTTTCTTCATAAACCATGCCTCTAATCATTTTATCACTATTGGATACTTCCCAATCTGCCCATATCTTTCTTGAAATGTGGGATCCAAGACTGGACACTGGTTTGTCCAAATAAAGTTTCACCAGGGATGAACAGAGAAGGGGAATCATTTCCCATCAGTTACAAGTAAAACTCCTGTTGAAACAACCCAGTATGCCATTGATTTGGGGGTTTTTTTGCAAGATCACAGTGATGGCTCATTTTCAGCTCATGGTTTACTGTAACCCCAAGATTTTTCTCTGCAGTATCATAGCATAGCTAATCACTCCCCAGTCTTTATTTGTGCACGCATTACTCTATCCTAAGCATAGGCAATGTGTAGGGAGGGCACGGGGAGACACGTGCTCCTCCCGAGATTGACCACCACCAGCTTCTGTGGGTGGTCCCTGGTCACCACCCACTCCCCCCTCCCACTGTCATTGTCTGTGGGAGGTCCCTGCTTGCCACTCATCACCCCAACCCCCGCTTGCTGCTGTCATGGTTGTGGGTGGTCCTTGCTTGCTTCTCATCACATGCCATCCTCCCTTCACCTGCCACCAACACTGCTGCTGGCATCCGCGAGCAGTCCCCACTTCTGCCTACAAATAGTGCCCCCCCCAGTCTCAGGAGGCACCACTCATTCATGGTCCTAAGTGTAGGACTTTGCACTTGTAATTGGTGAGTTTCATCTAATTGATTTTGGACCATTTCTCCAGTTTACCCAGGTCATTCGGGATCCTATTCCTACCTTCCAAAATGTCTGGTAATCCACCCAACTTGGCATGGGACATTGGTGGCTCCTGCGTCAGGGGGGAATGTGTCCCGCCAGCGACCAGTCAGCAACCGGGGGTGGGGGAGGGTGTCCTCTTGTGGCAGATCTCACCAACGAGGAAGCATGAGCGGGGCAGCTGGAAGTGCCAGCTGCACTCCCAGAAGTGCCAGCGATGCCTCTCCTGGCACCTGCACTCCCTGGCTGGTGCCCTCAGGGGGGACACTGATGCTCCCACCTGCCCCCCCCGCCCATTGCCTAAGTGGGGAGTGCCAGCTGTGAGGGGGTGCACCAGTGTTTGCAGGGGCACCCACTATGCGTGCACCCCCCAAGCGTCACCACTGCAACTTGGTATCATCCACAAATCTGCTAAGTGCACATTCAATCCCATCATCCAAAACATTAATGAAGATATTAAACAATATTGGACCCAGACAGACCCTTGTGGCACTTACTTGATACCTCCTTGCAACTAGATATTGAGCCATTGATAACTACTAATTGAGTATGATGACCCAGCTAGATATATTCATGTTAAAATACTTTATTCTAGTCCATAATTCCTTACTTATTACCATAGATTCATAGATTCATAGATGCTAGGGTCGGAAGGGACCTCAATGGATCATCGAGTCCGACCCCCTGCATAAGCAGGAAAGAGTGCTCCCTTGGGAGCCCGTTCCAGACCTTGGCCACTCGAACTGTGAAGAAGTTCCTCCTAATATCCAATCTAAATCTGCTCTCTTCTAGCTTGTGGACATTATTTCTTGTAACCCCC
>NW_017728886.1:34545075-34563306 GCF_001723895.1 Crocodylus porosus
TCCCTGCCCTCCGGCGTGTCCACTTCGCCCCATAGCTTAGTGTCATCTGCAAACTTGGACAGAGTATATTTCACCCCCTCATCCAAGTCGCTGATGATTACTTGCATACCATACTTCCTTTAGTATGACTTGCACCTCTTTTTTAGAAGGTAGAAAAAAGTTAGAAAGATTTTTCCAGAACCTTACCTGTCACAGCAGGGGGTCACCACAGATGCATGCTCCCAGCCGTGGCTGCAAGTCAATTAAAATTCTAGCTGTGGAGCTGTAGTGAGAGTGAGCGATGCTGATTAATGGATTCTACCCCTCCTCCATTCAGCCAGAGGAGTGCAGCCCCTAGCAGCCATTCTAGCACCTATACCTCAATTTTGGAGGCCTAATTTTTCAGGAAAAAGTGTGTGTGGTATGCAAGTAAATACAGTATAGGTCACTTGGTTTGACAGTATAAGAACTGACAAGAACCTCTCCCAAAATAGAAACTGCATTTTTCTGGCATTTGAGCTCTGATAAATTTAGAAACTAAAAAGCTGCTGAATTTAATGGGAAACTGCTTTGGAAGTCTTATCAAACAGACTAAGAAGGTAATAAGCCACTGCTAAAATGTAGTGATCAGATTGGAATGGAATTTTGTGGCTTGAATCACCCTTAATGGAAATTAATCTGTCAAAAAAAGAAGCAAGGAAATATATAAACATCAAATCAAATTTTCTGTACCTTTTTTTATACATTTATCGCCATTCTGTATGGATGTTTACAATAATTTGGTTGTGCAAACAGAGTAGCCAGTGGGAGGGTGGGGGGTGGAATTGTTCAAAAGGTAGTAGCAAAGTATTACTCAAACTACAAGATGTAACTTATCAGAGCTGCCATAAGCCTATTGTAGCCCAACTTCTCTCCTGTGATCATTTAATTATTCAAAACCGAAGGCTTGCAATTAGGGAAATCATCTACAAAGTCCACCACCACTCATTGTAGCATTTGTATTTAAGTACTTTTCCCACAGAAACATGATTTCCTGAATTAATGCCTGAAGCTGTATTTGTATCTAATAAGCCAGCTAATGGTAGACAATCTTATATATAACAGGCATAGCAACTACCTTGGTAATAAGCTATGAACTTTGAACTGAAAGGAATAAAAGCAAATGGAATATGTTGTTTATTAAGTAACAGAATGGAGTTGGATCAATCAGCTAGCCAATCAACTGGACAACTGTTGACTAACTTAATACAAGCTATTTTATATCATGAATATTAGATATGGGATCTAAGTTATCTTCCTCACAGATGACTTCAAATAAACTCTTGTAACAAAAGTAGTAATCAAATATAATGAAAAAGTAAAGTAGTTATATCCCTTTCTATTAGCTAAACTTGATAAATTACAATTTTAATTTTGCAGCTGGGGAAAGGAAATTTTAATTCTGAAGTAGCCTGTTAGTTGGCCCAATTAATAAGTAAGGTACTTTGCAGAAGTATAGTTGGCAAGCTGGTGATCTAGGATGTTTGTTTTGCCACCACTGCAATATAAAATAAAGCTTTGTGGCCTACCTTGCATTATTTAATGATGTTATTTTAAATGAGTTATTCCTTCAGCATTAAAAAAAAATCAAGTAATGGTCGAAAGTTTAACTATGAAGTAATGTTGCCATGTTCATTTTCACAAAACCACTTAAAATGTGAGCAATTCAAGGACTTTTTTCAGCAGATATTGGCAGGCAAGATTCTTTGGGTTGATGTGATAACTTTCATTGGACCAACTAAACAGTTGGAAAAAATGTTATTTGCAAGCTTTTGGGCACAAATATCCTTCTTCAGGCAGTGGGAGACTCTGTTGATGTTATGAGTTCTTCAGGGTAGAAACGTGTTTTGTAAGTTCCCTTTGAGGATTAGAACTGAGAGATTGGTGAGGGAGGGCTTGTCTTGTGAGAAGTGGGCCCCCAAAGGTAACTGGATATTTTTTGTCTTTGATGGATTTGCAGTGTGCATTCATTCTAGTGTGCAGTTGTTGTTTGGTTTCTCCTAAATATTTTCCATCAGGGTACTTGGTGCACTGGATGAGATATATTACGTTTCTGGAGGTGTAGGTGTAAGATCCAGGAATGGTGATGGTTCTGTTGTGAGGTGTAGTTATTGTAGGACTGGTGGAGAGGTGTTAGCAGGTTTTATATTTCTTGTCTTGGCATGGTCTGAATCCATTTTGTGTGGTCTGGGTCATAGGAAGTTTGCTTCTGGTAATGAGGTTAGCAAGATTCAGTGCTTGTTTAAAGGCTTGGATGGGTGGTTCTGGAAAGATCTCTTTAAGAACTGGGTCTTTCTTTGAGTATGGGTTCTAGGGAAGGATGGTATGTCGTAACAAATGGTGTGTGATTCATGGTGATTTTATTTTTATACTGCAGCAATTCTCCATGTGGTATCCAGGTGGCTCTTTCAAAAGTGCAGTCTATCTCTATGGAGGAGTGTCCTTATCGAGTGAAAACCCATTTGTGATATGATGGTTGTGGGTATTCTCTGTGCAAATTCTGTGGTACCAGAGAGCTTGGCTGTAAATCACAGCTTTTTTGTTGTGTTTAAGGTGATTGCTGGTTCTGTGTAGATATGTATGTTTGTCTGTGGGTTTCTTGTATGTGGTGGTTTGTATTTTATCAATGTAGATGTTGATCATGGTGTCTACAAAGGAAAAGTTGGTGTTGGAGTATTCAACACAGAGGCTGATGGAGGGGTATCGATTGTTGAGTTTTTGATAGAAATCAATCATAGACTTCAGGATGTTTAGTCCATATGATGAAGATGTCATCTATATATCTCAGGTATAGCACGGGTTTGGTGGTATAGTTCTTGAAGAATTCTTCCAGGTGGCTCATAAAAAGGTTGGCATATTGTGGGGCCACTTTGGTGCCCAAAGCTGTGCCCATGGTCTGAAGGAAATGTTGGGTGTTGAAACTGAAGTTACCGTGAATGAGGATGAAGTGTATATGTTCAGTAATATCTTGAGACCTGTACTCTGAGTTGTAACCTTGCTCTTGTAGATATGTCAGGCAGGCTTGGATGCCATCCCGGTGTCAGGTGTTGGTATATAAGCTGGTGATATTCATGGTGGCTAGGAGGGTATTGCAACCCTTTAGCAGATGCCAGAATTCTCTCTCCAACATCACCGTTATGCAGAAATCTTATAGCCAAGGCTCCACCCACTTACTGCTGTTCTCTGCCAACATGTTTCATGTAAGGGGAGGAGCACTGGGTTCATGGACATAAACCAAGATGTGGTAAAATTATATGTATGGATTGGAGGAACCTTAAAAAGTTTAAACTAGGTTTGTAGTGGTATGGAGACCAAAGCCTTGAGATAAGTGTGGAAGCAAGTGACCTGGAGGAAGCACAAGCAGGAGGGGGCTTTCTTCAAACAGCTAGGGCAAGTTTCTCAATTGCAGGTCCTGGTTCTCGTGAGGATCTTCAATCATCTTAACATCTGCTGGGAGGGCAATACAACAGTACAGAGGCAATCCAGGAAGTTTATGGAGAGTGTTAGGGACAATGTTCTGGAGCAATTGTTGCAGAGGCAAACTTTTTGGCCATGTTCTTCTTGACCTGCTACTCACAAACAAGGAAGAATTGGGAATGTAGTAGTGGATGGCCACTTGGGCAGTGGCAACCATGAGGTGACAGTTCAGGAAAAGAAGGAAGGAGAGCAGCAGAGTAATGGCATTAGTAAAGCAGATTCTGAGTTGGCCAGAGAACTGATGGGGAGGTAGGCTGGGGGTGGGAGGTGGAATCCAGGAGAGCTGGTTGTACTGATGCACAGAAAGACTAGCAAATATGGTAGAAAACCAGCTTGGATTAGCAGGAACTTTTCAGTGAGCTAAAGACAAAAAGAAGCTTACATGAAGTGGAAATTTGGACAAATGACTAGGAAGCGGTATAAGAGCTTGGGCATGCAGGGATGAATTCAGGAAGGCCAAAGTCCAATTTGAATTTAAGCTCGCAAGAGACATCAAGGGTAACAAGATGGGTTTCTAAAAGTATGACTGCAACAAAAAGAGGATCAGGGAAAGTGTGGGACCCTTACTAAATGGAGGAAATAACCTAGTGACAGATGAGGAGGAAAATGCAGAAGTACTCAGTGCCTTTTTCACGTCAGTCTCCACAAGCAAATCAGCACCCAGACTACAGCACCTGGCAGCACAATTTGTGGAGAAGGTAAATAACCACCAGTGACAAAAGAACAGGTTATGGACTATTTAGAAAACCTGTGGTAGTCAAGGGAGATCCTGGAAGATTTGAAAAAGGCAAATACAGTACCCACCTTTAAGAAAGGGAAGAAGGAGGATCCAGGGAACTACAGACCAGTCAGCCTCACCTCAGTGGATGGAAAAATCATGGAGCAATTCCTCAAGGAATCCATTTATAATCACTTGGGAGGAGAAGTTAATTAGGAACAGTCAGCATGGATTCACCAAGGGAAGTCATGTCTGGCCAACATGATGATGAGATGACTGGCTCTATGGATGTGGAGAGAGCATTGGATGCAATGCAAATTGACTTTAGCAAGGCTTTTGATATGGTTTCCCACAACATTGTTGCCAGCAAACTAAGGAAGCATGGGTTAGATGAATGGTCTGTAAGGTGGATAGAAAACAGGCTGGCTTGTCAATCTCAAAGGGTAGGAGTTGATGGCTCAATGTCTAGTTGGCAGCTGGTATTAAATGGAGTGTCCCAGGGGTTGGTCATGGGGCCAGTTTTGTTCAATATCTCAACAACCTGGAAGATGGGATGAAGTCCCATATTTTGCCCACCCTGGTCTAACACAAATCAAACATAGAAACAGGCTCACAATCAGAAGTCAGTTTTGGATTATGACATGAACACAAAACCTTCATTATTGTCCATAAGAAGGGTTGAGTAGAAAAAGTACTTCATAAGCCTAAGCACTGTAATAATAATGGAACCCAACATCTTTTGTAACCATAAATATTTATAGAAACAGCAAGATCAAAGTAAAAAATCTGGACTGCTTTTCTTCTTACTTTAGTGAATGTTTCAAAACGATGGGAATTTTCTTTCTGCCAAACCATATCAATGCCAATCCAAAACCATCAATCCTAAATGTGAGCAATACAAATGACCATCCTACTTTGGTTTACATGGAAGAAAGACTGAATTATCAACTATGAGATAAGAAATCTTGGGGCACTAACAGAATACAAAATATGTACTCCTCTCCTTCTTCTGGTAACCTGAACGAATAATTGAAAATGACTTTTTTTTTTTTTTTTTTTTTTTTTTTTTTTTTAGATATTAGGTGAGCCTGTTCTTAAATCTTTTTTATCAGTTTAAAACCATCAGTCTATCATACTTAGAGTCTCAATTCAAAACTGAGACTGCAGAAGGAGTTATCATCTTGTGGTAACTATCACAGTGAGATACTTGTGGGAAAGTTTCTGAAATGGCTGCTTATGGTAAACTGAATACAATGTTTTAAGGCCCTCCCTCTCATTACTACCAAATTCACTGCCATTTTTTTCCCAAAACAAAAGCCTTCTTGGTTGTAACTTATATTGTCAGCAATATTAGAAGTTGATTTATGGTTGTGTCTCAAGAATGGGAACAGGGTCAAGTCAGATGCATAACTTATGCACTGTACTATGCACTGTTAAAATGAGTACACAGAATTAGAAATTTGGGTATGTATTTTCTATTCTCTTCCTTTTGGAACTTGTCTTCAAAAAAATCTAAACTTTATTAATAATTAATGCCATTTCTATCCAAAGTGAGATTAAAAAAAAGATCAGAATGTAACTTCTACATGACATTTCCACTAATTGTTCACCACTTCCACAAAGGGGAAAACTTTCTTGAGGAAATATTTTTAGATATTGTCTCATCTTTTTCATGCAGCCCTGATTAACTTGTAGCTGCTAAGGCTTATGTCTTTGATCTGGGGACCAAATTTTAAAATATAAGAAGGGAATATAAAAAGTTATATATTCATAGAAATTTACTGAGAGCAGAAGCAAGCTGATGAACTATTTATTGCACTCTGCAGATTAGATTTGACTACAGGGTCCTCCAGTTTAGTTCAAAGGAAAATTAAATTGTGGATTCATGCATCTGCTGTTCAGTCTAGTGGCCAAGATTTAAATGAGTGAGGGGGTTGCAATTTATGTATTTTTAAAAGTAGCTTTTTAAAAGATAATTTTATGAGAAACAGCTTCTGAGGCCTCCGGATTTGAGCTTCAGTCTAAGAATTTAATCTGTTATCACTGAATGTTCTGACTAATTCTATAACAAAGAGTAATAAAGGGACTAGGAGCCCCTGGTACCAGGACAAGTTACATTAGGACTCATCGCATAAATAATATGTCCAGTTTGAGAAGGAACAGGGAGGCACAGGAGACATATTACTGTCCATCATTCTTTTTATTGGAATATTATAGCTAGCTGTTCTTTCATTTCCTTACTGGAAAATAACAATCAAAGAAGAGAAAGGATTTGATTTAAGTACTTTAATGCTTCATAGAAAATAACACATTATACTAAAAATTTCTGAAATAACTGCATTAAAATTACTATAACATGGAATAAGGTTCTGCTAAATCAGAGGAAACAGAGCACTATCTGATCTGAGATACTTAACTATGTAAAAGTTGTACAGAACTGAACCATGAATGTACTAGGCTAAATTAACATTGCTATAGAAACTCAAAGGATGAGTTGGATGGCAGGTCTTCTTCTTTATATCACTGCAGAATTAATACATTGACCTTAAGTGAAATAGTGGAATTCCTCCTGTTTGAAGCTGGCTAGGAACAATCCATTTTTTATTTTCTTTTGGGTTGATTTATTTTGCTTTTTAAACAGAAAATGCATTTTCCACAACATTTTTCCATGGAAAAATTTCAATTTTGCTATATTTTTTATTTTAAATTGGCAATCAAATGAAATAGTTGAACTGGGATTGGTCATTGCAAACAACAGTTCATTTGATCAAACTGATTGAAACACTGTTTTGGATCAGCTCAACATTATCTTGAGTCTGTCTGAGTTGCTGCTGTGCCTCACACAAGTCTGAAATCTTCAGTAGGGCACCGGCTGTTTTGTTTCAGTGCTGTTTCAACTTGTTTTGAGCTCAAAACAGCAAAATCAAAACAAAATGAAAAGCTTCAAAATAACCTTGAAACAAAATGAAGGCAGTCAAAACATTTTGAAAGTTTCAAAATGCTTCAGGTTTCGAAGCTGGGCTTGCTTGCAGCTAAAGAGAAACTAAGGAGAGGAAAGGGAAAGGGGGCGAAGGACTGCTCTGATATTGACTGTGTAGTCAGCCAGTGACTGTGATCCTTCCCGAAGGTCCTTTCCAATCCCAGTGCTTGGGGGGAGGGTCAGAAAAACAGGACAGAAAGCATTATTTGAACTGAACTTTCTCTGGCTTTCACACATACAAGTGACACAAGTTTTGCTCTGAATGATTTGAAATGTAGTTTCCCAGAAACTCCTGCACCTGGAAGGCTTCGCAGCCTCAGCAGGAGCTACCATCCCTGCAGTTCTCACCCCACTGAACCTTAACACACACACGACACGAGTTTTGCTTTCAAGATTTTGAGGTGCAGTTTCCCAGAAATGCCTGTATCTATCTCCTTGAAACTTGGCAGTCTTCATGGCTTCAGAAGGGGTGATCATTTCTTCAAGTTTCAACAGAATCAGGCAAGACATTACAAAGGATCAGGTAGTTTTGTGCTTCCCCATTATAGCCTATGGACGAAATGTCGAAACAGTTTTGACGAAACGAAAAAGAACAGTGCGGTCCATTCAAAGAACATTAGGCACCCAAAAATCTCCTTCCAGAACAGAGAAAGTTCAATATGAAACCAAGTTGTAACAAAACTTGGTATTGATTTGACTTAAAAATGTACTTAACGCTTGATTTGGGAATGTTGACATTCTACATTTTGACTGAAAAAATATTTACTTCCAAAAAAAGTTTCATTATTTCACGAACTATTACTTTTTCAGAACTTTCAATTTATTTATTTATTTATCAGGCAGGGGGGGATTGCTATTTGGAATTGTTTAGAAATAAAACAAGCATCAACAGATCAGAAACATGCAACATGGAAATTAGAGTTTCCAGTCAGATCTACTCCTGACTTCCAGAGGCATGAGATCAGAATCTGTACCCACACGATAGACCAGCGGAGGCCAACTTTTTTTGGCAGGCATGCTACAAATTAGCCCCTCCCTGTGTACTACTTCAATCCCCTTTCCCCATCCAATCAGCAGCTCTGTTTTCTGATCTCTGCCCTGTGCCCCTGCCCAATTTGTTGCTCTGCTTCCTGGTCCTTGCCCTATCTGTCACTGTGTCACTTGTCCCCTACCTGTGGGACACTTGGGGCATGTGTGTTGCTGGTTGGCTTTGGAAATGAAGGCAAGTGTTTATCAGTTCAATAATCAGACATAGCAGGCCTGATCCTCAGCTGATATATATGCTCAACTGACATAAATCAAGTTACACAGATTTAGACTGGGTGGGGACTTGGCTTAGTGCTTACTCCTCTGTCATAATTATTTTTGGATGAGTTGCGTTCATGACCCTTACAATGAGACAGATGTCTGTATTGTACCAAATGATACAGAATTGGCTCACTGCGCATTTATCAAGTGTTTCCTGAAGAAAGAAGCTGTTGTATTATTAAAATACAGTATGCTGTTGTCCAATGCTCTGGAGAAGCACACTTTTGATATGAAGTACAACTCTGAATCTTAGACTACCGTCCTACCTTTTGATATCAGCTGTACAACTAAAGTTGTATGGTATTCAAGATGAAACAGTTTGCAGAGAGACCTGACAATGCCTGAAACATTAAAGCAAGTGAGACTCCCTACATCCCTGAAGTATTTTGCCTGACTTTTTTTTTGCTTTGTTTTTTTCATGTGGAAAAACATAATGTTTCTGTTGTGCTCTAACAGGCACTGTTCTCTGAATTAATGTTTTTCAAAACCTACCAACGGCACATTTTATTTTTCTGTGTGATTTAAAATTAAATTAAAAAAACAACTGACTCAAGGAATATAATTAAATTATTAACTTCATTTTGGTTTCTTCATTGACAAGCTGCCAACAGAATTGAAGCATTAACAATTCACAGCAGGCACAGTTACTTATCATAATTAGACTAAAGAACTGCCATACTTACTGCAAATGTTAGGGCTCTCATCTGATTTATCAGCACAGTCATTCATAAAATCACACAGATTATCCTTTGGGATACAGTGCTTGTTGGCACATGTGAATTCTTCTGAAGTACAGGGTCTGCCTGGGATGAGCAAAGGGGAACAGTCTTCAAAGGAAATGTCATCGACTGCCACATCTCCCAAATAACTGATACCACGTTTTGCCCGGAAAACCACCTAACAAATGTTAAAGACAAAGAGTCAAATAAAACATTGACAGATGAGCATAAAAGCTCAAAAATACACAGTCTGGTGCACAGAACAGGATGTATCTGTGTGTCCTGTAAGCCTCCCAAAGCTTGTAACAGACTATATACTGTCTTCAGTTCTTCCTGATGCAAATAGAGCTGCATAAACGTGAATCAGCACCAAGAAAGTGCGGGTCTTCTTCACCTCTGCCAAAGTTGTTGCATGACAAATATTGTGTTGGAGTTCTTGTTGTTTATGTTGTAAAGAAAACTATCATATGGGTTTACACTGCTCTTTAAACAAATGTGCAGCTAAGAAGCATTCAAAATGCTTTATATTTTCAAAAGTTCTACATGAACAGTAATCAATATTAGGCCTGTGTGTAGCAGCAGTTATTCACTTTGGATTTGGATTCAGCCAATTCGGGGGCCAGTGATTCGATTTGGTGATTTGAATCACTGTCCCAAATCGATTTGGCTGAATCTGATTCAGAGATTCAGCTGCTGCCGAATCGGCCAAATTTTCAAATCAAACAAGCCCCATCCCCCACCTGCTCTCCCAGCCCCATCAGTGGCTGCCCTGCCCAGCTCCAGCATCCTGACTCTTTAAAAAAAAAAAAAAAAGCCCCCACTCACTGTGCAATTCCACTGGCACTTCCAGTTTCATGGCTGGCGGTTCCAGGGGGTGCACAGTGCATGTCAATGCGTTACAGAGCTATAGAAAAGGGTTACTGGGATTTCCAGACCTATTATGGCTCTGTTCATTAGGCTGGAGTAATAGCAGTGGAACACTCCACAGCCTGGGATGGAGAAGTATTTCTTCTTCCTTCATATGGAATGAGGCATTGCATTGAGCTGTGATACTTGTTTTGGAGGCCAGAGAAGGAATTTTGTTCTTAATAGTCTGAAGACCAAGATTAACTAATCACAAATTATATAAGAGATGGTGTGGCAGGAGAATTATTAAAGAGAAAATGTTAATTAGAATAATCTCAATGATATGTGAATTTGAAATACACACCTGAAAATCAGAACGTACTCCTAAGAACACTTCTGCTCTGTTCCACTGTGCACCTTGGCTGCCACTTTGAGCCCAAAGTTCAGATGTCACATTACCAATTTTACTGAGTACCTGAATGGAAATAGTGAATTCCAGACATTAGTAAATCTTTCCAATTATTGACAAACTCAGTCTCATTAATATAAATTCACCTCAGCCACAGTTTTTCCTTAGATTAATTCCTTCACTTCACTTGAAAATCATCAGTAGAAAATTATTTTAAGTGTGATCTTCCAAGTAGCTGATCCTGCAAAAGTTTTCTGATATTCTCCTGCATGTATAGTAAGTTCAGGAATTTCTGAAAAGTTGTAAGGGTCAGAGAAATGCGAGACAATAGTTTCTACTAGGATGTTCCATTATCCTATTAGATTGTTCCCAGTCTGCTTCAGCAACCTGACTGCACATCCCATTTTCCCCCCAGAAATAAGCTTGTCAATTCAGTCCAAAGGAACTTGGTCTCGTTGGACAATGGAGAGTACACAAGATATCCACCTAATTTCTCACTTCAGTGAACAATCACTCAACTGGGGAGAGTCTACACTTTCCTTCATGACTAACCATTCTCAATATGCTTCACTCCAACTTCTTGAACATCCAAATTCAATTGACCTGACAATAATAGATGGATGGGAGTCTGATGGAGTGTGTCAGGTCACGTCTCCAGCCAGTACTGACAGAGCTACATATATCACTTCACCAGTTTCCAGAGCCACCTCTCTTTTCAAGGATTTATTGTCACTCAGTATAATCTTCTTAGGACAACCTGGACATTTTTCATTGTAATGAAGAAATGACATTTTTGGTAAAATGTATGCAGTCCCCTAAATGTATATGACACTGTACAACAGGTAAGCTGTGACAAAAATGTAACAAGCTTTCAAGTCAGAGGCACAAAAGGAGAGCATACAACACATTAAATACAGAAGAAAGACAGAGTGGTGCTATAACCTTGTAACCAGGATACTTGGGTTTTTATGAGTGCACTTAATAGAGTGAGGGGGAGATTATGGATATTACTGAAGAGTGTAAGGTGAAAGAGGAGAGTCTCTTTTCACCTACGATGTATGCATAAATGGACAAAAGTAATTGGAGAGACTTGTATTGCCATGAGAATATTCTGATCCTCCTCTTCAAAACTCTGCATTTTGACTTGAATGTTACACATTTTTGCTTATATTCACATATTTACCTTTTCCAATGTTCAAGGGACACTGTTTCTCAAGTAAAGTCCACCTTTGTAAACCAGAAATTCCATCTTACTACTGCATACCCGTAGTTGCAACTTTATCAAGCCTAATGTCATACCATGTTATGTCCTTAAAATCAAAGGATTCCCTATACTTTGGTGAAGTGGAAAGGCTTGTACTTTCCAATACCTTTGAGAACTGTGGCAGAGGGAGTTTTAACTCCTGGTAGGAATTCCTGGTGGGAATACCCATGCCAGAAAGGTCAAAGAATAGGAACTGGACAAAAGGCATGCCAGTGTTTATCTAGGCTGAGGGTTGAGTAGCAGATAACAAGATGTCCTTGTAAAAAGAAACATAAAATTACAGACACATAAGACAAGGATAGTAGAGCCTGGTACATGTGTAAAGCAGTGTCTTGTGGCAAGCAAAGGATTACAGTAAAAAAAAAAAATCAAAAAAAAAAATCAAACAAACATAATTAAACACAGATGAGATTTTCTGCACAGAAGATTCAAGCACATTACACTATGCCCCCACACACATCTGAATGTGCGCTTGTTGGCAGCAGTTCAGTCTGGGGTTGTTCCTGCCATGGCTGGGAGGCAGCTGCCTGCCAGCTGGGACAGCTCTTTCCACCTTGCAGAGATTAGGAAAGGTCCCAATATCCATGGGGCTGGCCGGCAATGTCCCACCAAGCTGAGAAAGCTCTTCCTGCCTCCTGTGGCCCCCCCCACTGCCTAGGATGACCAGAAGCAATTTGTTCCCGGTCAGCATCTACATGTGCACTTTGACACATTCATTTAATGTATCGATTTCTAGTACCTGAATGTACAGGTACTAGAAAATGGCACATTAAACTAATCTACTGTGCAGTAATCACTGTGCACATGTAGATGGTGATGCTTTATTGTGCATTAGATTAGTTATTGTTTTACGGTTTTATTTCACAATGTTTTAAAAACATTCTCTAAGATTCACAAAGAGTAACTCCGTGATTTCCTAACCCTTACACAAAATAAATATGGTTTGGTTAGAGGTAGACACAGCTTGCATCATTGGAGCAGCACAAGGCAGTCAGAGTGAACCAGTCAATCTGGCCCTATATTTTTAAAATAAAGTAAAACACTTTTTAAAACCATAACCTCCCTCTTATTACTTTTGATGCATACTTCTTTATTGATACTTGTCAAGCACTTTGTTTCAGATTTGCATTATATATCAGAGTCTTGGAGAATCTAGCTATTGCTATGAAGGGATTGTAAAAAGAATTTAAAACAGGAGAAATAAAATCCAGGACAAGTTTAAGTTGAACAGGTGACAAATAACACCCCTTTGTGAAAAGAAAAGCTGTCCTAATTTCCAAGTCCAGGACCGAGACATGTGTCAACTGATTTCAAGTTAGGACTCTCTTAGTGCTTATATTATTGTAATGGTTTGGAGTTATTCAGAGCCACATGGAGGTAACTGAACTGCTGGGGGGCGGGGGAGCTGTGCAAATTAAATATGCACACACTGGCTAGATCTTCAGCTGATGTAAAATAAATAGAATTTTTACAGTTTACAGCAGGTAAGAATCTGGCCCTATTTTATCTTAAATATCTTTGACTAGAGAGTTCTGAAATTACGCTATAATTCTATACTACTCATTTATTATCTTGTAATAATTATTTATACTTGGGCCATAAAACCTGACCAGAATAATATTATTGTTTTCTTTTCTTGCTTCAGATGAATTGGGCCAATATGTTGTTAAATGAGTAAGCTTTTACTTTACAGAAATATTTAAGTGATTTCCTTTTTATAGTAGAGTGCAGAAAGAGGTCTGGGTAAAAATTTTTCTTGATTAAACACTAATAGAATCTAAATTCAGCTTGTTTCAATCAAATTTAACTATGAAAAACAAATGTGAATAAAGCCACAAAGGAAAAAAAAAACTGTACTTAGAAGCTGATTTTAAAGGATCCAACAGATTATATGGTCATGCAGCCATTTCTTATTTTAGTCCTTTGATAACATCCAGCCCCAGATCCTGATGTTTAGATATGCACAAAAAAAGGCAGTTAATGCAATTCAAAACTTTTCCATGTGCAGAAGCCCTATCTGTGGCACATTTATAAATCCAGAGTTTGCCTTATAGGAGCTAACTACAGCTAACCCTTCTTTATGATCACACCATATTGAGGGCAGTGAAGTGGTGATAATCGTTCATTTTCATTTATTGGCAGTTTAGAATTCAATGAAACTAAATGACAGGCCATGAATTTTTATATAATAATTTTAGAAAATAAATGTAATGTCTCTTCAGTACCTGTAGAGAACCCACTGTTGCACCATTCATATAGTTCCAAAATACTAGCTTGCATTTGGGTCCTGTAAGAGATATGACTGGAGTAGCAATATCAGCAGTGTGACCAAAGTTTCCATTTGAACTGTCTGCATAAAGGTACCAGCCTTCCCTTGTAGCCCTGTTCAAAGAAGCATATATTACTTTATGAAAACAACACATCTGATAATCATAAATTGGTCCATATATTTAAATGGGAATATTACTCTGCATTCAGGTACCACTGTCTATGTGAGGCTGTAGATATCTGTAAATGAATCAATGCATCTCTAAAGTCACCCAAAACTCTTTAACACTGTGGCTCCAAAACTGTCTCTTGTTTCAATTATTAGCTCTGACCATTAGACACCAATGACCTGGCAATTGTACTGAGATAGGGGACTAAGAATTTGGTGCTTGTGCTTAACTGCTGAATTCCAGTAGGTCTAGGGAAGTGAGCAGACATTACAGAATCTAATAAATTGTTAGTAATCCAATTGAGCCTCCTTGAAGCCTCACAAGGAAAATAC
Organism: Crocodylus porosus; assembly: GCF_001723895.1. Taxonomy (NCBI): domain Eukaryota; kingdom Metazoa; phylum Chordata; order Crocodylia; family Crocodylidae; genus Crocodylus; species Crocodylus porosus. The sequence continues at coordinate 34,559,585 of NW_017728886.1, forward strand.
TTTTTCAAAGAAGATATAAATATATATCAATATAAATCTCTTCATTAGATCTCTAGTCATAGAATCTGTCTCTCATATTATAGCAACTCTTAAAATAAAAATATTGTTCTGAGAGGTAAAATAATGCCATAAAAACAATTCCAATAGGAGAACATATGCAACTTTATCACCAGAAAGTCAGACTATTTTACATTTACTGCATACGGCATCTTTTATTAGATAATCTCAAAGCACTTAATGAATATTAAGCCCTACTTTCTCTTTGTGAAGTAAATAAGGGATTGTCACAGGGGGCATGCTCAGGACCTGATCTTATTCTGGCCCGCCCACCTGTTTCTATGGGCACCCACCCACCTTCTTGCCTCCCATGCCTTCATGATATCTAATTAGGATGTTAATTAGGTGGGAGGCTGCCCATTTCTTGTCCCGATGCCAGGGCACTATCTGTGGCTCTGTTCCTCCCCTACACCACAGCCCATGCCTCGCAGATGACATCCACAGATCTTCACATCACTGGCCCCACACTGGGCCCCAGAATACTCCAGTCCAGACCCCAACCATATCCCTTCATATCCCTACTCCACCCTCATTCTGGGCTGCCTAGCTCCCTGAACTCTTCCCCCTCTCGGGCGTGGACCTCTGACCACACAGGCCCTGACCTCACCTCAAAGGCCAGTCAGAAACCCTAGGCCTTCAGCTCTGGGCATCCCTCGTGGTGGGCCCTCGTCCCTTGTGACCCTTCCTGCTCTGGCCCCAGTATTGACCAGTTGAGGGTGTTTCAAGTCAGGCCTGTGAGCCTCTAGCCCACTCCCTAACCTGGGTCTGCCTTCTTGGCCCTTCTATGGGGTAACCCACCTGTTTGGGACCTGGGGTTATTAAGGCACCCCAGGCCCACCTGGCCACCCACTCCCAGCAGGGTGCAGTTTTAGGTCATGCCCAGGACCAGGAGCCTCCAAACCATCCTCTTAAACTCCTGCCCTTACCTCCAGGATATTGCATGCAGCCTTGCAGCCAGACGATGTTTCTGCCTCCCTGCCAGCAGTGAACTGCTCTATTTATATAGGTGGCAAGAGATCTAAGATGACTGCCACAATCAAGCACCTGCTGGCTGTTTGTCTCAGCCCTTAAAGTGGCAGGCACCAACAGGTATATATGGATTATTTCAACCATCACTGAAATACAGCCATCTCTCAGGTCACTCTAGCTTTTGAATAGTGTGCACTATAAAAGTTCGTATAAATACAGAACTGGATTATGCTAATCCTGGTACTGAAGCCCAGCATCCTGTTTCTAAATGTGGCCATCATTAGGTGCACAGATTTTAAGGAGAGGACCATGAAGATGATTTCATCTGACTTCCTGGAATAATTAAAGTCGCAGAATATCACCCTCTAATAGCTTCATCAACCCATATTCTGTGGCTGAATTAGAGCATATTTTTAGAAAGCTGTTCTCTCTTGACTTCAGAATTTCAAGCAAAGAAGAATCACTATTTGTAAATTGTTCCAATGGCTAATTACTTTTACTGTTAAAACACTTGTTTCATTAGGCAATGTGAAGTCCCACTAATGGGTAATGACATCATAAACTCTCTCACACTATTTTCCTAAAGCCACAATCACTGGCTGGCATATGTCCTGTGACTTGAATGCATACCTCATTTACAGTTTTAGCTATTTTAAGGTAAGGGCAGAAGATGAAGTGCAGAAAAGTACCGTACTATAACAATGTGAAGTTGCCTAGAGTATTTGGTAGGGATATCAAGCTGTAAGTCTTTAGCAGGATGATATAAATGGACAGCAACTATATTAGTTCTGTGGTTCAGAACAGAGTAAAAAAAGAACACTAATGAGTTAAATCACCAACATTGATTTCCTAGAGTTATTAAGCATTCCTTCAATGTCATCCATACAAATACTGATCTAGCTATACCTTGCATTGCAGATGAGACTTTATAAAAGGATCATTGTATATGAGGTTTTGTGCATAAAACCTCTGTAAATGAAGGGCTGAATTAATCCTAATGCCTCTTTACCTAGGATTAAATGACTCTGCTCTAAATAATTAATACACTTACTGTTTTTTTTTTAAATTTAAACCAAAGTATTAAAAGATTCCATGAAACGAAGGGATATAGGCAAAAGATGGTATGTTATTTCATGGATAATTTCTCATAATTAATTAGGATACATGAGATATATATGATTCATAATGGACAAATGGAGAAATATATAAGAATTCAGCTGTACATGAAATGGGTCAACCTAAGCATATAGAGAAAATGTAAATACTTGCAGGAGAATAATAGTAATGATTAGAGTTAACATTTGTTCTGTCACCATAAAACATTGCTAGTCACAGCCTTTAATTATTCCTTCCCTATAATATTAGGGAAGTGCATGGAAGTTTATAGTAACTTTTTCCAATTGTTTTATAAATGACATATTAGTAAAGCTTGCGGTAAAAAAGCACAATGCATATCTTTAAAAGTTAGGGACATACCATCTATTCACGTAAATCACATAGCTTGTTTGTTTTCAGTGGAAACTTATACCAGTAGAATGGATTTTGTGAGACAAAAGTGATGGTCTGAGGAAATCTGAATTGGCTTCATATGTGTCTTTCTTCCACCAGTGAGATGGAGGAAATGGCTGTAGGGTATTTCTTTTATCTCCATTACCCTGCGGGGAAGATCCACGCACCCTTCATACCTATTTGTATCATTACCAAGATGAAGATGTATGTATTTGTAAGGATGCTGTTTCAGTTATAAAAGAATACAACAAAATGTTGTGTATAGTTTAGGCAAACTTCAGGTGAAGTAAATAAGGCAGCCAAAACAGTCAAGAGTTGCACAACATTTTAACCGTTTATCCTAATATATCCTAATTTCTTCTAATAAGTACGGAAATTATGCAAACCAGCACAGTTGCCAATGGCTTTCTGATTGAAGTGGGTTTGCACTTGCCATTCTCTTAACTATTCCTATTGTGCAAAAGCATTGTCAGCAATATTTAGTAATCCTGTTGTAAATTTCCTAGTTTTTGCTTTGAGCTTTTTTCTGTTAAAATCTTTCCAGTGGGTTTGAAATGGATGGCTGTGTAATTTAAAATAACCTGCTCTCATAACTCTAGCTGTTTATGCACTGCTTCAGTGGCCCAGCAAAGTCAGCTGATCATCCAATGAATTGCGTGAAACATCAAAAACAGGAGCTGAATTATGGTGGTTTGATTGCTGTGTCCCTTACAGTCATCTTACTGATATTAAATCATTTCATGAAGTCTCACACTTACATTAGTTTGCAATACTTGGTTGACTAGCACTATCATAATGAAGCATAGCTACACATGCTTCATAGACTGTGGCAGATCTTAAGGGATGCGGGAATGCTATTTCCATTTGGATGCTTAATAACTGCTCCATTTTGAAGTCCAAGGAGATGGACGACCTTGAAATGCTCTTTGCCTTAGTTTCCCTGCTTATCAGAAGTTCATATTTAGTGAGCCATATTTGACTGAACTGACTCTATTAAAAGCCATATGTAGTAAGGCCGTGCAAAGCTTCAGTCACTGATTTGATTCAGCGGAGGTTCAGCCCGATTCAGTGGCTGAATCTCTGAATCTGAATTGAATCAGGATTCATAGATTTCATAGACATTAGGGCTGGAAGGGACCTCGGGAGATCATCGAGTCCAGCCCCCTGCCCAAAAGGCAGGAAGTCAG
>NW_017728886.1:34563941-34590505 GCF_001723895.1 Crocodylus porosus
AGTTTGGTGTCATCAGCGAACTTGGCCAGTCCACTCCTGACTCCAATGTCCACATCGTTAATGAAGATGTTGAACAGTATGGGTCCCAGGACTCTTAATCTCTCCAAATCAAACCAGGACCCTCCGAATTGATTTGGAGAGATTCAGAAAGATTCAATGATTTGGACATAGACACAGCTTTAAATGTTTTTCTACATACCTCAAGGTACCAGGCGGCTCATGAATGCTGAGATGGTGGGGCAGGTGGAGCATCCCACAGCAGCATGGGGGGGGAAGGGGGGCTCTGCAGCATGCTCAGCTACAGACCCGGAAGTGAACCAGAAGCCTTCCAGTCCACTTCCAGGTCCACCGGGCAGTACACAGGGACACCCCTGTGCTCCTCCTGATTCAGTGGCTGGTGCCTCCTGTGTCTGGAGAGGGCACCCGGCGTCCCCCTATGGCCGATCGCTGGTCCAGAAGTACTACCAGTCCACTTCCAGGTTCTCTGCCAAGCATGTGCCCCCCAACCCCCTGCACTCCTGTGGGATGTTCCATCCACCCCAGCATCACAGCCTTTACGAGCCATGCCTGGTACTTCGAGGTACATAGAAAAAAAATTTAAAGCTGTATCTATGGCCGAATCGCTGATTCTCCAAAACAGCATCAAGCCTTCAGATTTGGATTGAGACAAATCAAATGGGAGACAGTGATCCAAATCAACGAATCAAATCACTGTCCCCAGTTTGGACTGAATCCAAACCACACAGCTCTAATATGTAGCATGGACACAAAAATACTAAGCAACAGCAAAGAGGGAGAAGGGTCTAGGCTGAGATGTGTGCAGTATCATAATTTATATAGCTTGTAACTGCAGTAATCTTATAATTAATCCTTAGCTGCAACTCACACCTTGTAACTGTGAGGTGCAATTGCTGAAGTTCTCTCTAAATTGGCCTTTCACTAGAGAGGCTTTTCTGTTTCCCTTAGCTTATGTACATCATGACATTAACTTTGCTCACAGAACTTAGCAGCTAAAATCTGTGTTCATCTTGACTTCTTTAAACACTGGCTGCTATAGCAACCAACCTGAAATGGGGAGGGAAAAAAATACAGACTGCAGGAGGTAAAAATTTAGAGGAAGCACAGGGAAGATAATTTGTTTGCATGTGGCTTGCATGCTAGCTGAACTTGCAGCATCTATGCAAATACCTTTTTAAATAAAGAACCAATTTAGTTAGCATTTATTGTATACAACAGCTGCCTTTAAACTGAGAAGCTCATTTTGAGCTGGCCTGAATAGCATGGGGCCTGACAGAATTCAAAACCTTTTACCTAAACCTCATTCTATTAAGCTTCCTCCTGCAACCACCGCGCACACACACACACACACACACACACACACACCTTTCCCTGCAGCACTGCAAGCCAGACATACATAGTCGGTTATGTAACTTTGGGGATAGGCCATAACATTTCTTAGATTCCAATCATGTGACTGTCACTGGGTAGAGAGCCCAGGGCTGCCCCCTGCCTGATTTTCACAATCAGCTGATGGTTAGGATTAGGCACAGAGCAGCCTCAGGGTCTGAAACACAGCCACCACCTGCATGAAACCCCAGATCAGCCTGTGCCCTGAATCTCAGGGCTGCCTGATGCCCAATTCCAACCATCGGCAAATTGTGAAGATTGGGGATGGGGCAGCCCTGGGCTTCTTGCTTAATGAAAGTAATACAATTTGGATCAAAGGAACTGGGTCAAAGGAATTTAGATCAATGTCTGGCAGACTGAGCAATTTTGGGGACTGGGCATAAAACAACTAAGATACTAATAGTGCTAAGAGAAGACTGTGAGGGGATTTAATAATGGCCCTCAGCTACCTGAAGGGTGGTCAAAGAGGATGGACCACTGTTCTTAGTAGTGGTAGATGACAGAACAGAAAGCAATGGTCTGAAGTTGTAGCAAGGGAATTTTAAGTTAGATATGAGGAAAAAAGCTCTCACGAGGATAGTAAAGCACTGGAACAGGATACCCAGACAGGCTGTGGTATCGCCACCTTTACAGGTTTTAAAAATCTGAATAGACACATCTTTGACTGGGATGAATTAGTTGGGGATGGTCCTGCTTTGAGCAGGGGGGCGGAGTAGTGGACCTCCTGAGGTCCCTTCAACCCTAATTTTCTATGATTCTATGATTAATGTCTGACAAGGGACAAAATAAAGAGTCTATATACTGCTGTAGAAGTAATAAAATTTACACAAACTCTTTTGATGGCTATAAGATCCATGGCTTATTTAGAAAATTAGCCCACAGAAAGGTTTGTATATGTTGGCAGCTACAATAGAAGTCCTTATACTGTTGAAATTTACCCTTTGAAAGTAATTAATTTTACCTTAGTACTATAAGTATTCCCTGTATACAGGAATTCCTGTAACAATGAAGTTACCCTTTGAAATTAATTAGTGTTAATGCCAACATATTAATGGAGATCACTGGATGCACTATCCAATATGCACAGTTGGACTCCACTTCCTCTGTACTATGATGCTGTTAATAATTTCATGTTCTTATTACCTTTTTATATTCAGTGAGTCAGTTAAGTATGAGTCTGAAAGAGTTTTAACATTATTTCTCCTCTAAGCAGTCTAGCTTCAGGCATAGTGATGCATTATAGTGAGCAAGAATGAGTTAGGTTTGGAAAAATGGGACATTTGCATAAAATCTTGTTTTGCAGTTTTATCTAAAAATACTAGGCCTACTTGTAATCATTGTTTCTTCTAAGTCAGGCCATACGACTTGAATCTTTTGCTTCAGAGCAGAAATGGTCCCCTTCCACACTGTTTTGAAACGAATACAAAAAATGCAACCTTCCCCTATTCAGAGCCATATTTGGAATTGAGTTTAAAAATTTGGTTCAGTTTATTGATGGTTGCTAGTGTTAAAACTCTAAGCAAGATTTCATTTTCCCAGCCACATCCCTACCTTGCAGCTGCCACAAATTCTTGCAGAACCCTTGCAATGAATTGGTACTTAGAAGCATCACTGACTTGTGAAAACATTCATTGGTATGTCACCACTCAAATTCTACTGGTCAGACAGACAACAATTCTGTTTTGCAACAGAAGTTATGGAATTCGCTTTCATTCATATGCTGAATAAAAGAGAGAACTTTTTAACATTTGCTGAAAAGGAAAACTGAAAGTATTTTCATGCCCCTTTATAAATTCATGGCATGTCCACACCTTGAATTCAGGTCCCCATGCCTCAAAAGAAATAGAAGAACAAGAGAAGGTACAGAGAAAGGAAACAATGATGGTTAGTGGTACACAGGGGCTTCCACATCAGAAGAGACTAAAGAAACTAGGTCTATTCAGTTTATAAAAGAGATACTTTACATGACAAGGATTTACAAAATACTAAATAGTAAACAGAAAGTAAATGGGGAGGTATTATTCACGGTCTATCACAGTACAAGAACTTGGAGTCACAAAATGAAACTAGAAGATAGTAAGTTTAAATCTAACAAAAGTAAGTTCTTTTTCACACAGTAGGTACATGCCCCTATGGTGCTATTGTTACTGTACTGTCATTTAGTATTTCTGAAAGCCACTACATTGCCACAGCAAAGTGCTATAATGAGGGAGTGCATTGCTACAGCAACATAGCTGTGGCATCATGGTTTGTGCCCATCAATGCTACGTCGCTGTAGCGTGTTGCTACAGTGATGTAGCCTCTCATGTAGATGAACGTAGTATGCAATTAAAATATGGAAATTACTGCCATCAGATGCTATGGAAGTTCACAGATTACCTAGATTCAAAAAGGGACCAAACAACCTCTTGGAGGAAAGGGGCATCAGCAGTTATTGAATATGGGAGTTAGGGATACAGCCTCTGAATTAGAGCTTCCTATGCCTTAATTGCTGGAGACTGCAAGTGAGAGGAATAGTGGGAAAAAACCCTGGTTATACCAAGTCCCTGTCCCTTTCAGCATCCACTCTCTGCCATTACACATGGCAGAAATTATAAACTGGTATAAGTGATTGGAACCTTGTTTAAACCTGTAACAGAGCAGAAGTTCAGTGCACATAAACTGGTTTCAAAAGGATCAAACGTGGTTTAAAATAAACCTGACTGGATGTAGTATCAGATTTAACTGACTTAGGTTAAACCAGTCTATCAAACTTCTGTCCCAGATCCATAGGTGGAGGAAGATAAAATTATTTGGGTCCGTCTGAGTGTGTGTGCGCATGCATGCACACTCTGCCCTGCATAGCAGGTAAGTCTATGGGGGAAGGGGAATGGGGAGAGGAGGCAGATCAAGGCCCCCGTGTTGAGGGAGGGAGCAGGGCACATGCAGGAGCAGGGTTTGGGTTACTGGGGCCCGGATGGGCTGTAGGACAATTGGAGCCCGGGCTGCTGTGCACACCCTGGCAGAGGCCCAGGGGTCATGTGCCCCTCCCCCCCCGATCTGTGCCTTGGGTGGCTGCTGCTGTGCACTGGGCTTTGTTCCCTGCTGCTGCTCCGGGAGTGGCACAATGCCATGCGCCTACCACAGCTGAGCTGCGCTGCACCCCCTGCCTGCCCAGTGGCAGGATGCACGTGGCATCATGTAGCTTGGAGGCAGCAGCAACAGCCAGCAAAGCCCAGCATGCAGCCGCCTCCATCCCACCCACAGATCAGGGAGGAACATGCCCTCCAAGCCTCTGGTGGGGTGCGTGCAGTGGCGTGAGCCCCTGGATGAGCCACCAAAGCTCTGACTGTCCCACCACCCAGCCCAACCAGGGCACCATTCACCCCTGCCCCTGACCCATCCCCTCTTTCAATGTGAGGGCCTTAATCTGTGCCCCCCCATCTCCTTCCCCTTCCCAGAATAGATAGACTGATACTTGCCTGCTGTGCTGGGCAGCCAGTGATCCACATGCTGGGCTGCAATCCTGGCTGTGTGCATGTCCCCCCTCCCCCCAACTCCTGCTGCAGCCACCTGGAGCCCACAGCCAGGCTGGGCTGCCTCGTGGCCCTACCTTTTGCCCCATATTTGGGGGGTTGAGCACCATTAGTCCCAGTCTTCTGCTGCCTATCCCCTCCTGACTCAAGTGCCCCAGTATCCCAGAATGCTTTGCAGCATCCCCTGCAAGCTTCCCCCTCACATTGGCATATGGATCATTCTGTGCTGCTCCAGCCCAGTGCCTACCTGGTCCCACCCCTGGGCTGTCACAGAGCTGTCCTCACAGCTGCCAGCTGCTTGATGGCTAAGCCAGGGCTTTGGGGACTCTGAAGGGAAGCATTCCTCCTGGCTTCCCACAAACCCAACCTCCACCAGCTCTAGGCTGCATGCTGGCCCAGTTGGGGATGTGCAGACCCTGAGGGAAGAGTCCATGTTGGCTCCTCATGTCCTCCTCTGCCTGCTCCAGCCCTGAGCTGAGGCTGGGCAGAGGGGCTATGGCCTGACAGAGTTGAAACCTCAGTTTTCTCCCCATTGCACCCCTTCCCCAGCTCTGGTTTCCCCCGTGCTGCTGCTGGAGGGCTGCCAGGCATGCCAGGATCTGCTCCAGAAGCCTAGGGCTTGGTGCATAGAGGGTCCAGGGTAACAGCAAAAGGTTGGGGGCATGTGCCCTGCAGCCTATCAGGGATGGCCCCGGCTCAGCTAGGCTCTGCCACCCTCAGAAATTTCCAGCACACTGGGAGGTGTGTGGGAGCACCCCTAGCTTCTGGCATCAGCCAGCGTAGGCATCTTTTTTCCTTTCCCCCACCAAAGGAGAAACTTGTGTTCCATTCTCCCCTGGTCCAGTCTACACATTTTAGAGAAACCCATATCGATTAAATCAATTCCCCTTTGGGCTTTTTCTCTGTCTGTACTTAGCCTGTGTGATACAGGAAACTGGGCAAGATGGACCTATGGTTGGACCCAATAAGTGGCAATTCTTATGTTCTTATGACTTTTCAAAATCTTTTGTGAAAAAAATGAGAGAATGATCAACACTTAGCATAGTCCATACACAAAAAAGGGATTTTAACACATCTCCTCTGAGTTCCCTACCTGTTGGACTATTAACTACTCAAGAGTCTCTTTAGCTGTGCATCTTTATTCTGACAAACATAAGCCTAAAGAGTCTTTCAGATTAAAAAATTATACAAAACAATACAAATATATTCCTTTGTTTTGATTCCAACTGACTGGCACTTTCTGGTGCTGGAATTTTATTATGAAATTCTAGTACAACCCCTAATTTTTCATGAATGCACTGAATGAAAAGCTAAGATGGAGTTAAATCTCTACTCTTTCCTCTCATTACAGCAGTACTTATGAAGAAAGATTCATGCTGTCTTATTCCTTTCTTGTACTTTGTTATCACAGTATGCTATCTGTATTTAATGTCTCATATATTTTATAAAGAATGGCTGTACATGGTGTTGGTTTGACCCTTCCATCATTCTATGGTTTCATTCCCTTTTGATTGCCTTTATTCTTTTTTACTGTGCCATAATCTGGTAAGAAACAGTCAAAATTCTGCATATTTAAAATTTTTAAACTCTATGTTAGGAGTCTTTTATAAAGTGTATAACCTTCCATGTATTGTCATTCTAGCCTGCTTCATTTCTGGTAAGAACATGAAATGGCAGGAAACCACTGTTGCAGCACTACTTATCAAGAGGTGGGAATAATACAAACTTTGCATATACATTTTAGTATAGAACCTTCAAGGCCATATTCAGTGGCTCACACATTGCAGAACTAGTGCAAAGAAGTGACAGTATTGAAGTTCATTTGAAATTTAGCTTAAAGGGAGAAACTATCACAAAACAAATGCTGAAAAGGAATTTTAATTTAAATACACATAGTTAATTTGTTTGGGCTTAAAATTAAATACTGCTGAACAACCCAAAGAGACCTGTACACTTCATTTCAGATCTGCTGTTAAACATTTACCTGAAAGAATTCTAATCAAGAAGGGAAAAGTCAAAGAATCATAGAAAATGAGGGTTAGAATAGACCTTGGGAGGCCATCTAGTAAAACTGCCTGCTCAAAACAGGCCCATTCCTAATTAGATAATCCCAGCCAAAACATTGTCCATCTGGGTCTTAAAAACCTCCAAGGATGGAGATTCCACAAATATACTGGGTAACCCATTCCAGTTCTTCACTACTCTCCTAGTAAGATAATTTTTCCTAATATCCAACCTAAACTTCCCTTGCTACAACTTGAGACTATTATTCCTTGCTCTATGATCTGCCATCACTGAGAACAGACTAGTGCCATTCTCTTTGGGTAGTTGAAAGTTGGTCTTAAATCCCACTTCAGTCTTCTCTTCTTCAGACAAAATAAGCCCAGTTCCTTCAGACTCACTTCAGAACTCATGTGCCTTGCCCCCTAACCATATTTGTTGCCCTCTACTGGACTCTTTGCAATTTTCCCACATCCTTTATGTAGTGGGGGGCCCAAAACTGGAAGGATGTGGCCTCATCAGTGCTGATTAGAGGGGAATAATCATTTCCCTTGATCTACTGGTAACACTCCTACAAATGCAGCCCAGTATGCCGTTAGCCTTCTTTGCAACAAGGGCACATAGTTGGTTCCTATATAGCTTACTAGCCAACTGCCCATCAAGAATGATGTGGGGGGCAGGGGGCAGGAGCTGGAATGGAGTGCCACCACCTAACACTGCCACTGTTGTATCTCTTGCAACTCCAATTGTTTTGGCCTTCCTGACTTCATCCCTTCATGCCCGAGCAATACTCTTATACTAATCCTTAGTTGTTTGTCCCAAATTTCCACTTCTTATAAGCCTCCTTTTTTATTTTAGCTCACTGAAGAGTTCCTTGCTAAGTCAAGCTGATCTTCTGCCATACTTGGTAGTCTTCCTGCACATTGGTAGTCTTCCTGCACATTTGTTCCTGCAACCTTCAATAAGGTTTCTTTAAAGTACAGCTAGCACTCACGGTCATTTTTCCCCCTCAGACTGGCCTCCTGGGGGATCCTGTCCAAGAGTTTCCTGAGTGACTCAAAGTCTGTTTTTCTGAGGTCCAGGGCCTTACCCCTTCCTTCCTTTCCTCAGGATCCTGAACTCAACCACCTTGTGGTTGCTGCTGCCCAGGTTGCCATCTACTAAGACATTCTACACCAGTTCTTCCATTTGTGAGCAGCAAGTCAAGAATAGGTGGCCTCTGCAGTACTTGCACCAGGAAGTTGTACCCAAGACTCTCAAAACCTTCCTGGATTGCCTGTGCACTGCTATATTGCTCTCCCAGAAGTGTCAGATTGACTGAAGTCCCATGAGAACCAGGGCCTGTGATCAGGAAACTTCTGCTAGCTGTTTGAAAAAAGCCTTATCTACCTTATCCTCCTGGTTTGGTGGTCTATATCAGACATCCACCATGACATCACTCTTGTTGCTCTTCTTTCTGACCCTAACCCAGAGATTTTTAACAAGCCTATATCCAGTTTCATACTGGAGCTCTGAGCAATCATACAACTTTTTTTTTTTTTTTACATAAAGCACAACTCCTACTTCTCTGCTGCCTATCCTTCCTGCACAGTTTATACCTATCCATGACAGTGCTCCAGTTATGTGAGCTGTCCCACTAAGTCTCTGTTATTCCAATCACATTATAGTTCTGGGACTGTGTGAGGACTTCCAATTCCTCCTGGTTCTTTTCAAGGCTACATGATTTGTGTACAAACACCCAAGGTAAATAGCTGATTTAAAAAATGAGAAGGCTTCCCCTATTTCCCCTGCCTTCGCATGTTTCTTCCAGGTCATCCATTTCCGCACTTACCTCATGGTTTTCGTTTCCATCCCCCTGAGAACCTAGTTTAAAATCCTCCCACTAGGTTAGCAAGCCCGTCCACAAAGATGCTCTTCCCAGTTTTCATCAGGTGGATCCCTCTCTTCCTAACAATCCTTGTTTTTGGTCACATAAGCCAAAGTCCTGCTGGAGACACGATCTGAACACTGGTCTGCAGGATGTGCCCATTCCTGCCTGGGGCCTTTCCTTGACCACAAGGATCAAGGAGAACAACACTTGGCCCCTGTGCATGTCACCAGCCCTGTAGTCACTTTTGATCTGCTCAGGGTCCCCCTGCCAGTATCATTACTGCTTACACTGATAAGTAGCATGGGATAGTAGTTAGGTGGCCAGATGAGTCTCAGTACTCCCTCTGTGACATCTTTGATCTAGCCTCCAGGCAAGTAGAAGAACTCCTGAGACAACAGGTCAGGCCAGCAGATGGATGCCTCCACAGAAGGGAGTCTCCAACCATCAGCACCCATCGCTTCTTGGTGGCAGCAGTCTCAATTCTTCTCAACTTGGGGAGGCCTGGCCTGGTGAAGAATGTATATGAAGACTTGTTCACAATATGATCTGTGGAAATTTGCCAGGATTTTTGGGAGAAGGCATAAATCCCTGAAGGCAAAACACTATTCAGAACAGCCCTCATGGGTTCCCCATGTGTAGGTATGTGAATGGCCTGTTGATGAGATTTGGGAGTCAGTCAAGCAAGACCTGAACTCAGAAAACCTGTATTCTGTGCCTTTCCTCTTAGATTTGGGCTGCCCACATTTGCACCTAATTCAGAACTCTCCTCATCTTCTTCAGATGTTGTAGTATTACCAGTGTACACTATGACATAAAATACGAATAGGCACATGGAAGTTTTCAAATGAGCTACAGGCAGTGCACTCACTGACTTCACCATACCTCTACATGGACTATTTATGGAAAGCTAACTGCAGGAGCAGAGTCTCAGTATTTAACATTAAAACAATCCATATTCAACAAAATAAATTATTTTCCATTTTCTTAAAGAGCAGTATAAACTCCAGCAAATCACATTCTTTCACTATGTTTGAAAAGCTCACCTGCTCTAAAGTTCCAAGTTAGCAATATTACTTCTGAGTAATATTTCATCTTTTCTTCCAGTTAATAATGGCCACTAAATCAGAAGATTTTTCCCCTAATACTCATTCCTGTTCCATTGTTAAAATATTTCCAACAGCCGGTAACTTAAATCTACTTTTTTGATTAACCACCAAGAAGCATCACTGAAGGATTATAATATTTCAGGCTTTTCTCCATTGATATCTTAGCTTTTCTGTTTTTGTTAGAAAACCTCTCAGTTAATTAAAAGGGAATTGAAAGTAAACTGTGATCAGGAATGTGGATCTTTACTTTGGGAAATATGTGCTAAAATTTAATTTAAACAGTAGTAATTACCCAACAGAGTAAATAATCCCAACATGGTTTGGGAAAATATTCCTGCCCCATCACCTCCCACAAATATTTAACATTCATGTATAATAAACTCAAAATTAAAAAAGCAATATCATTTTCATAACATAGCTAAGCAAAGGTAGATTTGCTGGAAGGCAGCTTTCCAGAAGGATGCAATAATGTTATCCCTGTTATTGAAATGCAAAACATATGACTTTGGGATTCAATCATCTGTCATTTGTACTAACACAAAGTTTATTATAACTGTTGCATGGTGATTGATAAAATCTAGCCCTTTTGACAGTTTGCTTGGGGTCTTGGATTAAAGTCCTTGTGCTTGGATGAAAAAAATAATAACCCTATGATTTGACTTCACTCTTCTAAATGTGGCTGGATTAAAGATACAAAGCTATAGAGAAGGGGTCAGGAATGTTTTCTGGCCAGAGTGCCAAAAACACCTGCAACCTTGATTTGTAAGATGTTGGCATGCTAGGAATGGACAGCAAGGTAGCTGGAAGGGGTCTGATCCTTGTTGTGGCACTGTAGCTCTAGCCACTTCCCCACCATTTGCCCAGAGAAACACATGCCAAGCAAAATGCCTTTGCATGCCATGCTCTGGCACCTGTGCCAGGGGTTGCTTACAACTGCTATAGAGCAAAGAATAGGATTTTAAATCTTGGGTGTTGGTATTTTGATACCTAAATCCACATTTAAACACTGGAGTGTGTTTCAGAAGCCAGTGGGAGTAAAGTTATTTTACACTTTTAATTAAACAAGCTGATATTAAGAGACCTAAAACACACAGCCCAGAAAACTTTTGGTTTGTACCTACTATTCACAGGTAACCACCAGAAACATCTTCTCACATCCAAAATGGGGCGTTGCTAACAATATGTATTTAAAAGAGGTAATATGTTCTCTATGAGAGATCACTGCATAACTTCTTTAGAATATGTATGGCTACAGCTATTGTTGTCAAGGAGGGGAATATCAATTCCAAATGGAAAAGGTGTTGGTAGATAAGGGCCTGCCTACCGACAAGTCTGCCTACCAACAATGGAAACCCCCTCTAAGCTGAATCTATTTGCATTAAGACCTTCTTACAATCTGCAATGTGATATATAGTTCTAGGCAAATAGTCTGATGAAGATGACCTGTTTCTACAAAAATGGTGTAAGTACCTCAACTGTGCCTGGCATGTTGCTAAATAATCTTGGTAAACAAATCCTGATTGTTAACTAATTGTGGCAAGTGTTTCCCATTCAATGGTCAAAGGTTCTGGTTGGACATGCAGGTGACATGATACCTCTGTTTTATGAATATATCCATTGTACTCTTCTGCATGAAATTTGTTTCCTATGAATATAGTAGTTATTGACTTCAGTTTTGTTGTTTCAATCCAGTAGATGAATTAGAGTTTTGTATCTGTTCAAGGAAGCAGTAAGCAATCAGATGTTTGAATGTGAAAATGAACTAACCGTTTGAGGTTCACCTCTGCCTACATTAATTTACTTGTATACTTTATTTCTTCACTTTTCTACCTGATTTAGTTTTCTCCAAACACCAGTTCTGGTCAGTAGATTTTACCTCTGCTCCAATTCCTATGTGAATAAATCTCATTGAAGAGGTCAGGTAATGAATTCAGGTTTAAAAAGCCCTCCTCAATCAAGTTTTTTTTTTTTTTTTTAAAGAAAGTAAAATCTAACAAAACTGTGTGCCTTAAGGTGTAGTAATTCTTTAGGATCTGTTAAACATACAGCTATGGATTCAGACCAAGTATGACATATTAGAGGCCCCAGCAGTATAAATAATGTATTGTTCTGCGTGAATTGTTTAAGTTTGCCACATACATTTTATTTTCAGGAGACAGTGGAAACATGAAAGCCCATTGCAGCTAATTGAACTGAATTAATTCAATTGGTGCATACACTTGCATTTTCTTATTCCATGCATGTTCAACTTGACCTTGACAAAAGATAACTAGACATTGACAGACTGAATCTGACAAGTCACAAAGATAATATGCAGCTGAGGTCAGATAAGACCCCAGACTTCATTATCTAAGTCAGCTCATTTTTTGTAAATATTCACCTAATATTTAAACTTACATTTTCACTTGTTACTTCTGA
Source organism: Crocodylus porosus (assembly GCF_001723895.1). NCBI lineage: Eukaryota > Metazoa > Chordata > Crocodylia > Crocodylidae > Crocodylus > Crocodylus porosus. The sequence continues at coordinate 34,576,259 of NW_017728886.1, forward strand.
TGAAGCAGGAGAGGGTAGAGAAACCATCCTCATGGTATTTTAGAGTACAACAGAATTCTTTTTAGAACATAAAATCATCCATACATCTTGGGACCTAACAATAGGCAGTACTAGGCATTAAACAGAAAATGTTCTTTGAGAAGAATAAAACAGGCAGGTGATGCATCCTATGAATTGCTAGGAATTGTCAGAGTATACAAAACTGGCAAAGTAGTAATATCAGCTTTTTTATCCTTTTGTGTGCGACTGCCTATAACTCTGGTTATTTGGGGCTTATCTGGGAAACTTTAGCAACACATCACTTAATTTTCAATGGACTACTCGAAAATGAAACAATTTGTGCAGCGAAAACTTCAACTTTAGGAGAACTAGGTACAATATCCTTTTTGGGAGCTACAAGTGCGGAAATGGAGAAAACACAGACATTGCCTCACTCATCTAAGATTAGATATCACAATGATTAACTGATATTGCTTCTAAATCATACGGCAGCAACCTATAATTAAGTTTTGTGTGTTCAGTATGGCAGTCACTAAGGCACTGCGCTTAAATCGCCAACTTAACTGAAGATTCCCAATATAAAACAAAATAGGAATGGAGCCTGTCTTTTTACTGTTTGCTCCAAAAGAATGAAATAAATTATCTGAAATATGGGTTCACTCTGAATGTTTGATTTTCAGAACAAATTACATGATAACTGATACTCTCTGTAACATCCTTTTCAATTTGCATTCTAGTTTTTGAGCCTATGAATATTCAGAAATTAAGCTTTGGTCCATATAATCATTTCCCCTGATTTATATACTATCTGGCAGTCTCCAGGTAGGAGAATGTGCAGCTGAGTGTACTTTACAGATGTGAAGCCTACCTCTAACTGTGCTCCTAGGGAGGCACCCCAGAAGTTTTCATTCTGATCTAATTTGCAACCAATGTAATATTAGTGGAGTTGCTCAAGATTCACATGAGGTGTGATAAGGAACAGTCCTGTTCCAGAGCCTGTTACATTCTGGATTGGCAGGTAGTCCTCATAGCAGAGAGCTAGAGAACATCCCTTTCCTTCACTTTCTATTTGCTTGGAGAGTACCAATAACCCCCTGACAGATAATGTGTCAGGAACCAGGGGAGCAAGCAGGCTAAATAGGGTCAGTCAGGCCCCTGGTTACCCACGTGGGGGTGGCTGTCAGTAGCCTACTTCCAATTGGCTACAGTTGCTTGAATGCATATGGCTGCCTTCCTAGAAGCATTAGCTCTTTCAGTGCCCAGCAGGCTTTTCAATAGGACAGATGCCTCCCTGGCTCATTCAGCTTTTTGTGGAAGAGCAACGACTCTCCCTGGAGAAACCATGAGTGTACAAATGTTTAAACAATTCCTCCCACAGTAAAAATTCCCATTGCAGGAGAAAAATAACCCTGGAACAGTGAGGATAAATCACTCCCATGAGACATTCTCCTGAGACCAAATATCTGTAAATGCTGTGGATTCTCTTAGAAAAAAACGCTGTCCTCCAGCATCTCTCCCACCTCCCCAAGGAGGCAATGTGCTACTTGCTGGACTCTGCTGCTACAGCAGGAAGTAGGAAATGCCCCTCTTCACAATCCCCACATTGTGTTTCAGGGAAACAAGCTGACCATGGGCAGTCTGGGTCAGCCAATCAGACCTTCCCTGTGCACTGCTGCCACCTGTAACCAGGCAGACTAAGGGAGCCTGCAGAGCAAGCTGAGATGTGTATACAGGGGTCCACCCTGGCTAGACAGTGTCAGCACTGCAAGCTCTCTACTCTTCAGGTCCTCAGCATACAAATGCCTGGACATGTGGCTCTGGGTAAGTTTTAATAGAAGGACAACCAACCTCAAAGAAATCTCCCAAATTATTTGAATGTACATGTGCAACCTCTGTCTAACTTCTAGGTCAGAGGCAGGCAATTATTTCGGGCAGAGGGCCACTTACTGAGTTTTGGCAAGCCATTGGGGGCCGCATAACAGGCAGCCAGGGACACATAAATATTAATTTTCTAAATTTTTTAGGGGTCCCACAGGCCAGATGGACTGGCCTTGTGGGCCACATCTGGCCTGCAGGCCGCATTTTGCCCACCCCTGTTCTAGGTAGTACTTGCTGGTTCCTAATTGCCTGGTTTCTGTCTGCTGACTCTTTTTGCTCTGGATTTGCTGGCTTTCAAAAGCTGGCTCCTGGCTTTCATTTAGCAATCATGCATATCCCACTCTTTTATAGTTGGCTGCCTGATCCTGACCCCTTGATTTATGGCTCTACCTCTAGATCCCTTACAGACCTGGGCCTCCTGACACATCTGGTCCTTGGGAACCTTGGGGTGGGACCCATGGCCAAACCCCAATTGACTACCTTCTGGATGCACCCCTGATAGAATGCAATGTAGCCTCTGAGGTATAATTGTTATGTCTTTCCTTCCAACAAGAATAGAACTCCTGTGTGATACATATGTTTTAGAGCAAAGTAAATAATATCTTTGGGGATAGACTATAGAATGTAAAAGTGTTATGTAAGTATCTTTTTTGTCCACTTATGTACAAATGTAATATTGTCTATAGAACTTTCAAGTATCATTTATGTTCTTTCTGTCTCAGATACTCATTTGAATGCATCACCATTAATTGTACTTTAACTGTAAAAAAAAATAGATAGTACATTCTAAGTGCAGACAAAAGGTCCATCATAAATATGCTGAAGTGCAATCATAAATATACTGGAGCAGACAAGGTCCCCTCACCTAGCTACCCACATAAAATGCTAAATTACAAATAAATATGTAAATTGAACTCTCCTTATGGTCTATTAAATCATATTTGGTGTTCACTTTGTGGTTTCTAAGAAATCTGATCACTTTGGAGCTATATTTTTTTCTACTTTCTACTAGGATGCAATTTTTTAAAAGTTGTTATGCATTTAAAAATGCTTAGATTCTCACATACCATGCATGTATGAGATGCATTCAGTATTATCTGATATTGTATGAGGTACAGGACTGGTACAGTCCAAGTTATCTAATGGAATGAATTCACAAAACTAAATAACGTGTGGGCATGTGTACATGAGATGTTAACTGTGGAGCTGACTAATTAGCTCTACAGTAAATCTCTCAGGATCTTTATATGTCTCTATTAGTGCACAGGAAATTAATAAACTCCACAGCAGGACAGAAACAAGTGCTATCCTTCTGCAGAGTTTTTTTTTGTGAGCAGCAATGCATGTGTACATGCTGACCCATCTGGCTGGAGCACAAGGGTGCTTCAGTGTAGGGGCTGCCTGCAGTAAAGCTCCATTGTGTCCTAGCCAGCTCCTCCACAGTATTTTGAACTGGGTATAGCGGCCCTGGGCTGGCAGGTTAATCTCCAGGGTCCTCTGCCAGCTGAGGCTGCTCTGCCCAGGCTCCACATGCTGCACAGGAATAAACTGCCGTGCTTACTGCTCCAAAGTTAATTGCTCCTGAGTGCATGTTCAAGTGGCATACCCAGGAGCAATTAATTCCAAAGCAGTAAGATCCACAGGCACCATAATTACACTTGTAGACACTCCCTGTATATGGTCAATTTCTCTTGTCAAATTATTGTCAGTCACTTTATTCCTTGCTGAAAACACCAAGAGGGAAACAGGGAAGCAAATAAACCCTTTAAAAATAATTTTGATGAAATCAGGGGGGAAAAAAGCCCATCGGGATCTGTTTTTTAGTGGGCTTTCTAACAGGAACTGGAATTTTATAAATGAATCAGTTTAAAAAATAATTCAAGCTGTCCGTGGTCTTTATATTTGAAGGAAAAGGAAGTAAAATGCTGTCTGATCTCAACTGAAGATCAGACTGAAAAATTATCAAAGGGTAGTCTGCATTGTAGTAGACTAAGTCAACTCCAGCTTTAAATTAGCTTGCTCAGAAACTGATAATACTGCAACCATGGCAGCAGACAGCTCAGCATGGGGTTACTGCCCAAGTACTTATCAAGCTTCTCAGGCAGGTATGGCAGCTGAGGCTGAAGTCCATGCTACTATGGCTATACTATACTAGCTCAGGCATATTGGTATGAGTTATGAACACACTTAGACTGAACTGTAGTCATACCCAAAATGTTAAACCATTTTAGAGACATAATCAAACAAGACTGAGCAGATGCCTGATGCTGTAGTAGATGGACAAATGGTCTGATGCAATCCTACATTTCTAATTGCCAGTTGAACAGAATATAATTTTGAAGCATTCACTAAGATTATTAGGCTATTGCTTTAGGGAGAAGATAAAATATTGTCCCCTCCCAGACAGGTTATGCCCAAGAACATCCTTTAAATTTTGTAGGTTCTTAAGTTTTCCCATCTGTGAATGAGGACGCACAACATGTTATATTCCACAGTAGATTTAATCTGGGGTAGGGAATGGACACAGAACCAGCTCTCCAGAACTCATTTCCCAAAGTATTAGTGTGATGTCTGTAGGTATTATAGGGCTTGCTAATACTGCCCTGTGCTCATCTGCCTACCAGTGGTGACAGGGTAGACCTTGGCTGTGGATCACCAGGTTTACCAGGAAGTGGATTTTATGTTTTTCTCGCCTGCTACAACTTTGGTGACCTTTATATTCCTGGGAGGCAATGCCCACGGTGATCCTGCCTGGTCTTGATCCCTGGGTCTTCAATGGGGATCCAAACCTCCCCTTTACTCCAGCCTAACCTCTCCAGATGGTGTTTTATGATGTTCTTTCACAGCCAAGTTGCAGTGCTGCCTGTTGTAACCTTCTCTGCACCCCAGAGTGTCCTAGTACCTTTTTTGGGTACACTCTTCCAGGGGCCAGTCTTGGCCTGTGCTCAAGCAAAAAAAACCAAAAAAAAATACACAGCAAAAGAAATCACATACCCTCCCCCCCGCCCCCCTGTCTGCTTCTCAGCCTTCTTGTCGGGCTCTGGCAGTGTCCCCAAAACAAATCCCTTATTCCATTCTCTTCTGTGCAAGCCTGCCCTACACCCCTATGAACATTCACAGTCTTTCGGGGTCTCCCCGCCCTGTGCAGGAAGGCTTTATCTGTGACTGTAGATTTTTTCCCTTTGGACCCTCCTCCAGATCCTGTGCTGGAAAAACTCCAGTCTGGAGATTCACTCTGGCCTTGTGAACTCCCTTGCTCCAGATCCTCAGCTGCAGCTCCACTCTGGAGATTCCCATGAGCCATCTGTTCACAGGCCTCCACCTGCCTCAGGGTCACTCCCACAGTGTTCTTCAGGCACGCTCTGCAGTTTCTGCCTGCTGAGATGCTTAGTAGCTCCTCTCTTCCTGAGCCTGCAGGGAACTGACCTCCCTCTGCCCCTCTCCAGGGCCAGAAATACTACTGAGCAGCCTCCCTCCACCAATCCTGAGTGAGATGCTGCTCTGGAAATTGGGTGGGTATTTTTCTTCCTTTCCGGCCTGCAGCTGTGGCCCTGCTGGCCCTCCATGCTGTACGTTCCGTCTCGCTCCTTCAAAATTAGCTCCAAGGCCTGGCACTTAGGCAGCATCAGAGCTGGTTTGTATTGAGTGAATGGCTACTCTAGACAAAGGTAGTAAACACACAATACACATACCAGAGTAATATTCTTTGGAGATCAACATTTCCTTTGACGTAAATGCAATTTGTCATGTGTCGGCTCTGCTTTTCCTTTGAACCATACTAAGAATATTCCACATACTGTACAATCATCCATTGGTATTATCCATAGACCTTCCTACTCAATAGTCCAAATTTATCTCTTATATATTGCATAATACCATTAACTTGTGTTGTATGGGCTCACTTAAGACCAGAAATGTAGAAAATTAAGTTTAAGTGACATAAATAATCAAGGCAATCTCTGCTAGTAACCAAACCTAAACACTGGTCCGCTCAGCTCTAAGCAAATTAAAGATACAATTTAATTCTGGAACTAACACTAGTAGGTTCCCAAACAATATAATCCCTTCTTCTTTTCACCCTCCCCCTGCCTTTCTTTTGTTTCACTTTGTTATTATCAGCTTTTTTTGAGACTATCCATTCCAAAAGTTCTCAGATTTATTAGCAGCTGATTTAAAACACTACAGTATAAAGACAAAGACACAAAATGTATCTCTTTAGGGATTAAAGATTCTATGTTTGAATCATTAAAAAAACTGTTGGTTGGAATTTCTTTACTGAAATTTTAGTATTGCTACTTCTGACTGACAAAGAGCTGAGATTAATTCACAGTTCTTCAGCATCTCATCTGAACATGCCACATCTCACTAGCATTTCATCATATCTCCCTAAATCCTCTGAGCTTGAAATGAAAAGGAAACAATAGGATAGAATCTCCCACTCAAGTAATAAAAGATGGAAGTGAAAATACCCACACAATTCCTGATCACAATGGGCATAATTTTGAGTTTGCAGTTCTGGTAGATTTTGACATATATAAAATTACATTTTAATTAAGAGAACACTTTTGTAATTACATTTTTTCTTAGCATCAGAAAATATGACACAGTACTTCTACTGTCACCTCAGATATTAATGTCAGTCATCTGATCATCAGTGAGACACTGTCGATATTTTAACAAAGCAGTGACAAAAATATTCACTCCCCCTACTACACCCTCATTCAAGAAATAGGTTTATATAAAAGCTGTACTTTGCCCAAAATGTTTATTCAGGGAAACCAAATTCCTGAATTCTGATTCTCTGAATACTTATTCTCTCTAAAATTCCTGATTAAATCATAATTCATTGCAGAGCAAATTTCCAAAGACATTGTTTAATTTACATGAAAGTGTTGACAAGAGTTTCCAACAAATCTTCATTCAAATAAATTACTTTACTTTTCCTGGACATTGCAAAGGTTAAATTCCTGTTCTGAATGAGCTGTTATGATCAATCACCACACAACAGGTGTATCAGTGGTCAAATCACTGTCACATTAGTATCAGAATCATTTGAAAAGAGCAAACATTGATCCAACATCATGCATCTCACTTGACCTGTATATGGTTTAATTAAATTGCTAATATAAGGAGCAGATTCAGATCAATTCCACAGGTGCCAGAATGGGACTTAAGCATAGTTAACCTATGAACAATTTAAAATCAGCCTTGCTGAAGAAGCTGCAAAGTCCCATAGGTTTCAAATGATGCTGTGTGTGCTCAGAAGTGATTCAGGCTACAGAACTGGCTAAGTAGGAGCATTCTCAAGCCTTCTTATCAAAGGTGGGCCACTGGTAGCCAAGAGCCCAAAAGAAACAAACACAATGCTGCTGTAACCTAGCTATGGCCCTCTGGTGAGAGGAGAGAGTCCTGGGTTCTGGTCCTTGCTCCTAGGACTATTATTTGTACAATTTACATCACTGGTTAGAATACTCAAAGGTTGTAAAGATATCCATTTCATTTTTATTGACCTGGAGAAAGCCTGCAATCATGTCACATCTAGGCATTACAACATAGCGGGGTCAAAACTGCAGGAATGGTAGCTCTTACTGAGGCCACAAAGCCTGCCAAGTTTCAAGAAGATTGATGCAGGGGTTTGAGGGGAACTTTCCCTCAAGATGCTGACAGACAATACTCGCGCAATGGGTGCTGTGGGACTGACTGTGTCTGTCTTGGGGCTTGAGAGACATTACTGCAGGCCTGGCTGCTAAGCTACTGTGTTATCAGTTACCAATCAATCATGATTCACTCAGTGACCAAGGACTTAGGGACCAGCTCAATACACAGGACCTAGGTACTACATAATGACTTAACGAGCATCAATTAACACCTATAAAACCAGGCTAAGGACAGGAAAGAATCAATACAGACAATCAACTGCCCCAAGACAGGCAGTCTTGGCACAAGTTTTGTCTGTCAGCAGCTAGGGATGCAGGGCCCCAGAACCCCCCTACACTGATCTCCTCCACAGCTGGCAGGCATTGTGGCTGCAGCAGGGGCCACCATCCCTGCAGCTGTCACCCCGCTGTGCCTTAGCATACGTAGTGTCACACATGCGAGTTTTGCTTGTCTGCAGCTCGAGGTGCAGTTCCCCCCAAACCCCTGTACTGATCTCCTTGAAACTTGGCAGGCTTTGTGGCCTCAATACGAGCTACCAGCCCTGCAGTTTTCACCCCCCTGTGGTGTAACACACAGCCGTGACATGAGTTTGGCTTTCAAGAATTATGAGGTACAGTTCCCCCCAAATCCCTGCACCGATCTTCCAGAAACTTGGTAGATTTTATGCTCTCAGCAGAGGCTACCAGCCCTGCAAGTTTCATCCAAATCAGACATAAATCAACAAAGTTTTAGATATTTCATTGATTCTCCATTATACCCCATGGCCGAATATCCAAGGCCGAATTGAAGCAGAAACCTGGTCTGGAGCTCCAGATCAGACTGCAGCCATCCGAAGCGTCCAGATCTGAAGCCAGATCAGATCACGGCTGACTTGCACAGGCCTAGTTTTTACTAAAAATAAATAATAGAGCAATTCTTTTGTTGCAAAGGACTCAAAAAGACCAAACATGTAAGAATGGTTTCAACACTATTTGAAATCTCTGGGTTTATCTTGTTTATCATGTTTGCATACCTAATACTGCTAACACTGTGTAGCACCTCATAGCACCCTTGAAAGGATCTCCTGGCACTTTCACTGAGAACCACTGGTCTAATAGTTAAGGATTCATAGACTCTTGGGAAGTGAAACATAAGGGTTTGAATCCCCTCATATAAAGGAACACTGAAAATCAGGGGCTGGTTACATGTCCCAGCCGCCTACGGAGGGTTTAGATTGAGAGTGTGGTTGGGGGTAGAAAGGTAAGAAAGATTTATTGACTTAACAAAAACAACTACGCATAGTAACTAGACAAACGATGACAGACAAAAGCAATTCACGTCAGCAACTTACTGGCAGTCTCTCTGATGATTGATACACAGCAAGGTTCTCTTTCCACAAAGTTCAGTGAGGTCAGGCATCCCCGGACAGCGCTGTCTGAGGGGTGCCGGGAAGGACCCTGGAATGCAGTTCTTGGGCTCCTTGAGTTCCACGGGCCCACTGATCCAGGCAACAGCTAACTAATCCTTTTCACAGAGCTGCATCTTCCTTCTGAATGGCTTCCAGATATTTCAGCTAATTTATACTTCTTAAGGATACTGATAACGTATGACCACTTAGATTCCTTTTTCTTCAACTGTCCTTAGACTGACCAATAGCAGTACAAGCTTTGCATTCCTTTGATGAGGTAATTTTAACCGCACCACAGGGCCTTACTACTTCTAGGCTTTGCTAAATTTACTAGGCCTTACTTTATACAAGGCCTCACTACATTTTAAACTATCATTAGGCTTTTAGCATCAATTTATAGCTTAATAGCTAAACAAATACAGAAAAACACTTGGTCTAATCTTTATAGAGCCTTCAGAAAGCACTTTTATCACACAGACATACTTTTCAGCTGCCACAATTATACACATTACATTTTTCTAGGTTTAATCTGGAATACAGCTATCATTATATACATGTGGACATCTGTAGTTGGAATTAAAACTAGCTCCAGTCCAAATTAACTAATCTGCATTGAATGAGGATTAAAGTTAATGCAGACTAGGGCAGTCTGAATTAGTCGATTTAAACTGTATTCATTAACATGTATATACAATGTTGCTTTTAGGAAAAAACAGTCTTTAGGAACACAGATAAGCAGATAAACATTGCAGATATTAATCCCCACAAGGGCAACTCAGTTGGGTTTTTGCAATACAACAGAGGCTATCAGGCACAAAGTAACACCTTTACAAAGTCAGATGTGCCAACAACACCTCACCCTGGCTAACTATCAGGTCGGTTATGGCTTCTGGAATAGCACTTTAGATACCTGCAACAATATAGCAGTGCTTAAAGAGCCTTATTATTGCCTCCTATTTACTTCCATCCTCTGTTAAGTGGCTGTCAAGTGTATAGACTGTGTATAGCCAGTGCCCCCTGTCAAGATGGCCAATGATCATCTATTAACCCTTAATTTGAATTGAACTTTGATTCAAACTGTGTGATGAAAAACAGTTAACATGGTTTAGAAAATGCTGAGCATGTCTACAAATGGCCGGGTTTAACACTTCCTGGATGAGTTCTCCACTCCCTACACCAGGGGTAAGCAATTGTTTGGGCTGGAGAGCTACTTAGGGAGCACCCCTTTCCCCTGTGCTAGGCTGGGTTAATTCCTCCCCCCACCAATATGCAATAGCTCACTAAAACTCCCTAAGTGGCTCTTCCTCACACTTGGCCAGGTGGATGAGATGGGGCCATGGGCAGGTAGGGAAAGGCATCTGGGAACTGGAAAGGTGAGAGGTGCCAGTACTGGTGCTGAGATTGAGATTGTGGAGTGGTGTTAACGCAGGGTTGGGGTTGGGGGCAGACGCACAATCCACTCTCCATGTGTCCCATGCAATGGGCATCAGTTCCATAGATAGAGGCATGTGGGGAGCAGATCAGTTTTGCCCCAGGCCCTGGGTCTGTGCTGCCATTGCCCAGTGATCCCAGGGTCTCCACGGAGACTGGCCTGTGACCTGTGCAGGTAGGCTGCACTCAGTGGGGCAGACAGCATGGGGCTATGGGCAGGCAGGGGGTGGCATCCGGGAGGGGGATGGGCAGGTGAGTCCAGGATTGGGATCACAGGGCCATGATAGCATGGGGCCAGAGCCTGCAGCAGAGCTGCAATCTGCTCCCCACAAGCCCTTGCCTGTGGAACTGGCACCCATTGCAGAGACACATGGGCAGTGGATTGTGGTTCAGCCCCAGGCACCAGACCTTCACTGACACTGCTCTGTTATTCCAGTCCCAGGTCCAGGCCTGGTCCCACTTGCCCGTCTCACTCCCAGATGCCATTCCCCACCCACCTGTGGCCCCATCCCATCTGTCCAGCTGAGTGCCCTCTCTGTGTGGATCCTGGGCCAACCTCCAGGGAGACCCTGTTTGCCCACTCCATCTGGTGGTGGGTGTGGGGTGGAACAGCCAGGATCCCCAGATGGTGTGGCCAGGTCTGGCAGTGGACACTGGCAGCAGTAACTGGAAGGAACTGCTACTGCAGCGAAGTGAATCCGGCTGCTGGGCTGACTCAGCCCTGCTGGGTGTGCATTAAGGGGTGGTGGAACCAGCTGCATACCACGACTCAGACTCCCTTGTCTGGACTGGGTGGGGTGAAGAGAGCCACCACAGGCTAGATAAAATCCCTTGGTGGGTTGAATCCAGCTCATGGGCCACATTTTGCACAACTCTGCCCTAGAGTATTGTACAAAAGGTAATCATTCTCACCTTTACTATCCATCCAGCCTCACAAACATGACTATATATTCTGAATCACAAGTGAACAAAGGCTGCTAACATGCAGTGACTCACACACCTAAACTCCTGAGAAGGGAGAGAGTCCAGACATAAAGCTTTTTTTAGTGTTTCCTATTGGCTAAGTATAAGTTCATCTAGGCTGTCTAAATAACCTTTTAGAGGTATATCTCCCCATTCCTTATATGAAGAAACTTACAATGAGTCACTCTTTGGAGGCTCCTGGACTAAGTACAGACAATCAGAAACCCCGAGGCTGAATCAATTCCATCTTCCCAGGTTAGTCTAAACTGCAGAAATTAAACTGAGAAACAACTGGATAGGCATTCACTTTTGATTCAGAAAATGAGGCCACATACCTACAGCGGCTCACACTGAGAGGCACTAGAGCATGGCTCTCTAGCACATAACCAGCATGGGCTGTGTGTTTACTTCCTCTTCCTGCTGCCCCTAAGGTCTCTGGGATTTGCAGTCCAGAATTACATTAGCAAGATTCTGCAAGGTTGGTCATCACTTTCTCTTCCTGCCTCCAGGTGCCTCTGGGATTTGTAGTTCACAGTTGCAGCCAGCAGTAAGTTTTTAGCAGGGCAGGGCAGCTCTCTACTCAGAGGAAGGGAAGTTTAACCGTCCTCCCTGGCCCCAGACCCCAGCCTGGGGAGGGGGGGCAGTCTCTGCCACACCCCCACAACCCTTCTTTGCTGGAGCAGACAGCACAGTGCCGCCCAGGGCTAGAAAGCATGCTCTGATGTTGGGGAACTGTGAGTTAACTTGAACTAGGAAATTTTATAAATTTTATAAACCAGTTTGACCCAAATCAGTTAAGTCTGAAACTACATTCAATCAGATTTATCTAAAAACAATTCCAGCCACTTTGCAGCTGGTTTATGTGCATTGAACTTCTGTTCTGTTACGGGTTTAAACCAGTTTCTGGTCAATTAAACCAGTTTACATATAACTTTTATCCCTAGCCCTAAAATCTCTCTGTCACAGGGTGACAAAAACAGAGGCCCCAGAGCACCCTCCCACAGTTGGACCTGAGGCAAGGCTGACCTGCTTGAAGAAACAAAAAGCCCTGAAGAGAGGGCTCACTTACCATTTTCAGAAGAAGCTGAGCCGCACCAAAAAGGACCGCCGGCACAATTCATTAGCCACTTTTATTTTCATCTGGGAACGGCACCAGCAGATGATGTCATCAAAAACTGCCACCAGGCTGATTTACAAGTCAGCAGTGGAGAAATGGAGATGGGGGCAGCAACGCTAGAACCAGAAGATGAAGCTGCTCCCTAGGCTGCACAGCAGCAGGGTTGTCAGCTCAGCAGGGGGCACACAGGAACCCACAGGAAGGTCCTGGCTTCTCTAAAAGGAATACCCACCCAGCTTGGCAGGGCGGCCAAGTCAAGGAGGACAGCATCAAGGAATCCTGACGACCACAGATGCCAGATCTGTGAGTGGGGTGGGCTGAGGCCCATACCCTGATTATTTTTTTCTTCCTGTTTCTTTTATTATTTTGGAGGGCATACAGAGCCTGGACCAGGGAAGGCATCGTCAAGTGCCCCAGGTCAAGAGCAAGAGCAAAGTCAGCACAGTGAACTGTGATGCCTCAAAAAGGGAGAGCAGATGTTGAGGCATGGACGGTCCCACACCCCGTAGTCACCCGGGGCAAAGGGACATCGAGGGACGGGCAAGAAGAGATGAGAGCAGGAGGGAACACCAAGGGGACAGGCTGGCAAACCATCATCCAGTTGTCCTGAGAGCTGGCATATGGCTGGGGTATAGGGAAGGTGGAGCCCCAAGAACACCTACGAAGGGCAGCGCCCAGTCTGCAAGAATCAGTGAGGGGGAGCCCCACCACTGAAGAAAAGATTAAGTCATGGCAAGCGTCGGGGCCTCCCTCAGGGGTGAACACGACCCAATGCACAGGTTAAGGGGACACACCATGCAGACAGAGACAGGTACATGCTCTAAGGTTGCTAGAGAGCACCTATACTAGACCAGAGAGGTGCACTCCCCATTAACTACATATTGTATTGCTCTCTTGGGCAAGGCAGCTTGTACAGGTATCTATGGAATCAATTTGAATCTGACCCAGAATATTTTATTTTGGTCTTTAGCTGAAGGACTAATTGGAGAATAAGAAGAATAAATTAAAAGAAATGCAGGAGAAGGTGGGAAGATATAGAGACAAAAAATGAGGGTTACAGGAGTGGGGTATGTTTTTGCTTCTACACACAGCTATAACATTTATATCTTTACATTACTCTTTCTCATTTTTCATTCCCAATCCATGGGTTTACCATAATATTCTCCCTCTCTATCGTGAAGCCACTCTCAGGTCTATATGCTTTCATTTCCCCCCATTTTTTACCTTTTTAAGGCCAAATTTGGACATTGCTGGACTGAAAAGTAGATGCAAAGCAAGACAGATGTGCTGTACATACAATTACCAAGGGAGTTGTTTACAAAGCAGTAATTATCATGTGAGCTCAAAATTTTGATTTCAAGTCATTCTGTTTTTGCTTCACTGCTTCTGATATGATATTTGGATAAAAATGATCCAGTTCAAATTACTGCAGCAGAAACAGGAAACATATTCCTAAGTATCAGCAATACTTGAAAAGTACAAGCCATTGGTACCTGAATATTCCTATTAATTCTAAGGACTCTGCTAGATTGCTAACCATTTTCATTCAAGTGGAAATAAATTATAATGACTACAGTTATCTATTTAACTCCCTGCCTACTTTATTGTTCTTGTTTGAGCCAATACATTTTATTACTTCTTTGTTATGGTAGCATCTAGTTTACAAGGGGAACATTTATGCTAGGCATCACACAAAACCATAAAGATTCATAGATTCATAGATTCATAGACATTAGGGCTGGAAGGGACCTCGGGAGATCATCGAGTCCAGCCACCTGCCCAAAGGGCAGGAAGTCAGCTGGGGTCATAGGAT
>NW_017728886.1:34590758-34634741 GCF_001723895.1 Crocodylus porosus
ACCATACCTTGTCATGCATCCACAGATGCATCTCGAGCAGGTCCAAGGAGGTGATCCTCCCCCTCTATGTGGCACTGGTCAGGGTGCAGTTGGAGTACTGCATCCAGTTCTGTGCGTCGCACTTCAAGAGGGATATGGATAACACGGAGAGGGTCCAGAGGAGGGCCACTCGCGTGATGAGGGGGCAGCAGGGCAGGCCCTACGAGGAGAGGCTATGGGACCTGAACCTATTGAGCCTCCACAAGAGAAGGCTGAGGGGAGATCGAGTGGCCTGTTACAAACTAGTCAAAGGGGACCAGCAGGCATTGGGGGAGTCCCTGTTCCCCTGAGCACTACCAGGTGTGGCTAGAAATAATGGTCACAAGCTGGCAGAGAATAGATTTAGAGTAGACATCAGGAGGTGCTACTTCACTGTCAGGGTGGCTAGGATCTGGAACCAACTTCCAAGAGAAGTGGTCCTGGCTCCTACCCTGGGGGTCTTTAAGATAAGGCTCGACAAACACCTTGCTGGGGTCGTTTGACCCTAGTACTTTTTCCTGCCACGGGAGGGGGTGAGACTTGATCTGCTTAGGTCCCTTCTGACCCTATCAACTATGAAACTGTGTGGATTAATTTGTCTTCACCTGCATAATTGCCAGTTATCTGTGTCTCTGCAAGAGATGTCAGGGGAGGAGGCTAGCATACCTATGACCATACAACAACCCGTGTTCTTCATCAGGCAGCTCTCTTCTGATGCTTTCTACTCCACCAGCCTTGCAGCAACCATAGCAAAGACAATTCTACTCCCCTTCTGTATATTCTGTTCAGAAGTAATTACAGGAGCTGTGGCTCATTCCCCTGCCAAACCCAGGTCCTTTCATGCGCCAACTTATGGGAAGTTAATGCAAGCATATACTTCACTGTAAACAAAGGGTATCAAGTTCCTGCTCTTTATAGGGAGACCAAGACATTCACTTCACCAGTATGAGTTTCATGAATTTTATATGGAACCATATAGATTGACATTACTGCAATATGCAATTATAGAGTGTCGATAATGCAACTAGCAAAAAATGATTTGTGATGGAAAAATTTGCCAAAACAAACAAATAAAAAGATCAAAAAATGGCAACTGAAATATTTTGATTTAGAGGTGCACTGCTTTGCCTCTCGTAAATTGCAGATTGGGTGTCTCAGGTTCCATTTCTCCTCCCTGGTCAGCTTCCTGGTCAAACTACATGCATGGTGGTTCCTCCTTTAGGTGAGGGGATGTGGTGCATCATACTTGTCACATACCATGTGTGAGAGGGGAGGCAGAAAACCTCCAAAGAGGCCTGGACCCCTGACCAATGTTCCCCAGCACTTACCTTAGGAGCCGGGATGAGCAGCAGTCAGGAGGAAACACAAGCACACTCAGCAGTTCCACAGCTGCCTGAGCCTACTATTGGTGAAGGCTGGGGACATGGCTTCCAAGCAGCGTGGGCTGCTCAAAAGGCAGCAGAGGAAACAGCTGGAGGGAGGCTGGGAAGTCAGGAGCGGAATACCAGCTGCAAAACGCTGGCTGCAGAGCCAGTGGGCTACAACTCCAGCTGCTTCGGCAAGGAGTCGGGCACCTTCTGGAGGGCTCCAACCAGGGAGGAAGAAGGCAGCCTCAGGGGCTGGCAGGAGCAAGGGAGCCCCACGGAGGTGTAACCTCTATGTGGGATGCTGTCAGGGAGTCAAAAGGCTGCAACCAGGGGTCAGGCATTGTAGTTGGGGATGTCCCCTTCAGACACCCACAGACAGCCCCATAGCAGGAAGAACATGGGGGATCACTAGCTCCCAGAAGGCGGAAGGAGGGAATGCCAAATGGAAGAACCAGGGTGACTGGACCGCACGTCAGCTGGGCCTCAAGGAAGTGACACCAGGGGAATGAGTAGAGGAGGGGCATAGGATCATTGCCTGTACTCATGTCTACTAGGAGGAAAGGAAACAGATTAGCATCTCCAGAGGATCAAGGGCCCTGAGAGAGGGAATCTCAAAAGCCTCGCTGGCATGAGCTGGACGTTCATTTTAAGTTACAGTTAGTCCCCAGATGGGGCAAGTTTAGATCTCCCAAAGAGAGGAAACCAACCTGGAGACAAGGAGCAGACCCCCAAAAATTGATGGCCAGGAAGACCCATCCTTTCTAAGGTGGGCAGCGCAGGAGACCTCCATGGAGCAGTGTCGAGGACGTGGTAAGGGTGGGGTAAAGAGAAGGTTTGGAGCCCCACATAGACACTACAAAGATGAGACCCCCCCTTGGGTCGCCAACTGGGAACTGCCTGGCAACAACTTCATCAAAGAAGTGGCAGGAAAGAAGGGGCAGCGCCTGGACCATATAGGCAGCACTGAGACTGGGCCTCACCCTGACATCACTGGGGGGCAAGGTACCCACAAAGAGGGCACCAAGACCCTACAACACCTACAAGCAACACCACGCATCTTGAAAGACAAACTCTAGCTTGTGTGTCCAGCACAGAGATACAGGAACATAATGTAAACAAATGACATCTCCCAGGAAGATACACTAAGGAGGAATATTCAAATCGTGATAGTTCAGATTTGTCCAAAAGCAAAAAATAATCAGAATTGCCTGAAAGCAGATACTTTTGGGTAAAAATATTATATAAAAAACCTAGAGTATGCCTACACATGTGCTTTAATGTGCATTAGCATATTTTAATGTGCATTAAAGCATCACAAAAATGTGCTTTAGCTAATGTGCGTTACAATAAACTAATATGCATTTTTCTAGTACCTCAAAATGGAGGTACTAGATTTAATCCATATTACCTAAAGCATATTAATTAATGTGTAGACACACCCCTAATTTTCTGTTGAAAACAGTTCCAATATAAAATTTGATCTTCCCTAATGACCATATATAATACTGTATAGCAAAAGACCAACTTGACACTGAAATACATTAAAGATTCAATATAACTGAAATGTGATACTGATATAATCAGTTATTGAAAAATGATACAAATCTAGGGTCTTAAACCAAAGCAAGATTACACAGATGGATTTATCATAATTTTTCTCTCTTAAAGGAGCAGGATATAGTGATATACTGATTCGGGTAGAAATATAAAGTACTTGTAAAAATGACAAAGTGAAGCTGCAATTTTAAAATATGTTTAAACTCTAGACTTTTTACAGTAAAAACACAGTAATTTTACTGACAATAAAACAAAACTGTAACATTAGGTTGAAATGCAGTGATTCTATTTTACTCATACCAGGGATGCTGTTAGGCTGGATCCTCCATGGCAGAGAGATATAAATTCAGTTTTAAACTAACATCAAAAAACAGCTCTCCCATTTTAGTGTAGGAAAGTGAGGGTTCTATTCTGTAGTGCTTGCCACATATAACTTGTTGTATGTCCTGCTTTTACTGTGTGCTATGTGCATTAGTAATTTTAACTAAGCAGTCTAGGTATTTTTCAGATTTATCAAACATCCCGTGCATCATAAAAGTCATTATAAAAGTACCATGCAAGCACATATATTACACAAATGGAACAGGTATAATGCAGATATTTTAACATAATTCATAGTATAATTCTGATCTAAATTAAATTAGTTTATCATTTTTATTAAAACTACTTTTTATATTCTTTACTACATTAACTAAATCTCAACACAAGTAAATTAGAGCTCATTAGGCCAAATGCAAATTAAATAAATAGTTTCATTGGGAACTAGTAATTATCATAATCATTCCATTTCAAATCACTGGTTTTATTTAGGAAACATTGTTTTAGAGAGTATAAGAAGTCTACACATGAATGACATTTTCCCAAACACAAGTGCCAATATAAACAAAGATTCTATACTTCTGTAGAAGATTTTTGTACCATGAATCTCCTCCAGAGTCACCATTCCAGTTATATTATTCATTTAAAATATGCAGAACCTGAGCAAAGCAAACACTCTATTTTCTTCTTTGATCCCATCCACTGAAATAGAAATATAAACCCAGATTGAGCTCACTAAATCTCTTCCATTCTATGCATTTTTTTTTTTTATTAGATGGCCTGAGGTGCTTTGTTTTTCTATTCTCTTTCTTTATTCAGGGAAAGGCCTAGCTCATTTCCTTTTCTATGAATAAAATACCTATGGCCCCTGATAGACGTTCATTTTAAGATGTGATGGGATCTAATCTGCAATACCAATAATCCTACTTCCTGCCATGGCAGGCATGAGGGGCATTCACTGAATGGGGGCATTCTGAAGTGCTTTAATGCCATGAAACAACAACAACACTTACTAATTCTGTATTTTCTTGCACATGACTTGCACCAGAATATAATATATGTTTTGTTTTTGAAAGAGAGAATGAAGAAAAAAGCTTTTTTTCCAGAGTTATGTCTGTATAAATCAGGGATAGGGACTAATCTTCAGCTGATTCACATTTCCCTTCCTGCTTCACTAAAGCTGACACCTGAGCAGTTCCTAATGACTGGTCTCCATGGCTGGATCTATGTTTCTGAAAAAAGATAAAGTGTCGCCAAGGCTATGAAACAGGAGGAAAGAGGCCAGAAACAGCTAATAGACAGAAAAATTGTCCAAAGGTTAGCCTGATTAGCAGAACATAAAGACCATTAAAAGGGGAGACACCTCTGGAGTGAAGAACACTAGGCCATTAAATCACCCAACTCCCTCCGCTGCCTAAATAGTAACGCACCTTTTGCTACACTGTGGGACAAGAGTCAAAGAGTGTTTCTGTACTGGGCAGAAAATCAGCTTTCCCACTTAATACATTTACTCAATTTGGGGGAGCTGGGAAAAGGTGTGTTGTAGATGAGAAAATATGGTAATTTTTAATGTATGCTCCAGCAAAAATGGGGTAGGTAAGCTACCCCATCCATGTGTGTTTATATCTCATTTCAGCTATTCCATTGGCTATGGAATATATAGTTTATAAAGATTTCCACAAGTGTTAGGACCTCATCAGTGTTCTTCGTTAAAACTGTGTAAATATTTTTCTTTTCATTAAAAATTTCAAATATTAATTTTTCGTTCATCTAAAACAATTCCCTTTATAAATTTTTTGAAAATCAAAAGTAAAAAACTCAGTATGTTTTGTAAATTTTTAAAAATACATTTGAAAATAAAAAAATTAAAGTGTCAGTTAAAAACACAATTTTTGAAACAAAGAATTTGACCAAGTTGAGGTGAGTTTGTGAATTGTGATATTGATGTTAGATGTTTCAGCAACTCTAATATTTGGTTAAATAGAGTTTTGCTTGTAAAATTTTGCCCATCTCTATACTTCATGCTGTTGGTGGAGTATTGTTATGCAGTATACTTACTAAGTTCCCATCTATTTAGTTACGTCAAAACATTTACATAAGTTGAGGCATGTGCCGCTGTCTGAAGTCAAGAAGTTTCAAGAAGGGATGAACAGTTCAACCCTCTAGGATGTCAGAAGTCTCAGTTTACAACTTGCCCAGATACACACATGCTTGGTAAAGTGTGAATGTAGTACTAGTGACCATGCCTGAGTAAGTGAATATTTGGCAGGAAAGAGTGTTGTTCACCCATGAGGTTATATGTATGTTGATTAGTTGATGTTAGGAAAATGTCTAATGAATGATTGATAGCTGAGTGTTTAAGTCTGACACTAAATCAATGCTGAGGTTGTCTGCCTGGCAAGTGGGTGGTTACATTTGGCTGTTTACTTGCCAACTTTGGCCAAAACTTGCTGTTGCTTTGCCTAGTTTTTGTGATCAGGTATATTTTTTATTATTGGTTTGAAGTCTACTGACCTTTATATATACATACTTATACATACATATACATTACACAACTATACTCTGTTACACAACTACACATACATACATACACACACACGCACACACACACATATACATACATACATATATATGTAGTTGATAATGTGGATCAAATTGTATGGTCTTTCTGTACTTACATATAGTTACTGTTTGCATTTGTTGCTGAGTTTTCCACAATATACTCACCGTTTGGCTCATGAATTCTAAGTAAATCTGTCCTTCTTATCAGACAATCCTCTGTAGAAGCCAGTTGGACAACCTAGCCTTGGACACTTGTTTATCAGAACCAATGTTAGCTGGCCAGGCTTCAGAGCCTAATTAGCATTAATTAGCCCATCTGTGACCAACAACACATCCTAAAATTATTCAGAAACTTTATACGAGTTATCATTTCCATTGTATTCTTTGGTGTAACCTGGTGTCTAGAAATACTCATTGCTCACCACTCCTAAGATGCAGCAAGGGAAAAGATGACTATTATGTGGTATTATGAAGGACATTATGGGGCATCAGTTTTTTTATCCTGGTGTACAAATCACATACATTAGGAAAGAGCTCGATTTCATGTTTATGGAGCCAAACTTTGATCTTTCTGAAGACCTACAGCAGTCTTAGTGAAGTTCATGAATAAGTAACAGCAGAATTCACAAGTACCATATGCTGTTAAAAAAATGAGTCCAAGAGGGCAAATGTGTGTGAAGTTCTTACTCACATAGTATGATCATTTGCTGGCCTGCATTTTTCTTCCCCTGGATGGACACTGGCTCCTCTTCCAAGGCTCCACTGGAATGTATGAGTTGTATAGACCAAAACAGTTGTTGCTGCTGCCACTTCTGTTGCCAATTGATACCATTCACAAAGGTCTTTGTCTTCAAAATCACAAAAATTCATGGCTTTAAGTGTAAAAAAGTAAATAATATAGATTTAAAAATGAGGGAAAATCAGAGTACGGTGAACAATGTAAATACAAAAAAGAAGTTTTATTTAACAAAGATTTATGCAATATCAACAAATGTATTTTTCTCTACTTTTTCAGATCATTGATGCAGATTATATGATTGGCTAGAATTCCAACTCTGGGAGCAAAACATTTAAACTGTCATTTGCTTTGGTATCCACTGTCTTATTACATAATTAACTAATGGGACTAACTATTTCACCTGGAGGTATCATATACCAAGAAGATAGAGAAGAAAAAAATTCGGAATTAAATGTCCTGCTGTTATTATGTGCCTTGGGGCCACCACTGAACTACCATCTTATTTGGCAAGTATCCAGCTGTCTGTGCCTTATCATCTGATTCTTTCCTGAAGACTGCAAGCAGTGAATGTATCCCTCTGTCCCAGGCATGTCTCTCTGCAGGAGTATGTGGCCTTTCGCATTATGGGAATAAATCAACTGCAGCATAACTTCCTACACACTTTACAGATACTCCCATTTGTCCTGGAACCTAGCAGAATTATCCTGGACCACACAAGCCTTTAGAACAGTTATAGTCAGCCTGAAGGTCAAAGAGACTTTTGTGAGGATTTTAAGAGGAATGAATGAAAAGGCCACATTGCTAACCTGCACATTTTGGGTAACCTCAGTATGACTGAGGTATGCTGGGCAAATAGAACACATACTGATGCTTCCTCTCTAGAGATCAGAAATGAGGATAATGAAGCAGCAGGGAGGGGCTAGCAAAGCAGTTTAGATGTATTAATTTTAAAATCCCAGTAAGGAAGCTAGCCACAACAAGTAAGCCTGCCAAATTAGCCAGAAAAGGATTCATGATGCTAGCTGAAAGTGGTGTGGCACACTCTAAAGTGTCTCTGCATTTTTTTCCTGTTTTATATATTTCATAAATATTATGTTTTAAAGTGTCCCTAATGGTGGATTATACCCTCCTGTGCACAGATTACTGCCCACAGTCAGGATATACATCATGCCTATTGCAATGGTGTCATTCAAACAATAAATTGCAGTCATTGCTATAGTGATTGCAGCCTTCAGACTCCAGGCAGCTAAGAACTATTTTCCATAGTGTTTATCCCACCCCAAGGAGATGAAGGATGATTCGAGAGATTACATGAAATTGTGAGCAGTCCTGCTATATCCAATGTGATCTACTCTTTGCTGAAGTTTCATTTCAGTGTGGTCTCCCAAATGACTAGAATCAGATGGATGCTGCAAGGAACTACATATCTGAGCTTATAAATCATTTCTGTTTCCTCCATGTGTTCACTTACTGTGAATACTCAGGGCTAAACACACAATGGAATTTGGGCAACACAATGCTGAACACTGCAACCTTTGAGGCACCCTCCTCCTAAATGTAATCATCAACTGTGTCCGTGCTCAATAAATTGCATGAGAAAAGTAAGTGGCCAAAGGTAGGGATCTGCCTCAACCAGCTTCTAAGAAATGCCACAGAGATTTCTGAGGCTTCAGCCCCACCTCTCTAGTCTTCCAAGTGATTGCTTTAACTACCAGGCTAAATAACTACTCACTTTCTTATCCAACAAACACTAAATTACTTTAAAACAAGTAAAGTAGCTTCAACAAGACAGCCCAAGACTCACCTCAGAATATCCTATATCCCAGTGTGGGAGATCCAACTTCAAAACCCTGCTCTAAAATTAAGCAGAGAAGGGATTTGAACTTCTGCTCCTCCCAGATTCCAGAGTATGTGCTTTAATCACTAGATCTTATTTGCAACTACATCATTACTTCCCCTCCCTGCTCTGAGAATGCCTAACAGACTAGGCCACAAAGTTTGTAAGTGGGAAAATGCCTAATTTGTAAATCATGTTGGGACTTAGGCACTGGCCAGTTCAGTGCCCTCAGGATTTGGATGGTTACATAGTAGAAATTTAGGCTACACCAGACTTTACTGATGAGTATTTAGGAACATCTCCAAGATCAGGCGGCTGCTGAGTGGACACCTTGCGGGTGGTGTTTTTTTTTTTTTTGCATAAGAACCAAAGGTAGAAGGCAGGTACTTAAGTTTTTGCAGATCCTAACTCTCAGTGGACACATCCACGCAATCATTAATGTGCCTTTGCTACTGTACATTAAGTTTAATACCTCTAATATGCAGTACTAGATAAAGGCACAATAGCTGCACCAGTTCACAGTATCCAAGGCAAACATTTTTTTTATGATGCTTACTGTGCAGTAGACTAATTTTACCGTGCATTAGTGCATAAGCATGGTTTTTGCTGTGATGCAAACATGTGCAGTAGAACAGTCCACTACGCACTGAGGCATCTTGTGTAGATACACGCAAGTGCTTAATATTTTAATGCAATGCATTTTTATTTTGGCCACCATATTTTTCATTCATACACATATGCACAAACACACACAAGACTTCACTTCAGAAATATTCACACTCATCTGAACAGGAACAAGAAACCAACATGTGACTTATCTAATCAATCATAATTATATTTGACTATTCATAATTAACTTGTGTAGGAAAAATATATGACATTAAAATATAACTGTACATAAAGTTGAAGAAAATTATATTGCAGGGTACTCCACATGCATAAAAATAAATCAGATGGTCATTTACTTGTACTGGGATAGCACTGTAATATTTGAATATTCAATGCTGAACAAACATGTAGACTGTGGTAAAAATGGTTCTGATTGTTGCATTAGAAAATTTTGTTTGAAATTTCCTATGGGAATGTGTTCGGGAATGTGTTGATTTCAATTATATATCATTTATGGAAAAAAGTGAGACAGCGTTTCAATACCTTTTGGGAAAGAACAGATCATTTTTTCCACTTTGAGACAACTTTTTGTTGTCAAAACTATTATATAGTTTGAAAGATAATATTTAAGGAGTCAAAATCAAAAGAAAAATCAATCAGGTGCTTCCAGTGTTCCCTAATTCCCTTAGCTACATCCTTAATTGAGTGGTTGGCAACTTTTCAGAGCTGCAAGCTTAGGTCTGATGCTGGCCAGTGTTCTGATGTGGCCTGTGCCACTGTCACAGCTTTACCCTGCTGCTGCTTCTTCCTGCCCCACCCTGTCTAGCTGTGACACAGGCACAGATCCTCACCATGCAGCCTCAGTTCAGGTGTGAGCAAAGCCCTCCACTGCCAGAAGGCTGCTGAAACCCTTCAGCTCTGCAGGCCACATCCAGTGGCTCTGTGAGCAGAATCTGGCCTTCAGGTCATATGCTGCCAGTCCTGCCTTAGTTCATATTTTCTTAATCTTTGGCCTCTAACAGTTAGGTTCATGCCTAAGAGAAATGAGCATTAATTCCTTATTTATTTAATGTAAGGCTCTATATTTATTTTTAAAAAATAAAAAAATTAAATTGAGTGATGGAAGTTTTTCTTTTGAGTAATGAATTGGAAGGTCACTTTACATCTATGAGTCTAGAACAGACTCCAGAGCCATAGCACAAGGTTTTAACATCTTTGCCAACTTGCCCTTAAAAAAATATTTAAAATGATGAGATAGCACAGTACAATTATTAGTTTACTCACCACAAGATGATTCATCAGACTTATCAGAGCAGTCAGGTCTGAAATCACATTTCTGGATCCTCTGTATGCAGTGGCCAGTGGCTCTGCAGACAAATTCCTGCTCTGTGCAGTTGTTTGTAGGGAGTGTTGGTGGAATACGTGTTCCAGAGGGTGTTGTTGAGACTGTTGGCAACCTTCCTGAAGACAACATATTTAAAAATGATGGTATATATATTTTTTGGTCTCTACAACTTGTTTCTGGGATAGTCTCCTACCTAAATCTCCAGCCTTCTTGTCTAACTGTGGTCTAATCCTTGTCTAATCTCTACAGAACAAGGAAGAATTTTTTGTCTCTAAATACCATATTTTAATATCACCTCTGAGGACTTAAACATCTCAAGATTTAGTAAGGAGGTCTCTCTAACTAATGGATAGATGAATTATATAATAAATGTATATAGTCTTTAGCAACCAACAGGCAGGCTAATGTGTTTTAGCCAATCATGAGGGCAGATTGGGAACTTTTCAATATAATAGTTTTTCACCATGAAATTCTGATCTCTTTAAATCATTGTTCTCAATGAAATGTTATTAGAACCATTAGAATGGATTAAAAAATAAAGACAAAGAGAGACCAGAGTTCACAGTGGGGACATAGAAGAGTCAGGTTCAAGATTACTGAATTCAGACACAGCAACGTGGGACACCTAACCAGAAAGCTCTTGGCTACTCTACTGTGCAATCTCTGGCACTGGATGCTATTATTATTATTATTATAGTTTGGTTTGGCTGTCTTTTTGCAAGAAAATTGAAAGGTCCTGATTTCTCTGAGTGGGACAATTTTTTAAGTATCTTTATTTTTCTTTTACAGGATAAAAAAAACATGTTTCTCTGCCCCCTGTCTCCCTCTATATACAGCACTTTAGGATACATCTTTTCTTTTCTATTTCAATTATTCTTAATGTTGCCTAAAAGCTAAGTCTGTCTGTCTGTCTGTCACACTTCATTTTTGCTCTGATTGGCTAATGGAAATAACCAGAGTGCTCCAAGCATGGGGGAGCACTGCCATGGTTCCAAAGCCACGCTGAGGACTGGACAGAGGGTGGGGGAGTGCTGCTGGCCTCAACTCCCCCACCTCGGCCCCTGCAAGAGGCAGAACAGTGGCAGCATGGGGCATTAGGTGGCGGCACTCCATTCCAGCCCTCTCCTCCCCTTGCCCCCCGTCATTCTTGATGGGCAGTTGGCTAGTTGTGTGTATTCATGTTTTCTCCTTTGAACTCTGAGGTTTAAAATAGCCTTATATCCTTCTGCTGCCCTATTTATTGTCATATCTTATTGAAAATATTTGGGGTCTTTTCTGTTCCATTTAATTCCTCCTTATTTCCCACTCCCAAGTACCAATGCAGAAATTTTAATGTTAATTTTGTAAGTTACATACAGTTTGTCTCAAGATGCTAAAATAAATGTGTATAGTATAATATTTAGATTTGGCAAAATGGAAGGAAATTAACTACGAGATGCAGACAGTATGCACTATATTTTTATAGGCCCTGTTAATTTGCCTGCAAGTCATTTTTGCAATGCTCAAACTAAATCTGCTTACTATTTTTAAAGAGCCTGATAAGATATTAATTCTGAGAAAATCATATTGTGCTTGCTCTGATTATAAATTTGTTGTCAAACCATATACATCATGATATTGTCTACGACACCATGCTGGCTCTCCAGGAAGCCTTTTTCTGATGAAGACTGGCAGGCACAAAATTATACTCAAGTCTTGGGATACAAAGTTTTTGAGGGTCTGATACTTTTATATATGTAGACAATCTACCAAACTAGATTGCAATGGGTTCTACAGACTGCAATATCATTTGAACCTCTTGTTTATGGTTCAGAATGTTTCATTCTTATATGAAAATGCTGAATCATTTACTAGAAAAAATTTTGCCAAATGGAACTAGTTCAATATATGTAAACTTCTGTATATGTATGGTGTTCCTTCAAGACTGTGTTACCTAGCTCCTCAAAGTAAAAAAAATGGGTCTCCCTATTTGGAGTTACTTTCTCTTTTCTAACCTTAGATAACAGAACTTCTGTTTTAAATTCTGTCTGAATAATAAGAGGCTAAGGGTTATAATACCTTGCTAACGGTGTTAGGGAAACTGGAAAATAAGTTTGGGTTTGATTGTTAGACAGTGAGTCGTGGTTTTAGCTGGTTTTGTTCTCTCAGGACAAGTCCCTTCATTAACAATTTTAACACAAAGGAATCATTTACAAGTTTCAGGATTTTCAGGGTTAAAAGACTTATAGTTAATTTCTAATGTTGTTCCCACCGTTGTAAAGGATACAGTCCATAAAAGAAAAGTCATCAATTCCAATGTCTCCAGTGAAACCGTCCCCTACAGTACCCTCCACCAAGATCTGGAGAAACAGTAATTGCAAAACCATTTGTCAGCATATAGCAGACTTCCACTTATAATTCAATATTTAATATTATTTTATAGAAGACCATTTACTATGTTTCACACTTTTAAAATGAGCTTATATTTGTTCATGTGGATAGATTGTATCTGATGAGACTTTATAAAACAGAATAATCATTATCAACTCTCCCTGGTGTTTACTTTCATCACAGTGAACTATGACATTAGAGTGGTCAGCCAAACAGTCATGTAAATCCAGTGAAACATGATTATGATGTAAAATGATGGCACAACATCATATAAAGTGGCACACTATGATTAGCTTCTTTGGTACTTAGAATAATAACATTCATCATGATTAATTATTGTAATGTTTATATGAATTAGATATATGCTTTTATATTAGTCCCATTGTGAGACATATCATAAGAGGCCACAGATATAGTCTAGCAAGATTTAAGGAAAAAATATTTTACTGATTCATTAAAATTGCAGATTTTTCATGCATTTTCTGTCTTCTTATTGTTTACTGCCAAGGCTTATTTGGGAATAAGTCAAAAGAATTTTCCTCCAATGATGGAATAAATGTCTCAATTGATTCAAAATGAGCAAAACCTTTTGGCAACTTCAGAATGGTATGATTACAGGATCATACCTTAAATATTCTAAATTTAAGTATTTTTTTTAAATTCTCTTTTACTGAACAGCTTTCTTAAAATATTTCTTTTAAATATTTCTTTTAACAAATACTAAAGTGTTTTCCTATTGCCCAGCAGGGTATTAATCCCTGCCCTGCCCCTGCCCTGCTCCTGGGAGGCAGTGGTGCTCCGTCCCCACCTACCTGTGCATTGTCCCCACCTCCTCACTCTGAGTCAGGATGTGTGTCACCCCTGCCCCCCACCATGTCTGGCTACCAGGGGTACTTTCATTTAAAAAGGTTGAAAACCCCTGGCATAGAAGCTTCCAGTCAGCACTATTCTTAGGCCATCCAAAATACTGCAGACAGCCATGATACAGGTTTTGTCACACTTAATATTTGATTTTCTTTACCTTATACAAGAAACTCTAAAAACAGCAGTAAGCCAAAAAAACTACTCACTTGGTTAATTACATGAAATAACACTATCCAGAATGGTAAAAGACAGACCACGATATATAAGAAACCTACAGACCAACATACATATCTGCACAGAACCAGCAATCACCCTGAACACACCAAGAAAGCTGTAATATACAGCCAGACTGTCATATACCACCAAATTTGTACTGAGAACACCTGCAATCATTACCTCACAAATCTCAAAAGGACTTTCACTCCAGCAAGGACGCTCCTCAAGCAAGACAGATCGCACTTTTGAAAGAGCCAGCCAAATACCATGTGAAGAATTGCTGCAGTACACAGAAGGAAAACATGCATGACTCACACACCCCTGATGATGACATACCACACCTCCCTGGAACCTATTCAGAAAATCACCAAACAATTGCAACCCATACTAGAAGATGACCCAATTCTTAAGGGGATCTTCCCAGAACCACCCATCCTAGCCTTCAAACAAGCACTGAACCTTGCTAACCTCATCACCAGAAGCAAGCTTCCTACAGCCCAAAACACACCAAATGGATCCAGACCATGCCACGACAAGAAATGCAAAGCTTGCCAACATATCTCCACCACCCCCACAATTACTACACTCCACTGTAGCAGGCAAACTGAGTTATACTAAAGCTTTTAGCCATAGTCCAGGCCTTCCTACAACTAAGCAACAAAATTGAACAGAGCGTCTTCTGTAGCACTGGGAGATACGAGTGCTGTGATTAGGTACTAGGCAAGCAAAGCACAACCGTTTCCCTATAAGAAATGTGGCTGGCACAGTGCCAGGGAAGTGGTGCAGCATATAAGGAATGCTTGGCAGAGCGTGAGGGGACTGACAATTTGGGATGAGAAGTTACAAAAGCAATGAACAAACAAAAGAACGTGTGTGTTAGCATGCTGTGACCCTGGAAGGACAGACACATCTGCTGGGTCCCTACTCGAACAGAAGGGAGCCAGAAACTAAGACCCTATGTACCCAGTGAAGGACTCAAGGATGGGTACCCACAAAGTTTGCTGCTGTAATGTCTAAGGAGCCACTTGCCAGCTTGTATTATGGGGAGGAAACCTGTAATATTGTCTAGGGGTTACTGTTAAAGTTCACTTGATACCACATCTGATGAGTTGCTATGTCAATCTTTGGAGGGCTCTGGCAAAAAGAAATCCTATTGGTAACACCCAGAGCAGAACCATCAGCATTCCTGCATCTTACAGCGGCACCTCCAGAAATGTAATACATCTCATCCAATGCACCAAATGCCCTGATGGAAAATATGTGAGAGAGACCAGACAACAACTGTTTAGCAGAATAAATGCACACCAAAAATCTATCAAAGACAAGAATATCCATTTACCTGTGGGGGCACATTTCTCACAAGAAAACTACTCTCACTCTAGTCTCTCAGTTCTAATACTCAAAAGTAATTTACAAAACACCTTTCACAGATGGGCCTACAAACTTCACTTCACTAACCTATTGGATACAAAAAATCATGGACTAAATATAGATATTGGATTTATGGCACATTATAAACCTGCCTAACATCCGACTCCCCAGGTAAGCCCATCTCTTTTTAGAATGAGAATACTCATTCTCTTCCCCCCACCCTCCTGTCTCTCAGCCTTTGACTACAACTACTTTCATCCCCACCTCCCACCCCACAACACTGTCTCTCACCTACTGACCACCTCAATTTATATTTTAACTGACTGCCTTTCTTGGCTACATTCTGGCCTCTGGCTGATTTACCACTCCATCCAGGAAAAGCAGAGACCATCTGCAGGTGCTTCCTTAGCCTAAGGGTGTTTGTGCCCAAAAGCTTGCTAAGAATTTTTTTCAAATATTTGAGATGCTCTAATAAAAGAGACCAGTTTTTACTTAAATAACCTTGTCTGCCTATAAAATAACATTCACACATAAGATAACTAGTATCATAAGATCTGTGGTAAAACTTAAATTAATTCTCATTGTATGTTGCTGGAGTTTACTAGCTATTATACAAAGGGGAAAAATATAAACTGTAACAGGATTCTATAGTACTGCTTCACAATACTATTGAATTTATGTTGAAATAGTTGAAAAACTGCGAAACAATTAATCAAATAAATTCCCAATAAAGTCACCAGAATATATGGCACATATGTGAAAACAGGCATTTTGATTGTTTTGATAAAATGTCATCTGCATTTTACAAAAAACATCCTACCTTCAAATGCCATTTCAAAAATATAGGTTCAGATATTAGGCTTTAATCCTTCTTCTATGCTACTGTTAATTAGCTCTTGCAAGCAACTGCAGTTTCAGAAATCACCATATCAAATGGGTAGGTTCCTCAGCAAAACAAAAGCAAGGATGGGTGAATGTTTCTACTCTCTAGAATAAGGACTTGATATGCCCACACAATTCTTACCAGTTTCAGTTCACATTTAAACGAATGCAACCAGAGACGATTACTAAATCAAAACAGGTTCTTTAAAGAAATAAAGCAATGACCCTGTAAACAAGATGATAGAAAAGGTGATACTAGACAAGACTTTACCTCATTTGTAATCTCATACTTGCTAATGCACTACATGCAGTTCTGGCACTTGGTGAAACTGCTTAATCCATATTTGAAAACTTAAAAATGGAGCCTGTCCTTGACAAGAATATTAATCAATCCAACTCACCATGTGCCCAAAGTGAAAACCTTCACTAAATGATAACTATGTCAATGTAAAAAAGCTCCTGTCATTTCAATGAAGGGTGTAAGCTTTTCTCAGAACATACAGACACATGAAAATTATTCCCTTAATTAGCAGCCTATCCTTATGTTCTTTCTTTAACTAAAATGAAGCCCACATTACAACTCAATCTATGTTCTCTAGTGGTAGCAATATAAAAAATGCAGTGACAGGACAAATCAGGGTATTTATTTTAAAGTAAATATCACACTAAAAGGCACAGAATACCACCCTGCCAACAGTCAAAAATCAACTCAGTTAAACTTTAATCCATTTTGTCAGTCAAATGTACAGCACTTCAGTAACAACTTGAAGACTTTTTCTATTCATAAATTAATAACTATATTCTGGGTTAAAGTTCAGGCTACAGGCTGCTATTTCCATCAGTTCAACATACATTTATTATTGCAAAGAGAATAATAAGCATCCTCAGAACTATACTGTTATTATACTAAAACAATACAAGACTTTGTGCCCTTATTGACTGCTGTCAATTTGTGATTGTGGCCTTCCTGTCTCAGAACTACCCGAACATATGTTTCTTATGTGACCACCTCATATTCTAAGCCCATTCTTAACTCAAACCCCACGTAAAGCTTCACAGCTGCCTCTTGTCTCCACCTTCTCTTCCTCCATAGAACTAATTCCCCCACACAATGAAAAGCAGACTATGTTTTAACTGAAACAATATTCAATATCCAGGTAAAGGAAGTTTATGAAGAGAGTTGTTGATATAGCAACAATATGACAGCACCAGTATACCCACTGGTAGGAAAAGAGAATTATTCTTGTACCTACAGTGATACAGAATGAGCTAAATGCATTCTTATGGAGTACACTTTAGTCTTCTATAAGAGTGGAGGTGTCCCATGGATTAGCAATGTAAAAATAGGCATTTTTTATTAAGTTTAATCGTCTTTAACTACATCTCTAAAAAATCTTTTTACATCTTACATCTTTTTGTCTTGTGAACCTTAGCTCAAGCTTAACCTTCATATGTTCCCATGGGGTAACTTCCTACCCCAGATGCATATTTTGTGCAGCATCTTGTAGTTAATTCATTCTAAACATTTTTCTTTTTAGGACATTGCCATTGGCATTGTAGTGCACAATATCCCCAAAGAACTGCCAGCGTACATGATTGGTTTGCTTTCTGTGGATGAAAAAACTGCCCAGGGTAACATGTTACCCCAGGCGTGAATGTGTTTTTCCATATGAGGTAACAACTTACCTCAAGCCCATGTTAACACATTGGGGTAACTTGTTACCCCAATGCAATTTCTGTATAAATAACAGGCCTAGACCTGTTTGGCCACTCAGAATGGATGCATCTGAAAGGTCAATATTCATTCACCCCTCATTCATGTCCACTTCAGGTATCCTTGGTAACTAATGGATGGTCATCCTCAACTCTGCTTTTGCAGAAAATGTGGCAATCCCTTTTGCTAACCAGTTTGTTTGCAGGCTGCAAGGTCATCAAAACACCCTGCCCTTTGCCAAAAAACAAAACTAAACAAAAACACCCGTTGTCACACCCAAATCCACCTCTGCTTTTTTTTCTCATAGCAAAACTCCACCTCACCTTCCCCTTTCATAACATACAAGCTAGCTTGCCCTGCCTTTGTTGAAAGTGAAGACAAGGAGCAAAGGGACAGCAGAGAATAAATAGAACAACGTCATACTGCAATATAGTGTACGCTATGGACTCCCCTTCAATGGTAAGTGCTTGACACCCACCATGCCCACTTTCCCTGCTCTCAATAAGCCCCTGCATGTGTGATTTCCAAACAGCATCCACCCACATTTGGTTTGCCTGCAAAGGGTGGATGCTGGTCTCTGGCTTCTGTGCCCAGGAGGAGAGAGTGCTACCTGTGTTGCCATAGGGCAGGGCAGAATTGCTTCTGTGACAGCATAGTTGGACAGGCTTGTCTTTAATTGTTATTTTCATGCATTCAGCAGCAATCAATTTTTCTTTTTTTCTGCAGTCCAGAGTGAGAAGGCAATGCATATTCAGTGCTGAAGCCTGTCTTGCACAGATAACCAGGGATGACAGTGACACATCCACTGATGAAATTTTATCCTAAGGCAGTGAGGATGCTGACTTTGTTTCAGACATGGGAGATTGTTCAGAGCAAGAAGACCATGTGTCTATAGAAGTTTCATAAGGCTGAGATGAGGAGGAGTTCGTGTCACAAGCAGAAGTAATGCCAACAGTTCCAGTGGAAAAGGGAAGAGGACCAGCTTGGGACATCCATGGAAGACAGAGGAGAGCTACAGCAGAACATGGAGCAAAACCACTGCCACCACCCCCAGAAAATATAGCAGATTATGGCACTTTTAGAGGAAGGAATGGCAGTGTGTGGGGAAAAAAGTCCACAGCTAATACATCATTGGAAAACAGGCAAGAACATAGTTCATGAAAGTGCTGGGCCAACAAGAGAAAGTAATAAAGACACAGTGGTGGAAACATTCCACCCATTTCTCTCACAAGATATCCTGACTGTTATCATAAGAAAAACAAACAGAGAGACAAAAAGAAGATTCAGGGAGTGGAATGATAGCCATCTTGAAAATAGAAAGGAGTGGAAAAAGCTGGATGAAACAGAGCTGAAAGCCTACACTGGCCTCCTACTGCTCAGTAGTCTATACCACGGTGGTCATGAGGTACTGGAGGAGTTGTCGGAGCAACACATCAGGCATCGGGCGTCCTTGCTTCCCTGGCACCATGAGTTTAAATACAATTCCACCAAATCATCAACTACCTGTGGTTTGGCAACAAACTGACACGTGAGGAAAGGAGAGCTGTAGACAAACTTGCTGCCTTCAGAGATATTTGGACACAATTTGTGGAGCAGCTCAGGAAATGGTATATTCCAGGAATACACCTGCCGGTTGATGAGCAGCATATTGCATTCAGGGGTTGCTGTCCCTTCAGATAGTATATGTCCAGCAAGGCTGCCAAATACGGCTTGAAAATTTGGTGGTGCTGTGATGTCTCCTTGCCTGGAGACATCTACCTGGGCAAGCAAGCAGAAGCTCCACACCAAGGTAATCTTGGTGCCCAGGTCATTGAAAAACTGGTTCATCCCTGTTACAAGATGGGAAGGAATATTGTGGGTGATAATTTCTTCACAAGTACTGACCTGGCCAAAAGACTGCTACAGCAGGACTTGACCTATGTGGGCACAATTCAGAAAAACAAGGCTGATATCCCAAACAAAATGTAAGCAAATCAACGAAGGGAAATTTTTTCATCCATGTTTGCTTTTGACAGGAAACTCACCCTAGTTTCCTATGTTCCAAAGAAGTACAAAGTCGTGCTGTTGCTGTCAAGCATGCACCATGACCTGTCAGTGGGTGGAAAGCAAAGAAAGCCAGACATCAATCCATAACTTCAATAAAAACAAGGGTGGGGTGGATAACCTTGACCATTTAGTCTGTATAACCACCTGAAAATCAACAGGTGGCCAATGACACTATTTGTCAATATTCTGGATGTGGCTGCCATTGCCAGTCGTATCATTTGTCTAGGCCACAACAGAAACTGGAAGCAAAGATCACATTTAAGAACACAGCACCTTTTTTGCAGGATCTTGAAGAACATCTGGTCAATGGACAGATAAAACAAAGAATGATGAATACATGTAATCTGTCTAAGTCCATAAAGTCTGGTATGACTGCCCTAAACTACAACTTGCCACAACACACCCCAGTAGAACCTTCTGCAAGCATGAGTGGATGTTGTGCTTTTTGTCCAAAGACAGATGACTGCAAAATCCAGAAATGATGCAAAAATTGTAAGCGATTTGCTTGTGTGCACCACAGTACATCATTGCTGATTTGTGGGGGATGCAATATTTGTTAAAACAGGAAATTTTTTTGGACATAACTGTTATTTTGAAAACAGTGTGAACTGCAGACTTAACAAATTGTTCATTCACATTTTGAAACTCTAAAATTTTTTAAAATTCTGTACACAGTTTAGTTAAATAATATTTTTGGTTCAAGCCATCATAAATACTCTTTCAAAATCTGTATGGGAGGTAATGCTCAGGGGCAGCAAACACAGGTTCATTGCGGGCAGATTCTGACTGGCTAACCTTGTTTCCTTTTACGACTGGGTTACAAAGTCCATGGGTGCAGACATTAAGGTAGACGTTGTCTACCTGGACTTCAAGAAGGACTTTGCCACTGTTTCTCACCCCATGCTCATAAAAAAACTAGGCAACTGCTGCCTACACAGTCAGATGGGTGGAAAATTGGCTTGATGGTCACACTCAGCCTGGAGGGATGTGGGCAGTGGAGTTCCCCAGGGTTCAGGTCTGAGGTCTGTGCTATTCAACATCTTTATCAGCAACTTCAAGGTGGGCATGGAAATCACGCTGTCCAAATTCACTGATGACACAAAGATATGGGGAGAAGTGGGCACACTGGAGGGGAGGGACTGAATCTAACTAGATCTAGACAGGTTACAGAGGTGGGTGGATGAGAATAGAATGGAATTCAATGCAGACAAGTGCAAGGTGCTGCATCTAGGGAGAAGGAACCTGCAGCATATCTACATGCTGGGGAACTCCCTTCTCAGCAATACCGTGGCTGAAAGGGATCTTGGAGTCATTGTTGACTCCAGGATGGACATGAGCCACCAATGCGAGAAAGCAGTCAGTAAGACTAACCACACCTTGTCGAGCATCTACAGATGCATCACAAGCAGGTCCAGGGAGGTGATCCTTCCCCACTATGCACCACTGGTCAGACTGAAGTTGGAGTGCTGCATCCAATTCTGAGTGCTGCACTTCAAGAGGGATGTGGTTAACTTTGAGAGGGTCCAGAGGAGAGCCACTCACGTGGTCAGGGGGCATCAGGCCAGGTCCTACAAAGATAGACTAAAAGGCCTGAATCTATTCAGCCTCCACAAGAGAAGACTGAGAGGGGATATGGTGGCCATCTATAAACTCACCAGGGGGCACCAGAAGAAAATAGGTGAGGCTCTGTTCCCCCTGGCAATATCTGGGATAACAAGGAATAACAACCACAAATTGATTGAGAGTAGGTTCAGGCTTGATAGCAGGAGGCTGTACTTTACAGTTAGGGCTGCCAGGCTCTGGAATGGGCTCCCAAGGGAGATGGTGCTCTTCCCTACCTTGGGGTTCTTCAAGAGGATGTTGGATAGATATCTGGCTGAGGTATTATGATCCCATCATTCATTCCTGCCCAGGGTACGGGGTCAGACTTGATGATCTGTTCAGGTCCCTTCCGACCCAAGAAACTATGAAACTATGTTTAATAGTTTTTGGTATATTTATATTGTTGTCACTGGTTCCATTTTGTTTATGTGGGTGGGGTAACAAGTTACCCGATGATAACAAGGATGTCAAATTGTGGGGTAACAAGTTACCCCATGAGACCAATAATGGTTATGGTTTCATAAGAACAGATGAGAGTTAATTAAAAGGTTTTTCCCAAAAAATATATTATCTTAAAAAGAAAAATAATATAAAAGCTAAACTTTGAATTTGTTGGAATTACTCAATGAGTCTAACATTTGCATGAAAGAAACTGCTTTTTTAAAATAGAAGAGAAAATGTGGGTATATATTTGGGGAAATGTCTTTTAGATATATGAATGAATTGTCCTATAGTATAGAGTCAAGCAACTTGAGTTCAGATTGGCTTCAGATCAATATTAGGAGCTTGTAGGCTACCTGAGAGTGATTTCTCTACGGGCTTTCTAAGGGAACAGCTTTTCACAAACCAGTGAGGTTATTTCAAGTCTTGCTCTGTGTTTCCTACTTTAAAAGTGAAAGAGGGTCAATTTGTGATCTAGTTTTGTGATATGTAACTGGGTCTGTCGAAAGCCCTTCTAACTGTTGACCACTTTAAATTAATTTGCCAGCTGAAATTCTGCAAAGTTCACATACAACCTCTAGGGAACTCATCTACCATAAAACTCATTTCACATCTCATTTATTATCTGAATGAGGATAAATAGCTCCTGATTTCTCCAGCTCTAAGAACAGTACAGAGCCAGCCTGAATGAAGGATACAGAGGTGACATGTAGTTGCTAACAGGCAGTCTACATAAAGAATAAAACATTTTTGGAAAAGGATAAAATACACAACAAACATTCTTTGCCCCAGGAGGAAAAAAACTAATCTCTTTCATTTTATTGAGATCTCATTATATAAAGAAATAATATAAGAATAGATGTAATTAACAAAATATAATTTTGAAAGTCTGCTATTCTACCCAAACATTATATTAAAAGTAAGTTATGGCTCTATTCACCTGCCATCTAACTTCACCAAAATCAAACCTATTTATTTAAGCACACAAGATGAAGGACATGGGTATGGAAGATGCACTTTCTGGGCTCTGAGGCTTATTAAGATATTTTGGAAGAGTTGAGAGTTTACATGGAGAGGTGATCTCACACTTTATCATAAGAAACTCCATATTGTTTTTATTTATGACTGACCGACTTGATTTCCATCTGTGATAAGGTGACAGGTGGATAGGAGAGCAGCGGATGTAATATACCCTGACTTTGGCAAGGTTCTTGCCATCATCTCTCATGACATTCACATTACTAAGCTAAGGGAATACAGACCAGATTGAAGTATTGTAAGGTAGAAACAACTGATTGAATCATGCTTGATGAATGGCTCATTGTCTGGTTGGGAGGAGGTATCAAAGGGGTTCCCTGGGGAGCTATGCTGAGTCTAGTATTGTTTAACATTTTCATTAATGATTTAAACAATGGGACTGAATGCAATCAGCTGATTGTTGGCATCCGTGGAAATAGCCCTGGAAACAGACAAATGTAAACAGATGTCACATGTTCAATACTTGCCACAAATTCACTTTATGACACCATAAGTTGGCTGAATGTGTCGCATGCTGCAATGCAATTTATTGTGCAATTGACATATTAATCTCAGTATCAATGTAATATCTGCCAAGGCCCTATATATTGTCATGTCTTGTGACAATGGCTTCCACATGTTAAATCATACGCTACATGAAAAAGAACTTCCTTTTAGTTTCTTCCTAATAGTTTCATTGTGTGTTACCTAGTTCTACTATTGTGAGATATGGTAAACAGTAAATCCCTATTTACTTTCTCCAAATTATTTGTTACTTTATGGAACTCTATCATATCTGCCTTCTGTTATTTCTTCCTCTAAGCCTATTTAACATGTTCTTACATAATAGGCTTTCCATCTGCCTGATGATCCTGTTACACATCACTGTATCTTTTCTACATCTGATACATTCTTTGAAGGCAGGGAAATCAGAACTACATGTATTCAAGGTGCAGACATACCATTAATTTGTATGGTTGTGCTCTGCAGGGTCAGGACCTGAGGGACAATGAAGAGAAGGCTCGTTTTGCCTTTAAGAGAGGAAGAGGTTTTTCTCTGTTTGCGGATCACGGAGCCTTCTGATCACAGAACAGGGCACAAGTTTTGTAAATTGTAACAAGAAACTTTTATTTGTTTACTTATGAGTCGATGAATGAGGTGCGTAGGTACAGTGGCTTGATTAAACACGTTTTGTTTACAAAACAAATTAACGACTCTCTCTTTCTCTCGCGGATCACGGTTCGATTCACTAATCGGGTCGGTGCGAAGGGGTACGCCGGGAGAATCGGTGGTGGAGAAGCGCTGACGCGGTTGGCCAGACCACGGCAGAAGCGACTGATCTGCTGGTCCCAAATGGCTTCTGCCATGGTGCGGACTTGGCGTGGCTTTTAAAGACTTCCCCCTTCTCCTCCCCCTGACTCCTCCTGATGTCAGAAGGGTATGCTGTTTTTGCGCCTTTTCTAAGCTTGTGGGAGGGGCTGGGTGTTAAACTTTGTGCTTGCGGCACTCTAACTGAAGTGAAGTACAAAACATGCCTCCTTGCCATACAGCACAAGTTACATCTCACTTCCGCTTTCTATGGATTCCGGATCTTGTGCCGGCAAGCGGGTGTACACAAAAGCAGATAGCGTTATTAACTTTTGTTTCAAAAACTGAAAAACACAACAGGCACAAGAAGTCACAACAACAATCAGAAATAAGAGGGATAACAGCGGGGTGAGTAAGTTTAACAGCCATGACGAGGCATCCCAACCCAACCACTTAAACATGCTCGACAACCATCCTTGGCCAACACCAGAGATAGCATTGACGTCTTTAGCAATCTTGCAGATCTTGGTGATCTGGTTTTGAAGAGGAAGGGAAACGTTAGGGATGGCGATGCAACACGTCATGGGACAGGTTTAAGTATTGACAAAGTCCTCTGTGTTGGATGAGCATACTGTTTAAGGCGAGGCGGTTCTGCATGGTCATTTGGGATGTAACTTGTAATTGCTGGTCGAGTAAGTCGAGGCTGCTTGCGGTACGGTTGGCAAGGAGCTCGACTTGTTCCGCCAGCTGGGCGATAGCCACGCGGGCTTTTGCAATGCCCAAGCCCCAAACAAAGAAACCTTCAAAGGCCCAACTTAAACCCTGGGCTACCTTTTCACCATATGTAAGTGAACTCCACATGGGATTAATGGAGCGAATGCGTCGGTGGAGAAGTGGACTCGTGGGATGAGTGGTAGAAGCTTGTAAGGGGGGCAAAAGGAGACAGAGCCTAAAAAGCATTGGAGACCCAACAGTGTGGCAGGTAAAACAGTATACAGTTGGCTATCAGTACATGCCCAGACGAGGCCGAACCATGCTAGTGTGGCCAATTCGAACATGTACTGCTAAACTTGAAAAGTTCGGAGGCTCGCTCCGGAAGGCCAGACCGTCAAAAGGGGAAGGCAACATGGTGGCAGGCGGCATTTATTAGCGCTGCCTGTAAAATTGGGTAATAGAACCCGAACCAGGAGTTATTTCTGAGGGGCCCTTGGTGGGTTAGGTTAATGGCCAAGGAAGCGTTCCAGTGGTCCAAAGGTGTGGACTTGGTAAGGGGGGAAAGGGTGACCTCAGATTTGATTTGGCATTGCTGGGTGTAAGTGAGAGGTACCAGGGTGGGGTAATAGAGTGGGGGCTCCAGGAGAGCAACATGTCAGGGCAAGACCAGTTGACGCCTTGTGGGTTTATTCCCCAGGGGATGGCGGAGCAAGCGTGTGGGGCTTCCCTCTCAAAACAATCCCCACGAGGGGGCAAACTGGTATTGGAGAGGTTCGCAAGGGTAGAGTTGCGGGGCCAGGTGAAATCCTTGAAGATAGAACCTCCGCCCTCTAGAGGTGCGGAGATATTCATTGAGGTCACCGACCCCTTTGAGACCTGGGAAAACCAATCTGAAACATTGAAAACTTTAAGGTACGGGATCAAGACAGGGTCTATAACCAAAGGTATCTTAAGTCATGCAGTCAGGCCTTCTCCCGTCCCGCTGTCTCCCAAAGCGTCGGCCCACAGCAACAGTAGGCGCAGAACCGTGTTGTCAGCGCGGGGTTGTCAGTGGTGGGATTCGGGCTTGTGCATTTCATCACCGGCAGGGTGGCGAGCGAGAGTAGGCTGAAGAGTAGTCTCATGTTGGCGAAGGTGAATCTGGAAATAACATAAGAAAAGGGGAGAACAGTAACTGCGTTCAGGACAGGTTAACACTCTGTTTCGAGCACCTGGAGAGCCAGTTGTGGTGAGCTAACAGGTAGCTATTAGAGTCTTCTATGTTGACTATGTAGGTGTTCGAATGGTCTCCTTTTCGTATGATTTCTCCTTGAGATACACGTGAGCGTTTTTGTGTAGGATGTGGTACTGCGATCCAGACAAGTTCTCCAGGTTGAAATTTTGGAGCCCACGGGAGAGGTGTTTCTGTGTTTCGTGGTTCCCACAGGGCCTTTCCAACATTTAGATTGAGAACAACTTTGCTTAGGTGTTCGGTCCAGTTTCTGTAGGTTCCATTCCCTTTGACTCATATTTGTTCTTTTATTAACCCGATGGTGCGTTCTACGACTCCATTGGATTGCGGGTGGTACGGGAGGTGATGGTGCCAGGCCATATTGTGTAATGTGGCAAAAGTTGATATCGTTTTTCTGGTTAATAGTGGTCCTCCATCAGAGTGGATTGTTTTCGGGGTCTGCCAAAATGCAAAAATGTTTGTGAGGGCTTTAGTTATGTCGCTGCCACGGGTCTTATGAAGGGGTAGTACTGCAATTTGCTGCGTTCCTAGATCGACAGCAACAAGTCCCTTGGTTGCCCCCTTTGCTCCAGGCAGGGGTCCCATGAGGTCAACCTGCCAAACCTTCCCTGGGGCAAAGTATTTTGGGTCATAAGGACCTTGTTCTGCTTTGTGGGGGTGTGCTTTTTCTTTGCACATTGTTCGCATCCCATTGCCACTTGTCTCCAGAGGCGTCATGGACCATGTTCTTGACTACCTCTTGTGTGTTGCCAGTGATTGTATGAGGCCTTGGTTCCTGGGTGGCCCCAGTGTTTGTGTAGCCATCTGATATATGGTTCAGAGTGTGTTGTGGATGTAGTGCAGATGGTGTCTGTGCAAAGTGGGTCTTAGAGCATCTTGTCGATGACTTCGTGAATGGGGTCTGTCTCAGGTTGGTGGGATTTAGTGTGTTTAATTAGTGGTAGTTTTTTAAATCTTTCAAGTGTTGTAAAAACGTCTTCCCACAGGTCTATGTACTTAGAGGGATCTGCTGTTCCTGTTACTATTCGGTAAATGTATTGGGAGTCGATGGCTATAACTGGAACAACTTAAGTGTTATTGTGATCGTTGAGACAGTGTTGTAACATAAGGGCGAATCCTCATAACTCACATAGCTGTGGAGAGTCGCCAGACTCTGCATGACATAAATCAAGTTTATGGCAGGGTCTGCAGTAAAGTCCAAAGGCTCCTCTATCTTTGGATGTACTGTCAGATGCCATCCATGCTGCTTGACTCATTCCATAAAGGGTTACTCTCTGCGGTATTTCTTCTGGTGGGGGTGGGAAATTATGGTGGCTCCAGTTGTGCCAACAGTAGTGGTGTTCCAGTACTAAAGTGCTCCACATGGACACTTCTCCTCCGAAAGTAGGGTCTGGCCGGCTTGGGTCTAGAAGTGGTAATAGTGTTCCTCCTGGCAGGGTGACTGACCATTGTTCTTGGTGTAGGGGTTGTGCTATTTGAAGTGAGAGTAGTGCTTTCCCTATAATCCTGTAGCGGAATTGGCAAGTCTGGAGTGTCTTGTGTGTATTAAAGATTAATTCTCCTTCGGTGTTTTTTGCGGTCGCATAAACATGTGTGCTGGTGTATCCTGCTATAATGTGTATTGGTTTGCTCAGATTATAGGCTTCAAGGCGGGTTTCTAGTGTGAGTAGGTCTGATAGCTTCTTCGTGTCCCGAGGTGTCCAAGGGTGTTTCTTCTGCTGTTTATTTCGCAGTTGAGTTTGTATCCTGGCTAAGGCTGGCAAGTGCTGAGAGGGTATGTAGGAGCGAAGTCATACTAGTTGGCCTAGTAGGGTTTGGAAGTCCTGGCGTGTCTGGGGTGGGTGAGTCTTCCAGTTTTGCTGGTTGGGAAGATCATGTGCCGTCCCTTGGCGGGTTGTTTTCTCGAAGGTGGTACCCAGGAACTGAATGCATGTTGTTGGTTCAAGGTTTGACTTCTTGTCGTTAATTGTCCACCCTGCTTGTTGTAAATGAGTGACTAATTGGTTGGCCTTTTGTTTGACCTTATTTCAATCGAAGCCCATAATAGCAAGGTCCTCGACGTAGTTCCAGACCTTCACATCTTGATCTTCCTCTCCTGCCTTCATCATAAACCGTTGAAGAGTAGCATTCATTTCGGAACACACTAGAGCTGGAGAGTTGCTGTAACTGTGGGGGGACACATTCCATTTGTACATGCTTCCCTCAATACACATGTTGAGGAGGACTTCTTCGTCGTTGATGGGGATCAAGAAAAACATATCCTTTAGGTCAATTGTACAGCCTACCCAATTCTTGGCTTGTACTTGTGACATTTCATGGACGATTTGTGACAGGGTTTTGGACTGGGGTTGGGCCAAGGTGTGGCATCTTTTATTGACTTCTCTATAATCAATGACAAGACGCACTGCTGTTTTGTTTCCTGGTTTTGGTATCCCCCATCCTGCTGACAGGTATGTGCTTGTTGTCATCCGTTGTATCTTACCCTCATCTAGGAGGCATTGAAGTAGTATTTCTAGAGTGGCTCTATAGGTTTCCCTTGTTGGGATTGATTTGTAACGCCAGCGACTAAGGTGGGTAAGTCTGGGCATGTGTATCTGCGACACTTGAATGGGTAATGCTTGAAGGACTTGTTCTTTCAGCTGCAGGGCTCGTATTCCCGGGATTCCAAGTAAGTTGATTGTCCCGAGTACTGCTGTCAGGCCTTTTGGGTAGTGGCTTGGAAAGAATTTGACTCACCGTGCTTGATCGACTGAGTTAAGGCCTTGTATGAGGATTTTTCCAGAGGTTAGTATATGAGGGACAGTCAACTGTATAACATTAACTTGAGCTCCGGTGTCTAATAGGAATCGCACTGTAACTGGTTGTCTTTGGCTATCTGGGTGTCGTACGTTGATGTTACAATAGGGTCGTTGAACTTCATTGCTGCCGGAGCGACCATCGGCAGCTACTCATTTTTTGCCTTGTCTCGGAATCTTAATGTCTTGGCCAGTTTCTCTTGTCCAGTGTCCCCGAGTGCTCAGAGCTGCGACTTGCTGAGTCTGGATTTCACAAGTAAAAATCCGAACAGGGCCCATTCTCGTGCAGTTCTCTCGAACCGGATGGTCCGCTCACGAAGTGCCCCCTGAGGCCCTATCCGTTCATTATCGCTGCCTTGGGCTGGGTTACCGGTCATCGTTACACTCCAATTCCCTGTGTCCGTGGTGGCAGCAGGGTGCGTTTGGGTTGTGGGTGTAGGTCTCGAGAGTGCCTGGAGTCATGGGAGTTGGCTTAGGATGTTTCCTGCGGGCTGGCCGACTAGTGGAGCTAAAAGGAGGCGGAGGGTAATGGCGTGGTCTGCTCCGTAAACTTCTACACAGGCCTCTACTGCCTCGATGGTTGTTGGTACGGCTTCTGGATTTCTTAGGAACTGATGAGGCCATGGTCCATTTCGCTGAGCTGCGGTTAATCCCAGTTGGTGCGCTCTGGGATTCCAAGTACAATATGACGTCCCTATGATACTCAACAAAAGTTGTTCAGCAGTAGGGTCAGGTGGATGTCCTTCGTGCCATAAATGGGACTTGTGATCGACTTGTCCTGCGATGAGGGATGGAAGT
Source organism: Crocodylus porosus (assembly GCF_001723895.1). Lineage (NCBI taxonomy): Eukaryota > Metazoa > Chordata > Crocodylia > Crocodylidae > Crocodylus > Crocodylus porosus. Next base: position 34,620,480 of record NW_017728886.1, read on the forward strand.
GAGATGTTCCAGTGTACACTATTCATTATGGCTGTTAGATCAGTAACATGTCCTCCACTCCATGAAGCTTGATGGGTTAGGTAGAAGGACTCATCTAAATCTAGTTGCTCTGATCCATATTCTATGATGAGATGACCCAGCCAAATCATTAATGTTTCATTGGATTTAATCCTTGACTCCTTATGTAATTCCTGCATCTCCGCTCGGGTGCGGGTGTGGTATGAGGTGGTGGTGTAGGTCACACCCTGTCCGTCGGTCATTTGCTTAACTAAAGTGACAGGGTAAGCAGTCATGGGTGGTGACGGCTCGGAGTCTCTGGGAGAAAGAGTTGGGTAAAGGTTTTCACTTTTCTTTTCAGTTTCGGTGGTAACTCCTCCCTCTTGACGTAAGGGGATGGTGTGGTCGGTGCCATGGGCAGTTCATGCGTCAGTGGGAGTGGTTTCCCCTTCTCTTCCGCCCCCTTTCCACCATGTTCAAGTTTTGGCGCTATCACACTGCCGCCTCCATCTTTGAGCGCTGGCTCTGTCACGCTGCTGCCGCCATTTTCAGGCACTGGCCCTGCAGCTTGTTCAACAGCCGTATGCGCTATTGTTTTTAATTGGGATGTGAAGTCATTGTTCTTGCGTAGCAGAATGGACACCTTGCAGAACAACACATTTATTATCTTCCCCTTATCCTATTTCAGCCCCGATCATTTTTGGCCATGCAGCCGTCTGATTCTAAACTTTCATGGCACTGTGTTAGTAACTTGTGCCCTTGGGACCCTTCTTCTAGTCCCGAGCAACTGAACTTGTCAGGCAGGGTTGGTTCACCGCCTTCCTTAACATGCCGAATACAGCGGGCTAACTCCTGAGCCAGGGTGGGGCTGATGGTCCTTGCCACTTTTACTTTGCTCAGGCTTAATGTTGCAGTCGCCTCTTGTGGTCGGTAAATGACTGCCGGCAACCGCATAATACACCCAAATGCTGCAGGGCTTAAGGTTACTGCCCACTCTTTTCCCTCCGGCGATTTCAGGGAAAGATACCTGGTTATTTTATTCTTCTGGCTTACTCCCCCACTCTGATGGTACATGATGTGAGCCCAGAGTTCATCAGAATCAATGACCGAGTGTGAGCCCTCCCTCCAGGGGCAGAGGCTCACCAGCGTCCCCTCCATGTTCTCTGCTCCCTTCTGGCATCCTGTTCGTGATGCCATGTTGTGCCCTGCAGGGTCAGGACCTGAGGCACAATGAAGAGGTTCGTTTTGCCTTTAAGGGAGGCAGAGGTTTTTCTCTGTTTGTGGATCACGGAGCCTTCCGATCGCAGAACAGGGCACGAGTTTTGTAAATTGTAACACGAAATTTTTATTTGTTTACTTATGCACCGATGAACGAGGTGCGTAGGTACAGCGGCTTGATTAAACGTGTTTTGTTTACAAAACAAATTAACAACTTTCTCTTTCTCTCGCGGATCACGGTTCGGTTCGCTAATCCGGTCGGTGCACAGGGAAAGGGTACACTGGGAGAATTGGTGGCGGAGAAGCGCTGATGCGGTTGGCCAGACTGCGGCAGAAGGGACTGATCTGCTGGTCCCAAAATGGCTTCTGCCATGGTGCGGACTCGGCACGGCTTTTAAAGACTTCCCCCTTCTCCTCCCCCCAACGTCAGAAGGGTATGCTGTTTTTGCACCTTTTCTAAGCTTGTGGGAGGAGCTGGGTGTTAAACGTTGTGCTTGCAGCACTCTAACTGAAGTGAAGTACAAAACAAGTGGCATAATTACATTTTCTGTTGCGTTTTTAATTCTTTTCTTAATTCCCAAAATTCTATTTGCCTTTTTGACTACTGCTCAACATTGGGCTTAGTGCATGCTGTTCAAAGATAACTATTAAAAGCTCAGTGTTCAAGCCATGTTTTCAGTGATCAATTCCCAAGTGCTCTGCAGTTTGCTATATGAGCAATACTAGAAAGCAAAAAACATAACTCAGATGAGAACTCCTCTTTCACTCAGTTATAAAACAGTAAAAAGCATTTGAGAAAGAAAAGCTAATGCCCATATAATATAAAAGGTTTGGTCAAGTATAAAAGGTAGAGCCTTTGTAAGTTGATGCTAAGATTCAATTCTATGAGTATTTATAAAGTATTTACATATTTTAAAATATTGCTTAATGCCGTTTTTAGGATTACTCTCCAAAAAATGTAATGCAAAAATAGAATATATGAAGTGATTTTTTAAAACTTCAATTTTTCTACCTAGATAATTTAAAATGATGTGTGCTTATCCTTAGAATTAGGAAACACTTTCAGTTTGAAAATATTTCTCAGCCCCATTAGAACAACACATATAAACACGGTTAAATTGTAAACACATGGCATGCTATTAACATAATGGGAATAAAACAGGTGCAGTGAAATTTCACTTTGTCTTAACTGCTCTACCAGTCTGGTCTCAGTTCACACAGGAGGCTCAAATATCTTTCTATTGCACGCATTTCATTCAGCCATTTTACTTTTAGCTACATTTGAAGTGCAAACGTATTTTAATTCTTCACAGGACAAACATAGTCCACTTAAAAAGTCCAAGTAATGATACCATCTACCTGCAAAAGTAACTCATAGGCAACACAAAATACTGTACTAGTAATTTATTTGCCTTTTCGACTACTGCTCAACTCTGGGCACAGTGCATGCTGTTTGAAGTTCAGTTCAGTGTTCACTCCAGTGTTCACATATATATGTGTGTGTGTTTTTATATATATACACATCTCCCCTAGCCATAGGTATTGTGCAAGACAACAACAGCTCATCCTGCATAGGACCACAAAGAAGTTTTGTAAGGGAAAGGAAAAGAAACGACTGATCGTAGCAAGTGTGTTATTTTAATATATTCTGTGTGTGTGTACCCTGAGTGTGAATACACACACGCGCGCACAGACACACACACACACACACACCCTGTCCCCATATTTACCTCAATCTAAGATGACCCTGAATTTAAGATAACTCCCCAAAATTAGATTCTATACATGGACAATGTATAGATTTGTTATAATTTTCTATGTAGAGAATCTAATTATTGGGGCTCTCCCCTTAAATTTATTTCCCCCTCCTCTGCTGCAGCATCAGTAGCCCTGGCTCTACTACTGGGATGGGCTACGGCTTGTGAAAGTACATGATCTGTGCCCCAGGCTGGAGTGGGTATAAAACCTGTCTACACTGAGCAAGGGTAAGCAGCCAAGGTGGGTACTAGGTTTGGGGTTGAGTCTGAAGCTGCAGGTGGGCAGATGGGGCAGAGGGAGGGGGTGCAGAGGCAGCACTGAAGGGGGGCAGGCAGCTGCTGGGTCTCTAAACCCCAATCACAGCTGGAGCTGGAGAGAACTAGAGTAGGAACCAGAAGAACCACCACAGCAGCTACCTGTCCCTGTGCCACCTCATACTCAGTTCCATGACAAGGGGCTTTTCCCCCATGATAAATGGGAAGAAGGGGGGAGGACAACTTCATCTTGGAATTGTGTGTGTGTATGTGTGTGTGTGTGTGTGTGTGTGTGTGTATTAGTAAAATGCAGCTGTCATTTAATGTAAGAGAAGAGGGAGATTATATATATTCTCTTTACAGTGAAGCTTATGAAAGCTATCATGAATCATAGAAATCATAGAGAGGTAGGGACCTCCAAAGGTCATCTAATCCAACCCCCTCTCTGAGGCAGAATCACTCCTATCCTAACCATCCCATACAATCCAGTATCTAAACTCTTCATAAAACTGCCATCAGCTCTGATATAGCACAACACATAACACCTTAACCTGCCACAGGTAAAGCAGGGAAACCATGGCAGCCAGCTTCCTGCTTCTATAAAAGTTTGTTAATATATGCTGAAGATATCTCAGGTAGAGGGCCATGTCCTGCTAACTACATAGTAAGGCAAAACCTCACACAAACTACACTATCAGGTAAAACTCCTTCCTGAGCACAAATATGGTGATTGTTTGACACTGAGTGGAGGGGTAATACCCTCTAGCCAGGAACCTCTGGTTTTGGTCCCAGCAGGAGCATTGGCATACATTGTTGACTTTGATGGATCAAGGGCTTCCTCAGGCACTCTCACAGTTCTGCCTAGACATTTACATGCCAAACAATGCATGGAGGACACTGCTTAATATACAGAGTTAGAAAAAGGAGAGTTACATTATTTTTGGAGCCAGCCACATTTTTTCTGGGAGACTCAGTACCCCTTGTTGGCGGTCTTGGGCTCACCAGACTGGCTGTGTATACATGGTTTTAGAATTCACATTAGTAAGGATATCCTCTCTGCTTCAAATACGGTTTCCTTTCACCTAGTTCCTCTCTCACCTTTCTATTTATTTCCTAAATCATCCCTGCCAAAGATAGCATCATTGAAAGTTGTAAAAATACTTTAGAGAGCATTATTTTTTTCCCTTTAGAATATACTATATTGCTTTAAATGTGCTTTCTAAAAGCTATTCACTCACCCACACTTCATTTCAAATTTCACGGATTGAATGAGCTTCTTTACCATCAATACACTCAATATAGTTTTTGGGAACAAATGTATAAACATTCCCATTAGATGCCTTTAAATAGAATTTGTTGCCATGTTCAGTTAAATACTTCTTTGTTTAAAATTCTGAGAAAGCATTTTGGTTTTAATGGAAACAGATTCTTCAGGTCCTTCATCTCTTCTTATCACAGGGGAAAAAATTTGTGAGAATGTTTATGTTGTTTTTTTAAAAACTGGACTGTATAGATATATAGACTAAACTGCAAGCTAATCTTTGAAGAAGCCAATTCCTATATAGCAAGATAAGCTTAATTCGAAGTTGCATTATGCTATTTTCCTATGAATGGATAAGCTTCTTTTTTTCCAGTTTATCTTTTTGTGTCAGGTCCAAAGTTTGTGAGGCTACTGCAGATCCCTAACTATGTTGTTCTGCAGAGATGGGAAAATGTTCTGAGAACTATTTCAAAGAAAACTGACAGCGCATGTACAGAAACCAGTCATCAACTCAAACAGAGGGAACCAACTACACTTACACTGAAAATACAATTGTGCTTTGCAATTTCTTCACTCATGGCACATGACAATCACAAATAATCAAAATGATTTCTATTTACCATAAATTAGGTGAACATGAAAGTGACCCAGTTCTTGTACAGTTGTGCAACACTGTCAGGCCCTGGCTTCAAACCAAGGTCCTTGGCCTGACCATCACAGCCATTCACACCACCATAACACCCTATAGCTGATGGTCCATACTGGGCAAGGCTGGCCTGAAATCTCAATCAGTGTAGACCACAATTTTGTACACCCCCTGGTCTGTCAATAGTTTGCAAAACAGTTAAATAATGGGAGCAATGCTTCACATGCTCCATGGATGAAGGGACTGGGAGGTCCTGGAATAGGTGAACTTCTTATCTTCAGTGAGGTAATGACCTATTCTTTTAGGTCATTAAGTGTGTGCAGTAGAGACCTAGGAACAGTATTCGCTGGTGCTAACAGTGCGGCAAACACCCGCTGAGGTGAGCCAGGTAACGATGGGCCAGGCTTTAGAAGTTAAGTTTGTTTCAAAAGCCATGAGTGACAGGGCAGTCTCAGCCCTGATTGGTTCAGGAGATGATTGACATCGGTCCTGAGTGATGGCTAGTTGAGGATATTTAAGAGGTGTCACTGGGTAGAGAAGTGTTAGAATGAGGCTTCGGTGGTGTAAGTGACTCTGAGGACAGAGTTTATGCAAGTGTAAGTGCCAACCCTGCAGAGTGTAACACAGTGAATGAGGGCCTGGGAGGCCAGTATCTCCTCTGTATGTCTGTGGTGGTGTCTGTGCTAGTGTGTTTTGACTTTGTGCACATGGAATAGCCAATATCCCTGTAGTGGGTGGAAGAGCAGCCAGAGTGTGCTTGCGAGTCGGTGTGAGAGGTACAGTCACAGCATCCGACAGCTGTGGGAGAGAGCTGAACATTGCTCTCTGGCACCCTCCTGGGTGGGATAATTGCTGTGTTTGTATTATTGTGGTATTGTTATTAAGATTGTATTGTTGTGTACAAAATTGTTTTGGATTATTGTTATTTGCTGATGTTATTGTGTTGTTGAATACATTTAATTAATACCCCTCATAGGTTTTACAGTCTAATTAATTAGCCATAGCATTGTGTTGGGGCTAGGCTGTAAGTCAATAACCTGATGAGAGAAGCCTGCCCACCTATAAATCCTTTAATTTCACTTGCATGAGGATTAGTTTAACTAGTTAATTGTCCTATCCACATTTAACACCAGGGACCAGCCCTACATCCACTCCCTGTCACCAGAGTGGCTGGTCAGGGTCAAGTGACCCTCCACTCACAACTCCCCCTTCCACCCCCAGTTTCCAGCTCCTGAGCAGGGACAGGAATTGCCCAGGCAACAGGTCTCAATCTGATCCCCAATTGCTTTGCTGCTCCCTCTGGCTTGCTTTCCAACCCCTCTCTCTGCTTGATCTCTTGGCGTCTCAACCTGGCTTGCTCTCTGACTCAGTCCTCTGCTTCATATCTAGGCTTCCTGACCCCACTTGTCCCTGGAGGCTTGATCCTCAATGCCTGATCCTCTTGACCCTTGTCAGCACCTCAATCCCTGAGTGGCCCCAGACCTGGCATGTTAAATAACCCTTTCAAAATCAGTTGGTGATCTCAATGCAGCTCTTAAAGTACAAGTAGCAACATAACAAAACCACACCCAGGGTTGTTACTAGATCACTCACTCTGTTTACAGAGTGGTTAAGAAATGAACAAGTTTCTTATCTACAGGTGGGGAAAACAGACTTTCTGGTTCAAGACTGACACATACTGGCATAGGAGTGTGAGGAAGCTGGCATCGCTCTAACCTCTGCTAGCTCTATTCTATGTGGGTAAGATGGTTTTGAGCTTCAGGTACATCAGGGAAAATTTTTCACCGACACACTTTATAAAAATTCTGTTCACCAACATTTAAACAGGAAAATAAAACTCGATAGCTATTCCATCTACCCCAATAATGCAATGAGAATGTTTTGAGGGTAAAGGTGGGCAGATGTTAAAGTAACTGTAATCAACTCCATTACTTGATACGCCATTAAATATTTGGTGCATGTGCCTGCTATCTGTCATCTTTTATTCGCATTTTCATAATGTCTGTTCAGTGCCTGGCATAGTGGTGCGTCCAGTCAATATCACAATAACAATGAGAAAATACCATTTTCAAGCTGTCTATTATTCCAAAAAAATCAAGCTAACAACTCAAATATCTAACATGAATCTATAGGTAATTCTATGGATGAGCTATCTGAGAAAAGGAATGGCTGGCAATAAATCATTTTAAGACTATGCTAATTGGCTAACTGAAAACTTTTGTAACAAAGGTATAACTTATCTTATTTTTTAAATAACAGAAACAACAAGATGAAAAATGAGATCTAAACAAACATGCTAAAATGAAAAGCAATTCATTTTAATTTGATGCTTCAAAATGAAGAAAATTGACTTTAGAGTCAATCTCATTTTTCATTAGATTGTTTCTGCTGCTAAAAATAAGGCAAATTCTTGATTTAACACTGTGTAGGAAATGCACCAGGGGATTCATGCCTTAGAATTAATTAGGAGTAATATTGTGCTCCAATTTTAATAGCCACACAATATAATTGTATTTTTGCTGAGCCTATCACAAAACATGACTTCCTTTTCAGCCAAAGTTATATAAGGAAATATGTTACTATCAAAATGTCTTTGCTACTAACCTATGTTTTTCATATTTTAATTTTTCAAAGAAAAGCCATATAATAAATTCCAAATAGATGCTTTGCAAGTGAAGACTTCAACAATATTCTCTCTCTAAATGGACACAAGACATCCATAGTCTACAACTTTTCATTCTGTCAATAAGATGGAAATTGGGAGTCCTTTGGTTGCAAAAACTCTGTCTGCATAAGAAAGGGGATATTCTCTACCAGCCGAACAACATCGGTGTTCACAATTTAGACAAGAGTTTTCTCATCCAGAATTTGGTAGTTGTAAAAGTTGACTGCACCTGGATTGTAGGACTTAAAAGGAAAGAGATACTGTGGTATAAAAGATTTTGAATGGCTATTGCCCTCGGAATTTTAGAAAAACAGGGTTGAAAGACAACTCAGGAGACTATTTAGTCCAGCCCTCTGGTCAAGGCAGGAGTATCCCTTTCTAAACCATCCTAGGTAGGTACAGCCTATTTCAAACAAAACTGCACAGACAACATCTCATGCAACCCTCAAACCCAATGCCAGCAAACATCAAGAATACCCTAACCTGCCACAGGTAAAGCAAGGAAACAGTGACACTGTCACTGCCACTGCAAATACAGGAAGTAGTTTGTTAAAATACACTTTTCAGATCCAAGGAAAAGGATCCCACTCCCTGCTACAGAGGAAGGAAAACCTCACAATCCACACAAAATCTCATGGGAAAATTAAATAACCAAGAAGAGGACTCTGAAGATTACAGGCATTAAAAACAGTAAAATAAAAAATTGCACTGAAAATGTTCTTATTATACAAAAATACTGAAAGTATAAAAGTAAAGACTGACAGAGGCTGATTATTGCTTGACCCCAAGTTTAAATATTTTGCCTTTTTTGGGGAAAATAAAAAGGTAGACAGTAAAAATAATACAGCAATGATGACACAAAGTAGTAATAATTTGCGGAAGAGGTCTGGACTTTATATATAGTGTTGTTTGGTATACACTAATAATAGCTGATGTATCCTTCTAATTTTCAACTGATTCCACTACTTTCAGACTAGTAAAATATAATTGTTTAATAAAAGCAGAATTGCTAATAACTATTTGATTATATATCTTTACTAGTGATTTTTAAAATTAATAAAATAATAATTTTAAAGCTGTTTTTAAAAGACTGCCATAGTTTTGCATATAAATTTATATACTCTGGCATATTTTTTTTTTAATTATTTGGTTTGTACTTTGTTGACATTTTGTTTTTAATCCCTTGAGACAAATTAAATATTTGGAAAGAGAACTCTATCTTCATCTTCAGCATTCAAAATAATTAGATTAAGAATCCTATTTAGTACTTGGATAATGCAAATTCCAATTAGTAGCAGTTTGTAATCTACTTGAACAATGTATTTGCATATCTGAAAAAGCTTCTTAATAGCCATCAGAAAAGGCCTGAGGTGATTATTGTGCAATAAATCAAAGTTATTGAATTACTCTTTAGGACCTACAAAATTAGTTTATCAAGGTATACACATGAATAAGATGAGAAAAGCAAAATAGCTGTCATATTATAATTTCATTAATTTTCAAATATGGGCAAATAGATTTAGATTTTATTCAAATAAACTTTAGGTATTGACTTTCTATCCTTGATATCATTACCAAAAAAAAAAAAAGAAGACTAAAGTACTCAACAGCATATTGATAGATCCCTTTACTTCTGTGTGCAAAAAAAAAACCTAGTTAATTTTGTCAAAAACATCTAAATTTAAAGGAATAAACCAAGCAACATTTCTCTAAAAAAATATATATATATATTCTACCTTCTCTTCAGAGTGAAAACTATGCCATGCATTGATTTTTCACAGAAGAGAAAAGCAAATACTGGCAGTCTTCAGTATATAAGTGAGCTACCATGGACAGTTCAATACTTAACTGCCATTTCAAACACCGATTTATAAGGAAAATGTTAAACCAGACTGGCGCAGAGATGTTAAACCTAGTTTAGACCTGATGAGATAAATGCACTTGGTTATATTTCTAGCCTTGTTAGGATGGATATCTCATACCAAAGAGCAATTTCTGTGGCAGGTATAAAGTAACACATTTCTGTTTTGAAATTTAACTATTAGTTTATCCTCTGCTATATTTTTAATATTATATGCTAACAATAAATGTGAAGCACAATTTGTTTGAAGTCTTTTATTAGAAAACATTAATAGTTGGGAGAGGTGTTACATGTTGGCCAAGCTTCTGGGCACAAAATGTACTTTCCTCAGGTCTGAGAAAGAAGCAGGTACCATTTAAGCTAACCAGTTAGTTACCTTTGATTAACTGTATTATGTTAATAAAATTGATTACTTAAAATGGCAGTGCACAATCAATCTGTGGAACAAAGAGAAGTCATCGGGATGACTGAAAGATCAGCTTAAAAACAAGCACTATAGATAAACTTAATTACAGTAAAGAATAAAGCCATCCAAAAAGAAAGAGACCTGTTGTTATCTTTGGAGCATAGAAAGTTTAACAGAGTGAGGAAGAAAGTTAGGTTGAGCTATTTTGTTGCTTCCATTTTGCCTAGACCATCATGGCTGTTACAACACTCCTATAAACACAGAGTATCCATAGCATAAATTCTACTTGATCAGAAGGTCTGTAAAATAATAATTGAAGAATAAAATACTGGTAATTTAGCATTCAGTTTGTCCATTTCTATGCTAGTAGATTTCAAGATTTCTTAACAAAGCTAACAACTAATGAACTCACAGTAAGACAATTAAAAGGATAACTATGTCTAGTAAAAATTATTTTCTTCATTCAAACCCAATCATTACTTAGTGCAAAATATGCCATTGTTCAGTCATTGCTTTTATTACATCATCTTATTATTTTAAAAGATTAAATGATATCACTTTTATAAACACAACTACAACCATTATAAATCACTCTGTCATGTAAGTTAGAAATCAGAGATAACTTGGGTGTCACACTATGCAAAAATTAGTCACCTGAATTTGATATGCTCTATTTTCAAGACTGGTACTATATTTTGTCTATTAGTACTTCATTATTAAGGTTAGTTTATGGTTCATAGCCTTCCAATGTATTTCATTTAAATTAGTTACTCCTAACTGGCTTTTACTCCATGCCTATCCACCCATTCCCTCATCACCATTCTATCGAGAATATGCTTAACACACTGAAGAGCTATAGCTGGTAGATCAGTGACAAAATAAGCTATAGTCATATTTTTACTGCAGCTGGATCACAGTTTATGAGAAATATGAGTGTAAGAACAAACTTCAGTGGAAATAATCATGAATACATTAAATCTGTGTGTGGTATTTGCGCTGGACTACTGCCAAATAACACAGTCATAGACTTAACAGTTTATTCTTTATAGAGCTCTTAGACAAAAGAAGGAAACTTGTTATCCAGAAATCTTTGCAGCTCCTGGATCCTTTCAGACAAAATGTAATATAAGCAACACACAATCTATGAGATCAACTGGGTTCTTCTTTGCATACTTCATCTCCTCTCTTCCCATATTTTCCATGCTGAGAAATAATACAAACAGATAGTAAGGCTGTGCAAAGCTTAAGGTGCTGATTCAATTGAAAGGAGATTTGGACTGATTTGGCAGCCAACTCTCTGAATTAAATCTGATCAGGACAGGTCTGAATCAATTGAAAGCTCTCTGAATCAATTCAGAAAAGATTTGGAGAGTTTTGGAGATTCAGGCGGTCCCCACTCGCTGCCACAGGGAGCTGGACCCGGACTCGGTAGGTGGTGGGGAAAGGGGGGCTGGAGGAAGGTGCAAGGGACCATGGGGGGGACCTCCACACTAGGCCCCATCCCCTGCCTGATTCCCCAGCCCCCCTGAGTGCCTCCAACCCATACCCACTCTCCCAGCCCCCTCCATCACTGCCCCACCTGGCCCTAGTACCCAGCTCTTTAAAAAAAAAATGTAAAAAAAATAAAAGCCCCCACTCATCAGCCCCCATCCCCACTGCCCCATGCTGCATGGGGGGCTCTGCCACAAGCCCCATCCCTTGTCCACTCTCCCAGCCCCACCCCATGGCTGCCCCAGCTGGCCCCAGCTCCCAGTTCTATTTAAAAAAAAAGCTGTAGCAGCCATTGGGCTTCTGGGGGCTCATGGAAGAGTCCCCCACAGTGTGGGGCAGTGGGGCACAGTGGGGATTGCCCCCACCCCTTCTGCCTGGCACGACACCATGTGTCTGATTCAGAGATTTGGCTGAATCAATTTGGGACAGTGATTCAAATCACCGAATTGAATCACTGTCCCTCAAATCAGCTGAATCCAAATCCAAAGTGAATACTAGCCACTTTGCACAGGCCTAACAGATAGTTTTTCATTGTCTACAATTCACAACTTGTATTTCTTGCTTATAATTTGGTAAATGAAGTATATGAATCATTTATCCATATAGGAGATAAAAAGAAGAAAAGGGAGAGGAAGGGAAAAGTGGCTTAGAACATTATTTATCCACTTTTTTTCATCTCCGTTTGCAGCCTATAAGAAATTCAACAAAACTTTTGCTCAAAAAAAGTGGTTTCATCAAAATAAACACTAGGAAAAATGTAGATTTCAACTGAAATATTGAACTTTCTACTATTTTCACCTGATTTCATAGAATTATAGAAAATTAGGGTTGGAAGGGACCTCAGGAGGTCATCTAGTCCAACCTCCTGCTCAAAGCAGAACATTCCCCATCTGTATCATTCCAGAGAGGGTTTTGTCAAGCTGGGCTTTAAAAACATCCAAGGATGAAGATTCCACCACCTCTCTACGTAACCTGTCCCAGTGCTTCACCACCCTCCTAGTGAGAAAGTTTTTCCTGGTATCCAGCTTAAACCACCCTGGCTGCAGTTTGAAACTATTGCTCCTTGTTTTGTCATCTGCCACCACTAAAAACAGTCTAGTTCCGTCTTCTTTCAAGCCACCCTTCAGGTAGTTAAAGGCTATTATCAAATCCTCTCTCAGACTTCTCCTCTCCAAACTAAATAAACCCAGTTCCCTCAGCCTTTCATCACAGACTCTCTCGAACATGTCCACATCTCTTCTGTAGTGGGGGGGGCCCAAAACTGGACACAGTACTCCAGATGTGGCCTCACCACTGGAGAACAGAGTAGAATAATTACTCTCCTAGATCTGCTGGCAATGCAGCACAGTATGCTGTTAGCCTTCTTGGTAACAAGAGCACACTACTGACTTATATTTATCTTATTGTCCACTGCAAACCCCATGTTCTTTTCTGCATAGCTGCTGCTTAGCTAATCAGTCCTCAGGCTGTAGTGGTACAGCCTTCCATCCTACATACGGGACTCATCCCCATTGAACATCATGAGATTTCTTTTGGGCCAATCCAATTTGTCTAGGTCACTCTGAATCCTCTCCCTACCTTCTAGTGTATCTACCACATCCCCAAGCTTCATCTCATCCACAAACATGCTAAGAGTGTTATACAGCCTATCTTCCAGATGGTTAATGAAGATATTGAAGAAAACTGGCCCCAGGACTGACCCCTGGGGCACTCCACTTGATACTGGCTGCCAGCTAGATACTGGGCAATTTATTACTACCCCTTTAGACTGACAATCCAACCAGCTTTTTATCCACCTTACAGTCCATTCATCTTACCCGTATTTCCTCACTTGCTTGCAAGAATGCTGTGGGAGATGGCATCAAAAGCCTTGCTAAAGTCAGGGTATATCACATTCACTGCTTTCTCCGCATCCACAAAGCCACTTATCTCATCACAGACAGCAATCAGGTTGGTCAGGCATGACTTATTTTTAGTGAATCTATGCTTACTATTCCTAATCACCTTCTCCAAGTGCTTAGAAAAGGATTCCTTGAGGACCCGCTTCATGATTTTTCCAGGGACTGAGGTGAGGCTGACTGGCCTGTAGTTCTCTGGATCCTCCTTCTTCTGTATCTAAAAACATCAGCATTATATTTGCCCTTTTCCAATTGCCTGGAACTTCCCTCAGTTGCCACAAGTTTTCAGTTTGTAGTTCTAAAAAGATTAAGGACTTAAGCTTATAGAATATAGCTTGTTTATTCAGAGAGCAGTACCCTGCCTACAGTTCTGCAGTTTCCTCCTGCCGTTCCCAGACAAATGTGACGATTTATATAACACTCTGAAAGGTATCCACATATCTTCCCTCTTTACATATAACATATCCCCATACAATCCTAACATTGGCATTTTAATTCAACCCATAGTTAAAGAACATTTAAACACGTCTCTCTATTAGCCTGTGCTGGCTTTTTAGTAGGCCTGTGTAAAGCAGCTAGCATTCACTTTGGATTTTGCCGATTCAGGGGACAGCGATTCAATTCAGTGATTCGAATCACTATCCTTGCTTGCTGCTGAATCTCTGAATCAGCCAGGGCAGGTCCATCCCCCGCCCACTCCCCCACCCTGGCAATGGCTGCCCCGCCTGCCTCAGCTCCTGGCACTTGTTAAAAAAAGCCCCAGCTCACTGGGTGTTGTTGGGCAGGGGGTGATCCCCGCTGCCCCCC
>NW_017728886.1:34634841-34711980 GCF_001723895.1 Crocodylus porosus
GCCCCCACATGGGTGTCCCACCTGGGCCAGCTCCAGCCCTTTCTGAAAAATAAATAAATAAATAAAACCCCCTGCACTCACTGTCCCTGAGAGCAGGGGGCAATCCTCGCTGTCCCCCATTGCCCCGCATGATGTGGGAGGCTGTGCATGAGCCCCCCAAAGCCCTTAGGCCACTGCAGGAACAGGGAGTCCCAGAGCTATTCTTGGGTTTGTTTTTTTTTTAAAGGGCCAGAGCTGGCCCAGGCAGGGCACCCATGCCGGGGCTGGGGCATGGCAGGGGTGTCGGGGGGCTCGTGGCACAGCTCCCCACGCAGCATGGGGCATTGGGGATCACCCCCCCACACCTGGCAGCACCTGGTGAGCACCGGGGATTTTTTTTAAAGTACCAAGCTGGGGTGGGCGGGGGCAGCCATGGGGGTGCTGGGTCAGCAGGCAGGGGTTGGTGGCACTGGAGGAGTGGGGGGACCAGGGGTACTGGCAGGAGTCCCCCCCATGATCCCCTCCCTCCTCTCCCAGAACCCCCTCCCCCACCCCTACTACTTATCAGCTCAGGGTTAGCCACCAGGGACTGCCCGAATCATCAAAGCTCTCTGAAACTTTTCTGAAGATTTGGAGAACTTTGAATTGATTCAGACCTCTAAATTGGTCTCCTGCTTCAATTTGGATTCAGAGATTCAGCCACTGAATCGGGCTGAATCTCCTCCAGATCAAATCACCACCCAAAGCTTTGCACAGCCCTACTTTTTAGCTCTAAGTAATCTTCTCAGTTTATCTGCACTCTCAATCCTTATTGGTTCAATTCTTGTTGGGTTTCCTTACTCATATGTCTCTACTTCTGTCATTTTCAATCTCTTCTGTAATTTCTTGTTGCATTAATATTAGCTCTTTTTGAGTTTGTCAGATTTTTTTAATGTTTTCATCACATCTTACTTTTCATTCTGATAAGCTTCATCCACAAGATTTCGCAGCCTGGTTTTGAGTTTCCTGCTAAACAGCATTTCTGCTGGAGACAATACATGCTTCTTCAGTGTTTCCCTGTAATTTAAGAGTGATAGGTAAACGTCCATGTGTGAATCTGCAGCTTTTCTCAATAATTTCTTCACTATTTGTACTGCATTTTCCACCAGACCTTTGGATTGTGGGTATTTAAGTCTTGAAGTGTTGTGACGGAATCCATATTTGTTTGCCAACTCTTTAAACTCAAGACAGTTGAACTGAGGTCCATTTTATGTTCTCACATTTTGTGGAATTCCATGTCTATAAAAAAATAAATTTGATGCAAGTGATGATATGGTTTGCTGTTGTGCTTCCAAGCAATTTTAGGATAACGAGAAAAATAATTCAGCATTAATACATATTTTTTCTTGCATGTATGAATAAGTCAGTGTCCACTTGACACCACAGAGATATGGGCTCCTCCATCATGGGCTCTTCTCTTTGTGCTGATCTGCACTTTAGGTATGTTGTACAATTCTTGACAAAATCTTCTATGTCATTAGTCATGTTGGGTCAATATAGAGCACCTCTTGCTCTCCTTTTGCATTTTTCAGTGCCTAGATGCCCCTCATGTATTCTGTTTAACATGGATTTCTTTAGCACTGCTGGAACACCAAGTTATGACCCTTTGAACAAAATGCCATCCAGTACTGACACCTCTTCCTTGAACTGAGAGTAGGGGCTAGATATAGGTTTTCCCGGCCACTCAGCACTAATAGCTGTTATCACTTTTTGCAGTGTGGTGTCCTAAGCAGTAGCTTCTGCAATTAGTGCCCACATTTTGTCCGAGACAGGAATCACTCTTAATTAGATTAACAGGTACTATGTCTGAGTCTGGAGTTTTCCATTGTGTCATATGCTCTGGACAACATATCTTCAATAAGTCCATAATAAGTTCATAATAAGTTCAATAAGTTTCTGGTGTGTACTATATGTCTAGATCCTACATTTGCAGCTGAAAGAAACGTCTCTGTAATCTGTAATCTGGGTGACATGTCTGATAACCCTTTCTTTGCTATAGTTACCAAAGGTTTATGATCAGTTTCAGCTATCACAGGCTTCCCATAGAAGAATATATGAAATTTCCTACAGCCATAAACCAGAGCTAAGCTTTCTTCCTCAATCTGTGCATATAGACACTCTGACTTACAGAGTGCCCTAGATACATATGCTACTGGTCTCCAGCTATCCCTATGTTTTTTTAAAGAAAAGCCACTCCAACATCTTCTTTAGAAGCATCTGTTGACAACTGAATGGGTCTTTTAGGGTCATAGTATTTTAGTACCAGAGCTTTCATTATTTTTCCTTCAAGTTTTTAAATTCAGCTTCATATTCATTCACTGAGCATGCTTTTGTAGGAGAGATGAAAGGTGTTTGGTCTCCTCTGCTAAGTTAGGTGGGTATTTTTCTAAAAAATTGATCATTTCCAGCACCCTTTGCACTTCTTTCTTATCTGTAAGGTGTGGCATGTTTGTAATGGCTTTAACCCTTGCAGGATCAATTTGCACCCTGTTCTCAGAGAGCTTCTCTCAGATATGTTAAATTTTTACCTTGAATTTGCATTTTTGTTTGTTCAGTTTTGTTCAGTGAGCTCTTTCCAGCGCTTCTCTTAGCCTCAAGTCATGTTCTTTCACAGTATTTTCCTAAACTAATACATCATCAATATAAACCATAGTTCCATCAAGACCTTCAAAAATTTGCTACACCTTTCTGTGAAATACTTCAGATGCAAAACACTCTCCAAAAGGAAGTATATAAAAGCAATACCTTCTGGAAAGCATATTGAAATTACATAATCTAGTGCTATTCTTTTCTAGGGGAACTTGCCAAAACACAGAAGAGGGGTCCAAAGTACAGAAACATTTAGCTTCTGCCAAAAACTTCTTCCCTTGTGGGAATGGGAAAATTCTCCCTTTTGATGTACCTGTTCATTTGCTTAGGATCCAGATACACTCTCAAGGATCCATCTTTTTTTTTTTCTATTATCACCAGTGAATGAATCTAAGCAGTTGGTTGCTCTACTTTTTCTATTATGTCCATGTTAACTAAGCTATCTAATTCCTTTCTCAATTTCTCCCTTAGTAAAACAGGAACACTTCTTGGAGCATGTATGGTAAGAGTATTTCGTTCTCTTAATTCTATCTTTTACTCAGTTGACAGTTTCCCTATGCCTTGAAACACATCATAAAACTCTTTTTCTATGTTCTTGATTTCTAGTCTCTCAGTGGTGTCCATTCTCTTAATCAAACCTCGAGTTCTATGCTTTCACAACCCAATAATTGGCAAGAGCTTTCCTGGGACTCTTACCAACTGAATTTTTACTATATTACCCTTGTATTTAACTTGCAGTGCACAAACACCCTTGGTTGCAATCATGTTCTCATTATATGCTCCAAGTCTCACTTTTTTATTCTCGTATTAGGTTTAGCTTTGATTTTTTTAATAATGTATTCCAGTATTACATTGATCTGTACCCCTGTATCGGATTTAAGTCACCATTAGTCCGTTGGTGTCCAGGGTGATTGTCCAATCCCCAAAAGAATGAGCTTTTTCTTGCATCGTGCTAATGAGACGTCTTCCTCTTCCTTATTGAATAAAGCATGCACCTGCTGTTTCCTGTGTGTTGCATCCTTTCTGCAAACTCTTGCAAAGTGATTGAATCCTTTACATTTGTTGCAGTGCATTGCATGGGTTTGTGGTAACCCACAAAGTATCTGCAGTTAACCATTGTTTCTTCAAGCAATTCTCTTTGGCCTCTGCTTGCAGGCTTCATAGTGAGATCTTCCTTTCTGTATTGTTTCTGTGTTGCCTTAAGTTTTTGCAGTCTTGTCACTTCATCTAGTTCGGCTTTTTCTGTTTTTTCCTACAGCTTCTGTAGCCTGGTATTTGTCATCTCAGCCACTTGACACATTCTAACGGCCTTTTCCAAATTAAGTTCAGGATCCTCTAGCAGTGTTTTCCTGAGGCTTGTATCCCTTATACCCTGTACTATTTGGTCTCTAACCATGGACTCTTGGGTCTCCAAAGTTGTATGTCTGGCTCAGCAGTCCAAGGTTTTTAACAAACTCCTCTATTGTTTCACATTCTTTCTGCTATTTCATATTGAAATTATACCATTCAAAGGTTTTATTTTGTTTGGGTATACAATATTCTTCAAATGTTTTTATTACTGTGCCATAGCTGTTCTGTTCTGCTTCTGAGAGTTGTAAGATATTGTAAAGAGACAAAGCTTCTGGGACTGCCATATTTTAAAAAAATGGTTACCTTGAATCTTCCTTCTCTCTAGCTCCACTGGCTGTCATCTACATGGTTCTGCTTAAATTTCTTCCAGTTTTCTGCTGCATTGCTGGACAGATTTAATTCCTCTGAAATTCTGAGATGCTCCATTTTTCTATCTTTCTTTGCACTCCACTCCTAGCATCACATGTATTTCTCAAAAGATTAAGGAGCTAACTTATAAAACAATAAATCTTGTTTATTCAGAGAGCAGTACTCTACCTACAATTCTGCCATTCCCTCCTGCAATTCCAGGGCAAATGTAACAACTTATACATAACACTCTTAAAGGCATCCACATAGCTAGCAGATCTGCAGTCACATCAGCCAACTCCCTCAGCACCCTTGGATGCATTGTATCTGGTCCCATGGACTTGTACACTTCCAGATTTTCTAAATAGTCCCTAACCTGTTCTTTCACCACTGAGGGCTGCTCATCTTCTTCCCAAACTGTGCTGCCTGGTGCAGTAGACTGGGAGCTGACCTGCCTATGAAGACCAAGGTAAAAAAGGCATTAAGTACTTCAGCTTTTTCCCATCATTTTTCATTAGGTTGCCTCCCCCATTCAGTAAAGGGTCCACACTTTCCCTGACCTTCCTCTTGTTCCTAACATACTTGTAGAAACCCTTTTTGTTACCCTCCACATCCTTTGCTATCTACAATTCCAACTGCACTTTGACCTTCCTGACTTCATGCCTGCACAATACTCTTACTATACTCCTCTCATGTTGTTTGTTCAAGCTTCCACTTCTTGTAAGTTTCCTTTTTGTGTTTAGCTTACCAAAGAGTTCTCTGCTAAGCTAAGTTAGTCACTAGCCACATTTGTTATTCTTCCTGCACATTGGGATGGTTTGTTCCTACAACCTCACTAAGGTTTCTGACTTCAGATTTTTCATTTCAAAATGTCAATTTGACTTAAAATATTTTATTGATGTAGATGTGGAAACAATGAGGAATAGACATCACAATGTGCTTCACTGTAGTAGTCGCTTATTTACAACTTTTATGCAACTGGAGGGACTATATAAAACTACCTAAAGGGATGTCCTAGTGCATATTTCATGGGCAGCTTATAACCTGTCTCTTCTTAATTACTGCATCGTTGCAGGAAACCTGATGGGAAACTAGAGTCCTGCAGCTATGGAGAAAGAGATAGGAGGAAGAAAACCATGAAGTACAGGCTACATACTTCAGATCTCCCTGTGAAGTCCACACCTGTTGCCTGTAAACAATTTAGCTTAAATCTTCAATGGTAATCCAGTCCAAATCTGAAAGCCCTGCTAAATTCACAACCCATAACTACTTGTCTTCTACCCCACCCCACTTTCTAAAGCATATTCAGTACTTCCCCACATGCTTCAGGCCCCTAGTACAAGATAAATAGCAGCAGCAATATCATACTCCCTTGTTTCTGGTGTTGACTCTACTGCACCACATTATTTATTTATAATGCCCTTACGGAGAAGAAACTCTGGAAAGAAAGACAATTTGCAACAGACCTATTTGTAGAAGGGCTTTGCTTTGTGTTGTTAGCTAAAAGGCATAATGCAGATAGGAAAAGAGAGCTCATATGGCTCAAGTTAATTGAGGGCTACTGCCTGAGTGAACCCACAAATTACTATAGATATATTATAGACTGACCCATTCACTAATGCTCAAGCAGACCCCTGAGTTATAAAGACTTCATTCTAGTTATTTCCCACCTAACAGGAATTTTCCAAAGTGGCGATAGTTTACTTAAAATTAAAAAAACCCAAGAGTTTATGAACGCTAGCTAAGAAAGTAATAAATACATTCAACAAATTGCTAATGTTGCCACATGGAAAACAAATTCATACAGACACTAAAATAAATTATCAGAATAGTCTTTGATATCACACAAGATGCAGCAATTACATTAAACATGAGAATGATGGGGCAAAAAGTTAAATTTCAAAATGACTATCCCATTTTGGCAGCAAACTATCAAACTTTCTCTTCCTTCACTAAACTGGAGCGAATCCTTTAGCTCCATCCAACAACATCACCACTGCCTAATGGACACTCTGAAATTAAATGGTTTATTTCTAAACATTTTTTTCAATTTCAAATACCAACATTCCGAAACATGTTGGCTCCTATACAATTCAGACATGTTTTGCCACTTGTACTTTTCTACTTACAGATTAAACTCTCTCATTCTCAAAATCCCTATTCTAGAAACAAAACTCAGAAATAAATAGTGGTGGACATCATAATAAGCAATTGCTTTTGAACTCTCACTCCAAAAAACAGAAGATCAAACAAAACAACACAGCTGTCAGAAAGATCACTCTAAAGTACATATTACTATAATTACAAAAACAAGTCCATAACCATATTCTATATTCAACAATAATCAAACTATTCAAGTAAAGTTTGCTCTGTGTAATCTTTCCCTTCTTGACACTCAGCATAACCTTTAGATTTCCTTCTGTGATGCAGAAGGGTGCTTTAACATGAACATAATGTAAATGCACTCAAACAGCAGAATAATTAGGGGTAGGCAAGAAGGGTACCACCAGGGCACCAACTCAGAATGTAGGTAAGTTTGGCAGCTGCCGCTACTGTCATCCTATCTATTGCTGTCAATGCTGATGATGGAAAACCTGCTTATGCCTCTGCCATGACTGACTCACACACCCCTTCCTTACCCTAAAGCAAGTGCCACTGCATGACAATTTATTTTGTAGATCATGGCTGCATCAGGTGTGCAGGCATGTGTGGCTTGTGGCACTACAAGCCATACATGGTAAAAGTTAAAATGTGCCCCCTGCTGAAAATTTGCAGCCCAAAGTTTGCTATGGGGACTTCCCAATAGCAAAAAAAAAGGTCACAAAAAGCAGTGCAAAGCACATGAAAATAGTGTGCACTGGGATAAATGCAGAGATGGGGAGCAGGAAGCCCAAGGCTGCCTAATCCCCATCTCTGCACACTGTGGAGCCAGATAATAGTAATCCAAAAATAAAACTAAAAAGTCGTCAATGACAGAGAAGGTAGATGAAGCAAGAATGCTCTAAAATGGTTCCAAAGGCAAATGAAAGCTTCAGCAGAATAGAAACCTCCATTTCTCTAGGTTTCCATTCCGCAAGATTGTTTTCCTTCCCCCAAAGTACTGTGTGGTTACTGATGCGCAATAACATTGCCACAATGAAAGAAAACGTATGCAAGTGTTTTTCTTCAATAGGAAATCCTACAGAGATGGGGTAGTGATGAACAGGGCATGTGCTATTGATTACTGGAAGCCCCTAATTATGAACCTACGTGAGGGCAATGATTGTACGATGGTTGTTTCATATTTGAAACTGAGACATATACAATTCAGGAGCTGTAATCATGACTGAGTGGGCCTATCTAGGATCCAATTTTTTCACCCCATACAGGGAGTGTGCTAGAAAGGGTTCCCAAAACATAGTCTATCTCATTTCACCTGGCTGGAAAACTACATCCGGTGGAATTATTCTGTATCTGTGATCCAAATCAAATAATGAAGTTTCTATAACATAGCAACCTAAAAAGGGGGGAGGGGATGGGACTAGATGTAGAATTCTGCTTTATATAAAATATGTATTTTACCAACTGATGGGTATTTTTAATTTATGTAAATATTAAGCTTTTCACCCAAATATTTGTACTAAATATTTAGTACGGTGTCGTATAGAGAAAAGTTCTTATTTACTACAGGAAAATATTTTCAGGAAAAATGTAAGGGAAACTCTTTGTATCTTCACATTTTTAATGGATCATAATTAGTACCTAGCTGTTTTCATCATTTCATTGTATTCAGTTCAGGGGGAATGAGAAGTAATGGATGTTTAAATCCGTGCATTTTCATTCAAAAATTATAATCATGGAGTTGTCACAAAACAAATGATTTGGGAACATGTTTAACAAGATGGCTTCATAATAAAATTCCATCAAAAGTCCTCCTCCGCTGCTTTTTAGATTAGGGTAATCTTATATTCTCTCGGTATTTTGCAGTGTTCTAGCAAAATCATCATAGATTAAAAGAATCATACCTGAAATGGCTCAGGGCTAGTAATGTAGAGTGTTTGTCTTATCCATCTGTTGCCTTGATTTCCAAACTTGTACCATAGCAGACGTCCTTTGGTATTGCTCACAATTCTCTTGAAGATTGACAATCTATAAATCTGCTTTCCAAACATATGATAATGGAAGCGGAAAATACATGTTTTATTGCCATCAGGGGAAGTGGCATTAAAGATTGGACTGAGCAAAGCTGCTGTATTTTGGAACACATGAGGCTCTGAGGATTCCATGTAGAGATAATGCCCCTTGATTGTGCCAAAAGTATGATCCTTTAATGGTCCTGTGTAAAACGTTGGCGTTGGGCCCTGTTTTCTGATCCAGTCAAAGTCATCCTCTGTGTCTTGCTCCCAGTTGCACAGCCCATTTTCAAAGTTACATTGTAGCTCAGGGTCTGAAATATGCAAATATAAACAATCTGTCAAAGGAAAACAGTATGCAATATCAGATAAAATGATATATGATAATTACCTTTTTGTCCTCAGAGTTACCCTCAGCATAATGAAATAAATTCAAACCAGCGTGGACAAAAACTGAGAGCAGTATTTTTTTTCCCAGATAAATGTGGAAACACACGCACACAATCAATACAAGTTATGAAGTCAATGGCAGTTATGCTAAAGTATCTGAGGGTAAAGTCTGGCCCTAAGTTAAAACTTAACTATATAAAGCATTCAGAAAACATTCAAAAGGATACAGTAGTCTTGTCCAGAGAGATGAGGTTCTCTTTTAATAGAAAGAGATTAAAATTGTTTTTACATTCTTATCATGCTTCCAAAACAGCATTATCAACTGCCAGTTTTCCATATTTTCATAGAATTGGACCAGAAGAGATCATTAAACTATCCTGTCTGATTTTTTTGGTATAACACATACAGTAAAGTTAAACGTACATCAAACCAAAATACCTTATTTATGCCAAGTAGCTCATTCCTAAACAAACAAATCTATGTGCCCCAGAAAAGTGTCTCTTTTGGTTTTCCCATTTCTATGAAATTTTAACAAATAATATCACCTTACTCTTATATAGTAGTTTCATAGTTAGTAGGGTTGGAAGGGACCTGAGCAGATCATCAAGTCCGACCCCCTGCCATGGCAGGAAAGAGTACTGGGGTCAAACAACCCCAACAAGGTGATTGTCTAGCCAGCAAGGTGATTGTCTAGTAGTTTGTTCCTGTTTATCTCAAGTGATTTATAAGAAAAGGTCAGAATTATTATCCCCATTTTATACATGGCAAAGCTGAAATTGAGGCTGAGGAATAAGTGTTTAGATCTTTATTTGATGATCATATTATCTTTAGGGTAGGATTCACGTTTCAGTAAAAGTCAAATTGAAAAAAAGTTTGGTTGTAATGGTACTCATGAGACTCCTTCCAAAATTTCAGCCCCAAGTAACAGAATGCTCATCCTTGAATGCTCAGAGCTTTGTTATCAATACTGTTAGAACCATTACATTTATTTCATTTCATATGGAAGAAATTTGGAGGAAACAAACAGAAAAGAAAAAGCAATGATGGTGTGCATGGAATATGAGAGAGGGGATGTTACATTTGTAGAATTCATAATATGTACTCAGAAGAACCCTTTATATAACTTAGTGTCGAGAACTGTTCACACCATCATGTTCAACATCAGTTAAGTAAACTTCATTAAAGAAAAACTGCAGTGATTAATTCTAATGCAGTAGAGAAATTAAGCTTACATTTTAAAGGGTTTTAAATGGCTTAATCTGGTCTACTTTAGTGCAAACACCAATTTACATAGTTTCTCATCTCATTTCTCACCTATCAATTCCTCTGTTCTACTGTTGCCCAGTGATTTCCTACCATACCACCAGTCCCCTCCTCTATTGCTTATGTACTGGGAACCTAGTGTATAACCTTTTCTGAAGATCTGTTGGTCAGATTTTTGCTGCTTTATATGATCTTGGAAGGGGGGAGGGAAGGGAAGAGACTACATATTTAGATGGTCTATTAGGAATTAGAACCAGGTTCATAACTCTTGTAATCGATAGGCAAAATTAAATCTGTTTACTATTTTTAAATTTTAAATTGAGAGTGCTAGCAAAGCACATTGTTAGTGAGCTACCTATTGCTCCATCAGATTAAGGTAAAATTATTTATTTTAAAAAGAGTAAAAGTTTTGCACTAGGTTAGAATGAAATTGATGCTTGATGGTGTAAATTAGAGGCAGGGGGCAGAGTAGAGGCTGGGGGAAGGTGAGGGAGGGAGGAAGGAGATGCTGGAAGGGAAGGGGGATCACAGGCTGGGGGGAGGGTTAGGAGGGGGATCAGATGCAGAAGGGGAAAGGGGGGGCTGAGGTTGCGAGAGTCAGGTACAAGCAGGGGGAAAGCTGCAGGGGTGCTATACCTCTCTCCCCCCTGTCCCTTGCCACCTATCCCCCTACAATGGTGGAGGGACAAATTAAAGATGACCCCTTAATAATTAGATCGTATACATGGAAAATTATAACAAATTTATAAATTTTCCATGCATAAATTCTAGTTTTTGAGGGTCATCTTAGATTTGATTAAATATGGTAGCAAGCAAATATAAAATAACATATTGTGCCCTCCTGTATCTTGCCAAAGTGACATAAGTATGGCTACTTTTCCAATAACAAGAATGACCTTCGCGTATTTATTCTCAGGTTCTCCAAAGTCTGTTCTTTGGAGCTTGTCACGTGTACAGGATCTGAATAATTTTCAGATTCTATTTCAGCAACAGCTATATTTGACTCTGGTGTACATAGGTTTACCTTCCTTGGACTAAAATAGAAGCAGAACTAACTTACTCCAGAGATGAATTTAATAGGACTACTGTTATTACAGAATAAAGAATAGATTTTATAGTACTTACTGCAATTTTCCTCATCAGATCCATCCCCACAGTTATCCACAAGATCACAAACCAATGAACTGTCTATACAAGCCCTCGTGTCTCTGCACCAGAAATGATCATGAGTGTCACAGCTTACTGCTGGAGATGGAAGAGCACAGTTCTCAAATGTTATGTCATCAATCGCTGAAATACCATCATAAAACCCAAGGCTAATTTTATCTAATGATAACTGGAAAGGCCAACGGAGGCGGCCAAGCTGAATGAAGGCCCTTAGCCATTGATAACCCTGATTATAGTATACCCTCCAGAGAACAGTGGGGTCCTTCAGTCCATCAATGTGCAGTTGCATTTCTGCTGCTCCAACTGAGAGACCATAATTGTAATACCTTTAGAAGAGAAAAAAGCAGAAAAGTCAAAGGTATAAATGATGAGAACAAATTACTTTACATATACTGACCAACATCTCCTTTGTTATAACTCCATTTAATTTAATGGAATGAAGTAAGCCCACAAAGCTTACATCCATCTCAGAGGCAATTCACTTCATTCTCTATATGATCTCATTATTATACCACAGATATATTAGCTTATCTAATTTTTGACAGGATTGGGTGGTGTGTGAATCTTGGTCTTTTCTGAAGCAGTTAAGACAGGGATGGAGGAAGCATACTTAATTAAGATATAATCCACAGCTAGATAGAGACATTTTTCTTATATTAAGCAATGATCGGGGCTCACTCAGATGCAAAATATTACCATTATGAATTTAATTCAAGGAATAATTTAAAAGTTTCAACAAAGGAAGGACAAACATTTAATGAATGCAAGAACATGCTTTCAATCCATAGTAATGATTAATACTACTTTATAATTCTACTGCACTTCTCTTTGAGGATCTCCAAGCACTTTTCTAAACATAATACTTCCAACATAGCTGTGAGGTAGGTAAATACTCCTAAGATGGCAAAAACTATCTAACCCTTCAAGTCACAAACAAAAGCCTTGACATGGCCAAAAGATGCAAAAGACAAACTTAAGATATATATACCTCAGAATCGATTATCTGTGCCCACTCAGATAACAACTTGTCAGAGCATGATTTTTCAGAATAAAAGACAGGTAGGGAATGAGGAAAATACTCCTTCTTCAGGAGCTAAATTTAAATTTCACTGAACACCCTGTTTACTCATGAGACCTCTGTTTAGCTATCCCTGCACTATACCTATCTGACATGCAGAAAAACAGACAAGTGAATGGTTCAAATGTTGCACAGAAGGCAAAAAGACAGGACAGGGAACACAACCAAAAACTCCTAATGTGACATGTCTACTAGGTCTGTGCAATGTGGCTAGTATTCAATTTGGATTCAGCCAATCTGGGGAACAGTGATTCAATTCAGTGATTCGAATCACTGTCCCGAATTGATTCAGCCAAATCTGATTCAGAGATTTGGCTACCACCAAATCAACCAAAACTCTGAATCAAACAGGCCCCATCCCCCCCCACAACACACACACTCTCCCAGGCCCATCAGTGGCTGCCCTGCCCAGCCCCAGCCTCCTGGCTCTTTAATAAGAAAAGAGACCGGCATTCACTAGCTGCTGCCAGGCGG
This sequence comes from Crocodylus porosus, assembly GCF_001723895.1. Classification (NCBI taxonomy): domain Eukaryota; kingdom Metazoa; phylum Chordata; order Crocodylia; family Crocodylidae; genus Crocodylus; species Crocodylus porosus. The sequence goes on from NW_017728886.1 coordinate 34,647,631, forward strand.
GGGGGCAATCTCTTCTGCTCCCCCACTACCTCCCACTGCATGGGGGCTTTGTCATGAGACATATGGGCAGTAGTCTTGCTTAGTGGTTAAACCACCAGACGAGGGGCAGAGACAGGGCCAGAGTCCAAAACACAGCCCCACTCTGGGGTCAGAATTGTGGCAGGAAGCCACCTTGTTTCTCCCCAAAATCTCTGTGCTGTGACAATGTGATTAGGATGGGCCCAGCAAAGGAAACACACCTTTACCCTATCCCTTTAGGTAACCTGAGCTGGCTACATTCCTGAGGGAGGGGGGAAACCTGCTCCCTCTGCCTACATGACTGGCATCACCTACCTGGGTGAGGGGCTTCTACCTGGTGGGCTAGAGTCTGCCCAGCAACTAGTGATGTATTTCAAATTGGTTGGCTGACAGCCAACAGGTGCTGGCCTCCATTGGACCAGGTGAATGAGGTCACAGGGGCTATATAAGTTAAGACTGCCCAGGAGGAGGAGGGGGCAGCAGCCATGCGGGGGACTCAGATTTAGAGAGGAGTTTTACCATCTGAAACTGGCTCTCTCCCCCATAACTCATGAGCTGGGAACGGCCTGCCTCCAGAGGGAATCTCCAACAGCCTCCGGATGATGCTTGTGAGTAAGCTACTTGAGTTCTGATTAGCTATATAGCTAGCAGTAAGTCAGATGCATGATCAAAAGGCTACCTCAGCCAGACTGTTTTGCTCTATAGGATTTCTATGATATTGCTCTATCTTGTTCCTTATTTTCACCCTACCCCTGTAATCAATAAAGTTCTCCTTTGTGACTGGTGCAGGAGACTTATTGAGGGGTGGGTCTAAATTATGCCTAAGAGGCCCCTTAGGCCTGCGGACTAAGGAAGACGTTCCTTTTTGGCCTCCGATTTGGAGAAGTGTCCTAAGTGCCTGTACTGTGACGAGTACCCATAGGACTGTTAGGCCTGTGTTTCCCTGAGGACACAGGGCCGAGAGAGTCCCTTCTTGGGGTGGTGGCAGCTTATGTTACCTCCAGGCTAGCGAGTGTGCTCCAGGAGGAGGGTCAGCTAGATGCGAGGCTCCCCTAGGGAGGCACTCGGAGCCTGGAAGGTGGTCGGGTGTAGTGAGGTGGGTGGCTCAACGCAGGAGTGTCCCCTGCTGGCCCGCCACAAGGATCAGGTACCAAGTCACCAAATCCCATAAAAATCCAGGGGCAAGGTCCAGATTGGCTGAATTACTAAATAAAAAGGGAAAATCCAGAAGTCAGAGTCCAGAAACAGAGCAAACAGGGTCAGACATTGTCGAGTACTAGATCAAAGAGGCTTGCCAGGACAGACCTACATCAAGAACCATTGGCGGCCTTGGAGTCTGCAGCTACAGTTGGAGCTGAATGGGGAAGCTGTACTCCCAGCAGCCCAACAGGAGGTCCAAAAACAGGCCAACTGAAGTCATTAGCAGAATTAGGGTTGCTAATCAAAGCCCCAGGCAGATATGACCCACTAGGCAATTAGCCCAGGCTGTACTACTTGTTCAGGCCCCTGATAGGCTTTTCTAAATGCTTCAGTTTATTTTTGATTAATGGTTAGAACAAACACCTAGCAACTAAAGAGAAAAAGAAGCAGTAAATGCTGCAGAGGGAGATGTGTACTATTGCAACCTCTAACTTCAATTACAGTCCAGATATTCCATACATTTAAAATCAAAATTAATTCATACCAGAAAGAAACAGTGCAATCTGAGCCAGTCTGACTGAACCTGGGGCTCCGCAGCTGAGCAACCTGTGAAATGCTGCTGCTGTTTTGCAGAATGAACATAAAGTGACCTATTGAAATAAAATAAAATAGAAAACAACTTTTTGTATGTCAGGCCAGAAGGCAGCAAGTGTAACGCATAGAAGGTTTCTGAAGAGGTCATTGCCCCCACTTTAAATCTTATGTAATAGTAGGCAGTTCAATGCAAGTGTATATGCTTCCAGGACCTGTCAATGTCTTACCTTCAGATTTGTTATAGGTATGATCCCGTGCAGGAGCTTGTTTCTGAAAGGCAGATGGAAGACCACTTCTGGAGCTTCTTACCCAGTCAAATGCATCTGTGCTTACAGTTTCAGACCAGCCACAGTTGTCTATTTCAAAGTCACACTTAGCAGCTGAAATATTGAAAGAGACAGTTCACTTTGTACCTTTAAAATAATAACAAGTAACTAATCAAAAGTATGAAAACCTTTCCAACTGTAAGGGAGTGCTCCACAGGAAGGGAGCACTCCTGATTTGCCAACAATGAACCAGGTCGCTATTCAAAAAGAACCAGAAAAGGGCATTATAAGGAAAGGGGAATATTTTTTTATTTACATTACATTAGCACATAGTAGGCACCTGTACTTGTGAGCATTACTGTGGACTAGACTAAGTAACTCCACAGTAAAACATCACCATCTACATATGTGCCCATAGTAGGGTGCAGTAAACTAATTAACCTATTCAGGACAATCATACAGCAGAGTAGTTATGTGCGCTAAAATGCACAAGTAAATAGTGACCAGGGCTGGCTGGGGCATGAGGGTACCCTTATGTGGGTGCCCTCATAGTGAAAAAGCTGCTGGCTGCCCAGCCCCACACTGTAGCACCCTGATGCACCAACCCACCCCACTGCAGCATGCTGAGCTGGGGCAGAGCAGCCCTAGGCTGGTATGCTGAGCCCCTGGATCCCTTTACAGCTGGGGCTGCTCCACTGCGGTTCAACATGCTGTAGTCCTAGGCACACAGGTAGACACTGCACCAAATAGCAATACATTCTGGTGTGAAATGCACTAGAGTTTATTGCTATATGCTAATTACACATGTAAATGCATCCAGTGTCCTTTAGCACAATATGCTCCTTGGTCTGAAAAATCTACAAGTGTAAATACATGAGACAGAGAAAGAAAAGGATAGGGAAAAGAGGCAAAAAGATCAAATGACTTGCAAAGATCATGAAGAAAGTCTGTATCAGAATTAGGAATTGAACACATGTCTTCTGAGCCTAATTCTAAGAGAATAAAGGGCATAGTCTGTCTGTCCATAACACTGTTGTAGCACTCTGGTTACTGAAACAACAAATTAGGGTGCTTCAACAGCATTACAGACAGGAAGTGGTGTTGGCAGTGCACTGCTACAACAGTGGGGATGGAGGGGAAAGAGTAGGGTGGCGAGGCCAGCACCACTGGCCTCGCCCCCACCCGAAGCCTTGCTCCTCGGAGGTAGCAGAGCAAGAACAGAGCAGAGGGGCGAGGCCAGCAGCGCTGGCCTCTCTCCCTGCTCCCCACCCACTGGCCTTGCTCCCTGGAGGTGGTGGAGCACTGCTATGATGGTGGGGATGGAGGAGATGGAGCAGGGGGGCAAGGTCAGTGGCGTTGAACTCACCTTCCCCAGCCCTTCTCCATGGAGGTAGCAACAGCACAGGGTGCTAGTGGAGGGGGATGGAGGAGACGGCGGGATAAGATTCCCCCTGTCCCTCTACTCATGGGAAATGGAGGCGGCATGGTGGGGAGGTTAGTGCTAGGGTTAGCAAGCTTCCCCCCCCTCAGTCCCTGCCCACCCTGCCCCCATCATCCTTGACAGGCAATTCACTAGTAAGTATGTAATGGGCATGCTTATAAGTTCATTAATGTGCCTTAGATATTGTGTATTAGTTTCATACTTGTTTAATAAAGTACTATCTAAAAGCTCAATAACTAGAGTGACTGAGCAGTAGTGCCAGCACACATTTATTTTGTGATGCTTATTGTGCATTAGCTTAACACTGTGCAGTGTTATTAGGCTAATGCACAGTAAGTGTTTCATGTAGACACACACATTAAGTATTATGAGCATATAAATTATAAGACCATCTTACTTTGTAGTAGACTAAGCCCTACAAACCCAACATGCTAACATTACATTAAAGCAAGAATAAAAGTTAAGAATGTGTTATGCTAAATTAGGTATATCTGGAAATTCAGGCAACTGTAAAGAAAACAGAGGGAAGAAATGGCAAGTGTTGAAGTCAACTAATAAATAAGTGATCATGGTTGAATAAATATGTCACTAAAATTTTAAAAAGTGGACTTGAATGCTCAAAAATATAAATTTCTCAAATAACTCCCTTTTCAATTTCATGAAAAGTTATACATCCTTTTAATGGAAATGTTGGAAAAATGTGTGAGAAACTTGTATGCAGTAATTTATTTCTTACTTAGATAGCATGGATCAAACCATATCAAAAACATCTGTGGCCAGGCTAACCACCCTTCACCTTCTTAAGAAATAGCTTCAGAAAAGTACCACATATGCCATAACTACCAAAAATATTAGCTGCATTTGTTTACAACACAGGAGTTATCCGTTTTAAACTCAATGCCTATGGAGACCACAATCCTATGTGATCACTTACTGCTGTAAATTACAGGAATTTGATGCTGAAAATCCTAAAAATTGAAGGTAAAGGTACCTTCACATTTTAAATATTCTGTTCTTCTTGATAATGAACAAACAATTACTGAGTGAATCATTTTGTAACAGATTCCCGATCTGAATATTTTAAAGGCTTGTACTACATTTGGCCTTAGAGAAGCAGAGGCCTAGCAAATAGTTATATTAAATAGTTTATATAAATACCACTAAGAAATCAGACCTAGAAATGGAATAAACACAATGATATTTAGGAACAGATCAAAGAAAGTAGAAGTGCTTGTGGAATATATAAATCAATAGTGCTGCTGATGCAAAAAGAAGATACAGCACGTATGACAAACAACAGAAAGGAAGAGAAAATTGAAGGAAAATAAAATGAAGACAAATAATATTTTCCAAATCTACAAGGATTCTGAGGATTGGTGGAGTTGAATGAAGGTCTGTTGAGGGAACTGAATTGTGAGGGAAGACAACAGGTAAAGATGGAAAGCAATTTTTGCTTTACTTTCTGCTCACCTAGGGATGCAGGAATAATATGAAACCCAGTTCCAAGAAAGAAAATGACAAATTTCTGACACAGATAGTTACACCAAGAGGTAAATACAGAAGATGGAACAGGTAAGTCTCCAAACTCAAATGAGATGCATCCCAAACTTTTTACAGAGATGGAACATAAAAAAAGGAAGCAGCAGACCATACATTCAATATAAGCATTATTGAAGGCATTGAGATAAAATAAGATTCAAATTTTGAGCTAAAACTCAAATCAAACCTTTAAGGTTAAAAAAAAAGTGGGGTTACAATGAGACAAGGAACCCAGATTTCACGCTATCAGAAAACAGACAATGAGGCTGAAGATAATAATGACAATAGAACAAATCACATCAATGGCAGAACTGAGTCCTTTACAGTTAAATTTTGTAAGCATTTAAATACATATACAAGCTACATTTTCTCTACCTCTGATTCTTCTTCCCACCCACACAGTACTCGCAAGACTGTTAGATTTGGACTGCAGGTATTTTTGTGTCCTTTCCATATTATATAAACTATTCTTGTAAAAAAAAATCAGTTAAAAATACAAGTGTGACAATTTTTCAGGAAATAGAACTAAGTGGAGATATGTGGAAAATCAGTCCTGTGTTAATTAAAAATAGATTATAAACTATGAAATAAAGAGGTATAATGTTAGTGTTGAAATTAAGCTGAAAATAGATCATCCAGATATGACTGAGAAGTGTATGATGCAAATTAAAGAAAAGGGTATACAGGAAGTGTGTGCAATGAACATTTTGAAAGACTAAGAAGTTCAAGGACATGAGGGCACCCCATTGGGGAAAAAATAAAAGTGTATAGAAGAAATTTCTTTTCAGGGAGGAAAACTAGTGTTTGGAACTGATAGATGAATAAAGACAACAAAGCAACATGGATGACTTAAAAAAACAAAACAAAAAAGGCAGACATTTCTTTAAAAAACCATAAATCAACAGTGGGTTCTGCTGGTACTGCCAGTTCACTTCTGGGTCCGCTGCGGAGCGTGTGCCCCCCGCCCCCACTTGCCCAGCTCAGCAACTGGCCAAGGGGGAACCCCAGGTGATCCCCCCAGACCCAGAAGGCACTAGTCACAGGGTCAGAAGGGCATGGGGGTCCCCCCGTGCATTCACCGGCAGACCCGGAAGTGGACCGGAAGCGGCTCTGATCCACTTCTGGGTCTGCTGCCAAGTGCACTGGAGAACCCCCCACACTCCTCTGGGATGCTCCATCCCACCCAGCGTCTCAGCATTCATGAACCGCCTGGTACCTCGAGGTATGTAAAAAAACAACAACATTTAAAGCTGTGTCTATGTCCGAATTACTGAATCTTTCCGAATCTCTCTGAATCGATTTGGAGGGTTCCCATTCAATTCAGAGGGATTAAAGGGTCTCCTGATTCAATTAGGATTCAGAGATTTGGCCACCAAATCAAATCAGGGACTGAAGCTTCATGTAGCCCTAGTTTTTATGGGCAAGTGTTGCTGCATGATAAAACTTGTTTTATTATTTTTCAATGGCATACTGATCCACCCAAGGATCACAAAGATTCTTAAAACACCAAACCAATTGATAAACTTATCCTTACAAAAACCCTGGAAGTAAATATTTTATTCCCATTTTTCAAGTTGGAAAACTGAAATGCAAAAATGTTTAAGTAGCACACTCAAGGTCAATCATGGCCTTAATGGTAGAACTAAAAATAGAACCTGGAACTTCTTTCACCTGTATTATCAACACAAAATCATTCACAAGATCTCAGTCTTATTTTCAACTATTGGACAGTTGTTGGTTCAATTTCAGAAAGAAACTTCTTTTCTAATAAAGAATACTGTCTCACATCACAAAAACCTTGCTTTCATGCATTCTTTGGACCATCATGGCTATATAACCATGATAACAGCACTACTATAAACTTTATGAAGTCCTACAGTCAAAATACTTGAAATGCTACAAAAGGACCTTAAGGAGAGATTTTATTTTTGATGAAAAAGAACCCCCCTTCAAACAAATATTTTAATGAAAATTAGAAAAATTGTGCTTATTTGTGATGTATACATATACAATTTGCTCTGATTTAGTGTTACAGCTCCTACCCCACTGAACTGAAAGGGAAGTATATTATTTATTTCTCATGATTTGGTCTTTCATGGAGGAACATTGCTTTATGAGTAGTACTAGTGAATTCAATAGACCTGTTTGCATGAGTAGGTAGGTGTAAAAGAGCACAGGGTCTGCTCTGCTACTCACTGAGGCGTGAGCAGCAGCAAGGCAGCTTGCTGGTTGCAAGTTGCCTGATTGGGAACAGGGCCCACTGGTTCCCTACAAGAACAGGGCTCTGAGCAGCAAGGCCAGCAGTTTGCTGCTAGCAGCCAGGAGACAAACACCACCCAGCTGGAGCTCCTTTTCAAACCGTGTTGGAGGTAAGTGTAACCCGGATACACCCAAGGGTGTGCCCTATTCTCAACAGGATGGGATGGGTAGGCAGGAGCGGGTGCTGTGAGAGGGACTCCAGAATTTTGAGCAGATCCCTCTTTCCTCTATAGAGTTAGCCCAAGCCCAAAGTTCTTAACTATATACAATTTATTGGGTTATAATACACATAAACATAAAACTAAATATTATATACATATATTTACACAGTGAACATTAACCAGTAAGCAAGGTCAAACCCTAAATGACACTATTTACAACATCACAATACAGCATTTCAATGACAAAATATAAGGCACAAACATGAACAATCTTAATAACAACTATTCCTTAATATAGTCCCTGATCCCTGGCAAGAGACAGTCCTTCTTCCAATGGGGTCCTTTGAGGGGGGGAAGGTGTCCAGAAAGCACCAGGGCCCCTCCCCTTAGGGCCCTGACTAGGCAGGGGGCTGCCCATCCCACCCCTTCTCTGGGTTTGCCCACCCCAAACATCTTTCCCCTGTGGGACCCAAGGGCCCAATCACTCACACTCCTTCAGGTGGCGGAGGTCAGGGTGCAGCTCGATGGGGTCTCCTCTGCTAGAGTGCCTCTCCAGGCCTCTCCCAAGCCACTGGGCTCCTCCCCACCCTGTGCCCCACTAGGGGCACTGAGGGCTCAGGTCCTCTCAGCTGCTGCACCACCGCTGCTAGCTTCTGGGTGCTGGGCCTCATGCTGCAGTACTGCTATTTCCCTGTGCCCTGTGCTCTTTTAGCATGGGCTGGGCCCTTCAGGCTCCATCCATCCATCCACATGCTGGGTGGCTAACCCAAGCAGCCTCCGCTGCTTCCTGGCTCCCAAGGTTCAGATCTGTGTGCCACCCTGGGACCTGGCCACTTGCTGGGAGATGGGGCCTGAGCTGCCTCACTGCGGCCCCCAAGGCCCTGCCAGGGTTGCAGGCTCGTGTCACTGCTTGCAGTTCCCAAAGCCTAGGCTCCGTGCACTGAACTGTGCACCGTGATGGGCCTGAGCAGTCTCACGCCGCTCTCCAGGCTGGGTCTCTGTGCACCATCAACAGCCCAAGTGGTCTCGCACCACTCCCAAGGCTGCTCCAGTGGCAGCTTCAGAAGCCTTGGGCCTATTGCCCGCTGACGAAGAGCTCCCCAGCTTTTCTTGGCTTCACTCATAAGTCCCTCACTCCATCTGCCCCTTGTGTTGGGCACACAGCTCCTTTTATACACTCCAGGGCTCCACCCCTGAAGTCTTCCAAACCTAATAGTTTACAGTCTTCAATCAGATCCAGGGGAGCTCTTCTCCCCCTCCACTCAGGACAGGGGTGCGAATTTATTTCTCCTGCTGCCTCCTGATTGGTGGATGGGCTCCACCAATCAAAACAGCAAGATCTCAAGCCTGAGACTCAACCCAAACTCTGAAAGGTGAGCCTGCTAGTTAAAGGTAGGAGCTATGTGGATGGCTGGAGGCTCCTGGTCCTGGAGCATACAATCATACAAGCATAGAAGTTGGGTCAGAAGGGACCTTGTAGATCTTCAAGTCCAACCCCCTGCCTGGGCGGGAGAAAAGACTGGACTCAAATGAGTCCAGCCAGGTAGTCATCAAGCCTCTTCTTAAAGATCCCCAGGGTAGGAGCCAGCACCTAGGAAGTATTCCAGCTGTGGCCTGACCAGCGTCGCATAGAGGGGGAGGATCACCTCCTTGGCTCTATACTTGAGATGCACCTGTGGATGCACGACAAGGTCTGGTTAGCCCTGCCAACCGTGACCTTGCATTGTCGGCCCATGTTCATCTTGGTGTCAATAATGACTCCAAGATCCCTTTCTGCCTCCATACTCTCAAGAAGGGATTTTCCCATTCTATAAGTGTGCTGCTGGTTTCTACTCCCTAAGTGCAGCACTCTGCACTTGTCAGTATTGAAATGCATCCTGTTTATGTCAGCCCACTCCTGTAACCTATCCAGGTCTTGTTGCAGTCTTTCCCTCCCTACTAGCATGCTCACCTCACCCCAAATTTTGGTATCATCAGCGAATTTAAACGTTGCATTTCACCCCATCGTCCAAATCACTGATGAAGAAATTGAACAGCACAGGCCCCAGGACCGAGCCCTGGGGGACTCCGCTGCCCACTTCCCCCCAGGTCGAATATGACCCATCCACCACAACCCTCTGAGTACGACCCTTGAGCCAATCAATGCCACAGTCGCCTAGTTTTTTTAATGAGATGGAGTGGGAGATGGTGTCAAAGGCCTTGCTGAAGTCTAGAAAGAGTACATCCATGGTAACACCTGCATCCATTGCCTTTGTGACCTGATCATAAAAGGCAATCAGGTTGGTCTGACATGACCTGCCCCTAATGAAACCATGCTGGTTGCCCTTGAGCATCATCCCTGACACTGGCCCATCAGAGATGTGCTCCTTGAGGATCTTCTCAAAGAGTTTCCCAAGGATAGAGGTAAGACTGACGGGCCTATAGTTGCCCAGGTCCTCTCTCTTCCCTTTTTTGAAGACGGGGACCACATTAGCTATCTTCCAGTCATCTGGCACCTGGCCCGAGCACCACGAGTGCTCATAAAGCCGTGCCAAGGGCCCAGCTAGCTCCCTCAACACCCTGAGGTGGAGAGCATGATCTAAAACTACACCCTTCTGGGGCAGGAAGGTGTGGTGGGCCAGGAAATGCCACACCTGGGGCCTCCCCAGTGAAGGGTGAATATGTGGCACCAGAAAGCCTCAGCCCCAACTGCCTTGCATGTGATCCCATGGAGGGGAAAGGCTAGAGGAGCACACCCCAAAGTCACAGCAAGGACCCAGGCTCACAGTGAGTTCTGAGGCAGAGCCCAGGTCAGGAAGGGGTCCAGCATCCAGGCTCACTGTGAGTACTGAGTTGCATTAAGGACCTGGGTGTGAGGCTCCAGGGGAGTGGGGCCCTAAGCTGAAGGAGCTAGATGCAAGGCTCCTCAAGCAAGGGGATAAGGGGATCTGGGAAGCTCAGTGTAGGACAGGGGATTGAGGCCCAATGTAAGGCAGGGTCCTGAAGCCCCAGTATGGGACTGAGAGGGTCCTGAGCCAGACTTGGAACCCTGAATAGGTAGGGGCTGGGAGCCCTGGTTGATTGAAGGAGAGCCCTGTGTGAGGGCACAGAGATTACGAGATCCAGTGGGGAGTGACTGTGAGGGAATGGACTTAAAGGCCAGGTGTTAGGCCAAACAAGTTAAGGCTGGGTATTAGGCCATAGATACCACCTGTGAGGCATGGGACACAATATAGGGAAGGTCAGAGCCATGTATATAGGCCCTTGGCATTTGGGCAAGTAAATCGGCAGCCTCCTGCCTCATTGACACCTTCTAATTGATACCAACTACAGTAAGTTAGGTGGATGGTTAGCCCAGAGACAGGTGGATGGGCCAATGATTGGACTGGCCCCAGGATGCTCACTTGGTACAGTAGGCAACTGTTTATCTTCTGGATCATGGTGTACACGTAAGAGATCTACAACCATCACACCAAGACCTTCAATTCATATGCCTAAGCAAGGTATCAAGGAGTGGAGGCTGCCCAAAACCAACCATCCCCCCTATAGATCACTAAGACAGAATCCCAATGCCAGACTGAGTCTAGATGTTTAGGACCTTGATGGTGGTGAGAGACCAACACAGAAAAAATTTGGCTGATTGCCTAATGCCTCAGTGAGGGCTCGTTTCTATCAGGATGATGTCTCTTATTCTTTCTCCAACCAAGGAGTAACCACAAAGAAGCGGGTTTTAAGGTGTCCTATATTTACCTTACTCTGGAGGTTGCAACATTGTGGTATTTTATTGGAGCTACCCTGCCACAAGTAGCCCTGCTAGGTTGCCACCACACCCTCCAGTAGGATGCAGTTTATGGTCAAACTTGGGACCATTTGCCTGAGTAATGTTATGCATATGCATATGTGTTTCCAGGATCAGACCCTTAGACAGCAACGTCTTATGCCAAACCTTCTACTTAGATATTTTTCTCACCATGGAGATAACACATAATGACAGGTACTTTAAAATGATTACTTTTCAATCCAAGGCCCTTTAAAGAACAAGGGTCTGAACAAAATGTGTTTGAGATGACCATAAAGAACTACTACACTCTGTTTTAGTATGATGAGGCCCTTGAACGCCGTTCAACATTTAGAAGCGCTTTGAAAGTTGCAGAAACACTAAATGGTCTTCTAGTATTACATAGGGAAACCCACTGACAAATGTTGCTGTGATTCATTAAAAATACATTAGGGCCATGGACAGACCTTATATTTGTAGCACCAAAGAAATTAAGAGGACAGATGTACACATCTGTAGGGCTACAAAACTGTTCCTGTTTCAAAGTTTGGACACATATTATATGCGATACTACAGTTATACTGGCATCTCTTGATTCCCAGCCCCAGAATTCCACATGGCACCAGTGTACCCACTCCCCAACTAAGTCACTCTAACCACAGGATGGAATGCAAAGACCAAATTACTTGACATTATAAATAGGGAACTACCCAAATTGTGCCAGCAGTGCACTGAGCACTCACTCCTTTAATTTTGCTCTTTTTGCTGTGCACCCCTCCCCAAACCTCCTTGCTGCTGATTGGTCAAGAAGCCCCAGTGGCTCCACTCAATCCTGATTGGCTGGAAGGCAAAAAAAAAGCTTTAAATATGCTACAGTTTTTGCCTCCCGCTACTGACTGGCAGAGGGTCCCTGGCGACCCCTGCCTGTTGCTGATCAGCTAGGATTCAAAAACGGTGGCATATTTAAAACCATGGTTTTTGCCTCCCAGCTGATCAGGAACAAGTGGTGGGGAGTGGGGCTGCTGGGGGCCCCTCCACCAATCAGAGGCACGGGGGGCACATGGCAAAAAGAGCAAGATTAAAGGAGCTGCTGTAGAGTGACTGCACTTCCAGCATGATTTGGGTAGATGACTAATGTAAAAGATTTCTTTCTGGAGCAATTAGTCATGGGACCTAGAAGAGGAAAGGCAATTCTTGACCTAGTCCTACATAATGTGAAGGGTATGTTACTGAGGTGCTCCACAATAGTGACTATAATACAATTGAGTTGTACATCCCTGTAAGAGGAGAGGTAAAAATAAATCTATCACAGCATCTTCTAACTTTATAAAGGGAGATTACACCAAAATGAGGAAGCTAGTTAGATAAAAGTTAAAAGGGGTCACTGACGAGGTGAAGGACTTGCCAGCAGTGTGGGAACTGCTTCAGAATATTATATTTGCAGCACAAAGCAAAAGCACACCACAAACTTAAAAAAAAAATGGAAAGGAGGCCAAAAGCAAGCCAGCATGGTTCAGTGGTAGAGTTACAGAAGCAATAAATAGAAAAAAGACTTCTTTCAAAAAGTGAAGGTCATATCCTAATGAGGAAAATAAAGAGCACAAAATCTGGCAAATCAAATGTAAAATTATAATAAGATAAGCTATGAAAGTATGTGAGGACAAACTTGCTAAAGACACAAAAGGTAAAAACAAAAAATTCTTTAAGTACATTAGAAGCTGAAGACCTGCCAGGGAGTCAGGTGTGCCTTTAGCACTCCTTTTGTACCCGATCATCCAAAGGATGATATGGCCATTGCCAAGAAACTAAATGTATTGTTTGTGTCTGTCTTCACTGTGGAAAAAGTTAGGTTAGAGGTTAGGGAAATTCCCTCACCAGATCTATTCCTCTCTTGGGACAACTCAGTCCAACTGACCCAAACTGAAGCTGCAATAGATGAGGTCAAAGAAGAAACTGATAAACTAAACAGGAGCAAATCACCAGCACCTGATGATATTCACCCTACAGTTCTGAAGGAGCTCAGACAGTAAACTGCTAAACTCCTAACTGTAGTATGCAACCTATCATTAAAAGAGCATCAGTACCAGTGGACCGGAGGGTTGCCAGAGTGACTCCAATATTTAAAAAGGGCTCTGGTATCCCAGGGAATAACAGGCTGGTGAGTTTAACTCCTATTCCTGAAAAACTGGTAGAAACAAAAATCATAATAATAAAAAAAGAATTGTTCTGCACGTGGAAGAACATGACTGAAGACAGACACGTCTTAAATATAGAAAACAAAGTGTGAGTATAAATAATAAGTGTTTACAAAATACTAAATGGTGAAAAAACAGTATATAGGGATTTATTATTTATGGTCTCTCACAATACAAGAAAAAGAGTCATTAAAATGAAATTGCTAGCTGGCAGTTAAAAACTAACAAAAGAAAGTTCTTTTTCACACAGCATTTAGTTAAAGTACAGAGCTCATTGCCACAAGACCTTGTGGAAGCTGACAGTTTAATCAGATTCAAAAAGTGATTGGACAAATTCTTGGAGGAAAGGTGCATCAATAGCTATTGAATATGGGAGTTAGGGGTGCAACCTCTGAATCAACACTTAGTAGACCTTAAATTCTAGAGGCTGCAAGTGAGAGAGGACCAAGAGAAAAGAAACCTAGTCAAACCCTGTTCAGGTCCAGGGTGCCTATGACTAGGTGTGGGAAGAAGTGCAGACAGAACCTGAGCAGGAAGTTCTGGAGGAGGTAGAAAAGGGGCTGCAACCTAGTGCATTTGAGGTAGGCATACACCAGGTTTCCCATTGTTGGCAAAAGTGGCAGGTTTTGCAGGTGACCATAAAGTGCATCAGATACATGCACATGGCAATGGCTCCATGGAGGAGCTGCTAGCTGAGGTCCCCAGTGGCTTGTGGGATCAAAGTTGAATACAGACTTCTCTAGCAGGGACCCTAGTCCCTGTCCTCATCTATGATGTTCCACCTCATGTTATTGTGGTGGGATGCAAGGACATGATGATGGATTATGCAGAGCATAAGTATGTAGAGCTGGTGATGGTGGACTGTCTGAAGGTGGACCAGCTTGGTATCCCACAGCCTGCTGAGAGAACGGGGCAGTAAGTGCTATGGTACCTGCTGAGGCAGTGGCCTTGCAACAAATTCTGGGGGGTTGGGTAAACCAGGGGGCGGGGACTACCTTCACACAGGACTTGGCCAGTATAGGTGAGGGTAGTGGGTGGAAGGACAGCCTTCACCTTCTAAAGTAAGTCTCAGAGAGCAAGCAGCGTGGGCAGCTCCATGCACAGAGCCAGTGCAGAGGGATCCACCTACCCCTACCCCTGCCTGGCATAGTCCAGGAGGTGTCTGATATCAATGATGTTGACCAGGACCATCCTCTGGTGCATCCAGGGCACCTCTGCTGCCAGCACTACCAGCTGGGGTTTTTCAGCAGGGGCTCCACAAGGAGGTTAGTGCCCTAGGCATCCATCTCTGGGGACCTGGATGTGGAGACCAGCCTTCACATATCAGAACCCTTGGTAGTGGAAGAGGAAAGCACAGGGGAACTTGGTTTTCTCCGATTAAAAAAAAAAAAAAAATCCCCAATTTTCAGATTAAAATAACCCAAAACCCATATTTTTCCATGATCAAAATGAAATACCACTTATATATATATATAATGCTGATCAAAATGAAATACCACCAATATATAGATAATATAGATAGTGGTGTTTCATTTTGATCATGGCGGTGTTTCATTTTGATCATGGAAAAATGTGGACTTTGGATTACTTTTTTTAACCTAAAAATTGGGGATTTTTGTTTTGTCACAGGACTCACCCACATGAGGGCAAACACAGAGGGCATTTGTACACATGCATGCACCACAGTGGTAAGCACTTTGAAAAGCACGCAGCACTGAAGCACGTGCAGTTGTATAAGCTGAAAAATGCACATCAGCACTGAGAAAATGGTGGTGGTGTGCGTTTGAATTAAAATACATCAGAGGTGCTTTAGTTCAAAAGTGCACCGCTGCCATTTTCTGCATGTTGACATGCATTTCACCGCTTATACAACTGCACGCACCACAGTGCAGTGTGTGTCAGCTTGCGAGTGGAGCCTTCGAGTCTGCTCTGACCTGCCAGATTTCCAGCATGTCCCTGCACAAAAATGTATGTGTATAAATGCCCAAGGGTTGCTGCTGGAGCAGCTAGTGGGAAAGCTGGAAGTGTTGCTGGTGAAGGGTGCCACTGGCATTGTAGGGTCCCCTCTTGCTGCAGGCGGCTGCGGTGGTGGTGGGTGAGGCAAGAGGTAACTCCTCCCCTCGAGCAGCTCAGCAGGGCTCCTGCTGCTCCCTGGCCCCATCAGCTCCAAAAGCAGCCAAGGGAAGATGGTGGTACCTCCTGGTGGAGGCAGGATGCTGGGCAAACTGGACGAATGGTCATATCCAGTAAATGGCAGTTCTTCGTTTTTATGTTTCTGTGAGAAACTGACTCTCTGACAGCCTGTCAGGAGAAGAGCTACAGCTCAGCCAGGACTGAGGGCTATAGCTCTGGCCAAATGATCTGGAGCTATGGTAAGGTACACCTGATACTTATTATTGCAGTATGGTGCAAGTAGGTTTCGGCCAAAACCCAGATCCAGGTTTTTATTTCAGACCAGATTTTGCACCATAAATCCGGTCCTACATAATGCCAAACATACAAATTCTGAAGTCAAATCCTCTAAAACGTAAAATGTTTCAGATCTTGGATTTCATTTCAGGCCGACTTCTATTTATTATTCTCATCAGGACACCCCATAGAGAAAATCTGCATAATTGGCACTGACACTGCCATTAACAAACATATTAAACTGTTCAGTGCAACAGGGTAATAACGACATCTGTCTGCAAGGACACATTAACTTTATTAAGCCCAAGTAAAACAAAATGCACTCTATTTCAACCCATTTGGCCTGGACACTGCAGTGCATAAGGTTTCATATGTACTGAGTTATTTCAGCTAAGTTTGGATATTTGGTTAAATTGAAACATTTAGTTTTTATTAATTATAATAACATATCACCAAGTAAAGAGGAGGCACATGACTCTTGGCCACCTAAACTATCCAGTTAGGACTATATAACTGTCCAAACAACAGAAAAATCTGTAAGAGTGGCTACTGGTAGAGTGGACTATAATTCTGAAATTTCTTTTTCAGTCAATATTTTTGGTCCAAATCTGAGCTAAGACAAGTATTTATTAAATTTCCTATAAAAAAGACATCATAAAATTGTTTCAGACTTTCCAGTGTCATTTTAATCTTATCTTACTCTTACCTAATGAGATATCATACTACAGAATAAAACAGTTAAAATATGCTATTTTTATTTATTTTAAAAAAATTATTAATGGCAGCTGATACTTAGATTAGAGTGCTCCCTTTCAGCCTTCAAAGTCCCTAGAAAGCCACCCAGGGACAAGATCAAGAGACCCAATTAAACTTTCATTCCATTTCTATTTCCTTCTATGAGGGATAAAATAGGAAACATCTCTCCATGCATTTGATATTGAATCTATATGGGGGTGCAAAGAATAGGAAAAAATAAAGCTAGGATGGCACTTACTCATTTCTCAGTACTGTAGCAGAAAGTCTGGTTTCTTGCTACCTTAAGTAACCTGCACTCAATACCTGTACCACAGTTGCAATGAATTTCTGCATTTATAAACCATCACTCCTGAAGGCCTTGAGTAAAACACCACCAGTAATTATCTCTGATGGTGGGGCAGAAAAAGGATCCCAGAAAAACCAAGGAAAGGGTGAGAGGAAAGAAAAACAAGTAGAAATAATGGCTCACTTCCTTGGGCAATTTTTTATTACTGCTTCCACTCTTACCTTTGCATGAAGACTATAAGTGAGCATATCAAGAAGCAGGATGAGAAGTAAGGGCACCTACACACATGCCTGCTTTAATGAATACTAATTAGCACGCATAAGAGAAGACTCAGTTCACTGAGTCTGTTGGAGCATGCTAATTAGCATGCTCCAGCAGCCTTGGTGGCACATGTATTCAGCATACCCACACCTCAAAATGGTGGTCAGGGCATTTTTAGGTAAAGCAGCCCCACCATCATTTTGAAGTACAGGATGCTGAATACGTGAGATACTGTGGGTGCTTTAATTAGAGCAGCTTCCAAGAGCCACTCTAATTAAAGTACTACTCTACCCACCCCAGAGCATGTGTAAAGATGCCCTAAGGTACCACAAGCTCAACCATACCACAAATGAAGAAGAAAAGGTCTGTATTGCTTATCCCCAAACAAGATAGGATGTCAAAGGTGCCTTTTTTTCTGACAATACAGCTATTCCTGAACTTGAAAAACCCAAAGATTCATTTTTCTCTTGAAGAAACCCATTGATAAATAAACCAGAGCAGTGCATGCACAGGCAGCGTGTACCACTCAAAAGTGGAGCTGGGCTGTGACTGCCAGCCAAGCTCTGCATGGCAGAATCACTGCTGCAGCTCCACGAAGCCTCCAGAACCCCAGGTAAAGCTGCTGGGACCAGCTCAGTGCTGGCCCCAGCCTCCCCTACCCCACCTGGGGTAACTTGCCATGTGTCAAAGTACACATAGCACGGGTGTTCCCTAGGAACAAGTAGTGGTGATGCAAGGTACTTGTCCCCAGGGAGCCAAACATCCACACCATGTGTGAACACAGCCTATGTGTGTCAAAATAAAACCATGGATCTCTACTGGTTGTAGGTTGTAAAGATTTTCTATTGCCCTGAAATTTTTCTGACCCAAGGAAACCTCTTTCTTCAACTTTTAAGAATCATTCTGGGATAGGGAATATCCATGGGTCAAAAAAACCCACAGAAAAAAGAAGGTGGAGCAGTGCATGCATGGGTAGCACTCCCTTGCAGCACAGAGAACATCTGAATGTGAAGTATGTGGGAGTGCAGATCTGTTTGCTGCGTCACATATTGTACAGCCACAACCGTCTGGATGTGGCCATAGAGTTTAAAAGCTTTCTTTACATGTTCTAAATTTTTCTTCTCTTCTTTAACAAGCAGTCCTGGGTCACAAATTCTAGGATGAAACACACGGCTTTAAAAAAAGAACTGTTCAGGATCTTCTTTACTGCCGTTTTATTTTTTAAGAAGCAAATGCAATGAAGATTGTTGAGAATCAGCTATGAGCTACTACTGTTAATCCATGACCTTGCAGTTAATATGACTTACACAATGGATGGGGCAGTATATAACCTTAAATTTGGCTACAAATATTCTAGTAAGATGGGGAATGATACAAGATGGAAGATTAATATAAACTAGTGTAGGTTAATTAAACTAACAAAAGTAAGGGGTGGGGGGAAAAAGGGAAAAATGAGCATTCTATTAACATAAATCAAAACACTGAAAAACAACATGAATTAAAGCACCAGTTATGTGAAAAGAAGAACTTCTTTAATTGCTTATATATAAGTACTAGAAGCCTGGATAATGAAAAAGAGGAATCTGAATTGTTCATTTATATAAGCTTATATACAATCCAGCTGTTTTTACTTAAGCCTGGGGAGAAGCTTCATATGACTGAAATGTTAAAATTTGTTGTTATAAATTATTTGGAGTGATCATATGTGCAAAAGGGTAGCACTCTGGGTCAAAAATGGCACGCCTCTTTTACAAATAACAAAAAACAAGGCAAACAGAAAAAATTGTATGTAAGTAATAGTTGGAAGACAGGATCAGGAAGAGATGGAAATGATGATGATGATCATCATCATCATCCTGACTGATTGACCAATTGATTTATATGCCACCCCTTTCCAAAAAAGGCTAAAAGTGGCTTATAATAAAAATATACAGAAACACAATAAAATATTAAGAGAACACAAGGTAAAACAAAATTCTCCCAGTGACTGCCCCCTCCAAATTCAAAAGCAGTCCACTCAAACTGACCAGCTCCCACTCTCCTGCCTCTAAACCAAAAAGAATGTCCCTCTTGCTCAACCAAACCTTGGTTCCCAACCCACATTCAGTACTTCCATAAAAGAAAACAATGGTCTTGCTCACCCATATTCCTTCCCAACCTACCCACTCCCACACCACACATGTAGGAGAGTCCTCCACATCCCCTTACTATTCCTTCCAAGCCGTACCCCTCCTCCTAAGGGAAGGGTGGGGGGGGCATGATTGTCTCCAAAATCCATTTTTCATTCCCTTTCCCTACAAGGAAAGCACATTCTTTAATTTAAAAAAATCCAAACAGAAAGCACAGTCCTTCATTTCATCTCTGTCCCTGCCAAAGCATAACATTAAAGAGCTCCCTTGAACATTGCCCTTCAGGGGCATCCACTTGGATACCCACCCCTGTGTAGCCCACAATCCCTGCTAAAGCCACAAGCTGACAGAGGCCTTTTCTTATGCTGGTTTGAGGGAAACATGAGTGAGACAAAAAGGTGTTAAAGCTCCAGGACCATGTGGCATAAGAACAAATGGGTATACGAATGCAATGGTCCCTGAATCAGTTTAAAGCACAAGTTAGGTTTCTAACTGTCATGAGAATGGAGGCTCAATGACAGCCTTCCCAATAGGAGTAGCAAAAGCTAAAAGGCATAGCTGGTTTTAAACCATTATGTGTAGGGGGAAAATATGTTTTCATGGGTGAATTCAAACTGAGTGACATATATCAGTGCCCGAGGCGCAGGACAGAGGCAGGAATGTGTGGCTGCAGGGCTAGTTAAGGAGTGGGCCGGAGGCACAGGTGGCTCATCTGGGGGGTTGCCTCCCTGCTGCTGTGCACACTCCTGGGGAGGGGGAAATAGAGGGGTGCATCCCCCCAGATGTGTGTGCAGGGTGAAGGTGGATGTGGGATGTAAGCTCAGGGCTCTCCACTGTGCTGTCCTCCCCCTGGGGATCCGTGTGACCTAGTGGGCAGGACCCAGCATGGGAGGACAGAGCAGAGCAGAAAGGCTCAGTGCTGCCATCACCTGAAACCCTGCACCAATTGTGCTGCCATGGTGAGGCATTGCCAGCCCACCTGGCAGCAGCAGAGGACAGAACTCCACATTGCTGGGCAGGCAGGGGATGCCTTGCTATAGCAGTGTGTGGGGCTCCTGGTGGTGGTAGCAGCAGTGGCAGCATGGAGCCTCTTCGCCCTCTCATGCTGGGTCCCACCTCCTGGGCTGCCAAGGCCCCTGGGGAAAGGACAGCAGGGCAGGGAGCCCACATCCTCCTCCACCCCCCCACCAGCTCCCTTCAGCTCTGCTCTGGCTGTGTAACTCATGGGGAAGGCTGGACTCTGTGCTCCACTCTGGCAGAAGCAGCTGCCACCTCCCATGTGCAGAAGCTGGGGCTTCAGTATTGCTGGGCTGGCCAGGTGGCTGCAAGCCATGGGCCTGGCCCCATAGCTCTGGCAGCTCCCCACCACCACCACCACCACCACAGCAGGGCTGGGGGGAGGAGGCTGTGGGTTGGGAGTGATTGGCACCTGGGGAAGTGGGAGGCCGTGGGTTGGGAGCAAGGAGCATGGCAGAGCTAGGGGCTGTGGCTTGGGATTATGGGGAAATGGGTTTTACAGGCATAGGGAACTGGCATAATCAGGGCTGCTCAGTGCCACAAAGCAGGGGAGGCAGGGAGGCGATAGCTGCTACTGGACCTGTGTCCTGGTAAGTGAAAAAGGCAGGGGGAGCTCTGAATTTCTAGAATAAAAAAACCAAAATCAAATGCCAAAATATATAGGTATTTAGAATTTATTATAATGATTGAGGCACTGGTAGGCTTCCACATTGCTTTAAACTTGTAAATATATCAATAAAACTGATACCTAAAAATATAGTGAAATTTCATTTTAACTGTGGAAAAATGTGGATTATGGGTTTTTCAATTAGAGTGTTTGGGATTTTTTTTTAAATCAAAGAATTTGCAATTTTTAAAGAGAGAATACCAAAATCCCTACTCATAAGATAATGTATTTCTAGTTTTATAATTATGCTGGTCTTTTGCTGATTTACTACAAATCTGTTTAATTTCTTATAAGCCTTTAATAAGTATCTCTCTTTGTAGCTCCTTCGCAAATGTAACAAACGTATAGTAAAAATAACATTTTGGTCAAGGCAGCAGGCAGGGCCTGATTTTTCAGAGCTGACATATGCAACCATGATTGCATATACAAACTGGGTAACTGCATTTTCACATGGTCAGTTAAGTTTCTAAATGGCAACAACTGTGAGTTTCAAGTAGGCGAGTCCTGTGGTGGCATCTTCATTTGAAAATTAACCAGATACCTAAATACTTCTCTATGAGCATCAGGCCATGAACTACCATGGCAATATTGTTCTTTATCCAACATAACAGTTCATCTAATACTTTACATCATAACTATAAAAAAATCAAATACCATCTCCTAAACTGCTCTATTCTGTTGAAAAGTCAGATCAGGGATTTTTTTTCATTTTAAACAAAAAGGAGGAAGCAGCTGCTATAATTCAAAGTGACATCAATACAGACTGAGTGACAACATTGTATTTCAAGAGTTGTTACTATTTTTTAAATGATCTGCTCATGAATTAATGGAAATCTAGCAATAAGGATTCCAATGTATACACACATACGTCCTTAAAGCATGAGTTATTTGTTAATATATTTTCACTTACGACACTTGGCTTCATCATCACCATTTGCACAGTCAGGTGTAAAATCACAGAACTTGTTAGATGAAATACAGCTTCCATTTTCACATGGCAAGTATCCCGATGGACAATAAGAAAGTGAAGATTTCGTGGTTCTAAACTCTACATCCCCTTAAGAAAAAAAATTCCATGATAATAGTTCACAGAGGTATGATCAGTTACTATATACAAAAATGATTTTTTTGGTAAGAAGAACAGAAATCCAGTTGGTGTTAAATAGCATCCAAAAATGTGCCAGGCCCATGACAGAGCTACTGATTCATACATGATGGTTGCTCAGAAGAATTTACATGTAGACTTTTTTAGAAGCAGCTATGACACTTAGGTGTTCAACTCCACTGAAGACATTCTGAGCACAAGCGGTCTCTCCAGCAGTGTGCCATTTTATTCAACAACAATCAAGCATAAATCATGTAGTACGTGTGGACCTATCAAGAATGAATTTAGAAACTTTGGACGTATCCCCATGAGCAGGAACATGCATTTTCCTGGGGACAAATAACAGCAGCACATATTTTCACTACTGCTACTAGTTCCCAGGGAATCCCCTTGCACACGCACTCTGGTATATGGCAAGTTGCCCCAGGTGGGGTAGGGCAGGCTGGGGCCAGCACCTGGTTTGGCCGCAGCCTCCTTACCTTGGTTCCTGGGGGCCTCCCAGAGATGCAGCAAAACTAGTTTTGTCAAGACTACTGGAACTTCTCCTTTAAGAGCATATTTCTAAAAAGGATGCTGTTGTATGACTGATATGTAACTGAGATTCTTTATTTTAAGGAAACCTTAAGGGAAATAGACCCCTTTTCTAATAATTCCTACACGGTTTGGATAGTATGACAGTATAAGGTACAGAGTATGATAGATGAGTGTTACTGGGGAACAGGGAATAGGGCTGGTTGCAACATGAAGCTGCATTTGGATAGCAGTGGCAGCTGGTGTGCAAGGCTGTGTTCAGGTGGCAGTTCAGGGAGCTGTCATCAATGGCCATATCCATTGGGGCCCAGGGACCCCAAATTCTGCATCAGGCTACACCCCAACAGCTTTCAGTACCCCACTAAACATACTTATGGGTCAGTAGTCTATCATCCCTTCTTTAAAAGTACACACGATGTAAATATAAGGACTTTTGATCATTCATAAAGACATGCTTCAATCATCATTTGGTGTATGTTGGTGGAGCCAGAAGAATTTAGAAATCCAATCTGTGAAAATACATACTGGGGCCGTGTTCACATGAGCAGGGGTGTGCCTTTGCAGCAGCAGTAATAGTAGATGCACAAATTTGCACCACTGCTTTGTGCCACACTGCGTGCCCCTGCCTATGTGCATTACAGCGGGACACTCTGTTCCGCTACTCTATGTGCTGCAGATGGGGGGTTAGCTGGGGCACAGGGTGCTTCAGCAGGGGCTAGCCATCCCCTGAGCTGAGGCACCCTGTGCCCTGGCCAACTGGGAAGTGGAACTTGGAGATGGGGGAGCAGCAGCCCATGTGCTGCAGAGCCCCTGCATTGAGAGACCCTCCCTGCCTGGCTGGGCTGCAGTGTGCCTCGAGACAGGGGAGCAGGCAGGCTTGGGCTAGCTGCTCCTCTGTCTCCATGTGCCTCAGAGTGGGGGCTCCACTGTGGAGCTTCCGTGCTCAGGCATGAGGAAACAGGAGAGCAGCTAGCCCGGGGCTGCCTGCTCCCCTGTCTTGAGGCACCCTGTGCCCCAGCCAGCTGGGCAGTGGTTGGCTGAGGCACAAGGTGCCTCAGCACAGGCTCCATAGCATGCAGAGACAGGACAGCAGGCAGCCCTTGGCTGCCTACTGCCTCATCTCTGTTTGTCCCAGCGCCCGCCACTTTGGTGTGGTTTGCATTGCTTTTTTCCAGGGGTTTGTTTTTTCTTTTCTTTTTGCTACCAGGAAATTCTGGTAACAAATTTTGCCACAACACTGCAAATTAGCAGTGCTGGGCACTGATTAAGGTGCAACTCATGCAGTTTGTGGTGCTGCAAAGAGATCTGCAGCACCACAAATAACACATGCCTACACATCTGGATTCAGCCTAGTGGAGTACATAAGGGACCCTGCCCCTGCCCCCTGGCTTGGTGACTGGTGCCTCCTGGGCTCCCCCGCGGTCAATCACCAAGCTGGGGGAGCGTGGGGGAGGAGGGGATTCCCTTATGCACTTGGTGGCGGTCCCAGAAGTAGACTGGAAGTACTTCTAGTCCACTTCATAGTTTCATAGACACTTCTGAGTCTACCACCCAGCACACTGGGAACCCCCCCTTCCCCGCACTTCTGTGGGACACTCCATCTGCCCCAATGTCTCAGCATTCACAAGCCACACCTGGTACATCGAGGTATGTAGAACACTTTTTTTCAAGTGGTGTCTATGGCCAATTCGCTGATTCTCTGAATCAGCATTGAATCTTCAGGGTCAGATTTGGCCGAATTGAAATCAGGACAGTGATCCGAATCAACGAATTGAATCGCACTGCCTCCTGATTCCAGCCGAATCCAAATCAAATATGGCCCATTTCACACACCCCTACTGCCTATTAGCTGTCTTATTAAATATCTGTGTACAACCAGGTAACTGAAAGCTACCTATACGATACATTTTTTTCCACAGTCACTGACTTTATCTAGGTTATATGAATTCATGTAAATTATTCTGAAATTCCATATTCTGAAGTACAGATTTTATTATCTAATTCAAATTATTCTGGAATTGTGTTGTCAAAAGTTTAAAATATGTACAATTTAAGCATTTATTTTAGTTAGGAAGCTTAATCTTTTTGTGAAAAGAAACCACAGAATGACAAACACCATAACTAAAAATAACTTTTAGGAAAGCACAACAAAAGAGAATTAGCACCACACAACACTTAGTCCTTCGTACATAATATTTAAAAAAATGCCACTTGCCTTTGCTTCCTTTGATGCTATCTGTAAGTGGTTCATAGGTAACACCACACTCCGCTGTGACACTGATGTCATCTATAGCAACAGTGGCATTCTTTGACAGAACTATAGCTTGTAAAATGATCTGTAATGATAAAGAAATGAATAATCTTATTAAAGATGGCATTATGAAAGGAAATACAGTTCTTTTATAATTTACTAGGTCCATATGGGAGGTAAAATACCACCTACAACTATTCCCATTCCAAAGAATACAATTAGCCAACAAAACATATGGTTGATATTTGAACATTAAGACTCAAGTTAGAAATTTACAACTCAACTCTCAAAGTCATAACTACCTTTACAGAAAGTTATGTAACCGAAATAACCTTGTTTCAATGAAAAGTGATAACATTCATCACTACCTGAATGTACAGTCTTCCTGGAGGAACTATCAAGAGTTATATGCCTTTTTAAATGAGCTATTCAGGGTAACCAACTGTGGTGGTTTACAACTCTAATTGAGACATGAATTCATTTATACCATGGGCTGCTGAAGCCAACAAGACATTTCCATATAAAAAATATATACAGTGCAATGTGTGTGTGCTGAGTTGTATTTTAAGCGCATATTGCCCCAAACTCCCTGCCAGCTAGCAAATAAAAAAGCTGTATTTTATAGCTGAAGTCACTGAAGGGCTCTATTGCTTTACTGAAATACAGCCTTCTGATTAATGTGTAGATGTGAAACATGACTTCTTAAAATAATGCAAGGGAATCATTTTTTCTTGACAATAAAAAAAATTATGGGGGCATGCCACTGACGCTATACATGCTTGTACAGTTATGCAGCTAGGACTTGCCTTTGGGGCACTTATCAGAGCACCCAGATCACTTCCACACTCCTTGCCTGCTCTAAAATACAGTTAGTTTCCAAGGGCAAGTGAGGAAGAAAAATAGAGGTATAGAGATCCATTGGATACATAGGACAGATCTGCATTGGGGAAAGTGATAAGCAGTTTAGAGCTCCATGGTACATGTCTGTAACACAAGAAGGCATCTGCATGAGGGAGTATTTTTCATACGGCTAGACACATGGCTGCTTAACACTAGCAGAAGACACAAAGGTCTGATTCTATATCTTATAAAAGGAAAACGGGTAAAAATATGCCCCATGTGGGAACAGTTCCAGCAGTAAAGCAAGCGTCAATATGTGCATCAAAAGGGAGACTCCTTTGACTCCAGAACTGAGTACCACAGGTTAATCTCAGGGCTCAAAGGGCTGTCAACATGCCCCTTTACTCTGGCCTGTGGGAGTAATCCATATGCTCCAGTTTTTAATAAAAAGCTACTATTCCTGTAGAGGAGGGTACTCTGCTCAGCACTTCTTAAGGACTCCTCAGTTTCTGCATAGATTTGGTATTCAGCTTTCAGGAAGCAGCAGTGAAGGAAAAACATGGGTTTTACCTCAGGATTTGATGGTGTGAGGCAACTTATTAGAGAACTTTTAATGATGACATTGATCCCAGACATACACGTGTAAAAGTAAAGTTACCTTCTGTAGCTGATCATTTGTTTGTCATAGGACACGTCTACACATGACACTGTGGTGCGGTAGTGATGCACTGTGATGACTTCGCACCCACAGTTGTCTATACATAACCAGAAGTTACCATAGTGGTGCGCTCTCCCGCTATAGTGTGCTGGTATGACAGAGCAGCTTCTAAAATTAACCATGCACAGCGCATACGGCACACAATGCAGTAACCAAACTGCCATAGGGCAAGGTGTAGACGCACTCATAATGCATGACTTTTGGTGCCATAGTATACTCTCTGTATTGGGCATGGCATTTCAGGAAGAGTTGGGTGTTGTAGGTCAATGCAGTGGGTGAATCAAAACATTTAGGGATATCAACTATAAATGAATTAGGTCAGGTATGCATATGGGCTACCTATAGTTCCGTTCCATGATTTATTTTGATTTGAACAAAATATTTAATTTATCAATTTCAACTAAATTTAGAAACAGGACTTGTCCCCTAGAGTTTCTGTTTGAAACAATTACTACCTTTTCCAAAGTCTAACTACAGGAAATTATGCCTAGTATTTTAGCAATAGCTTTCTAGGTAATATAGAGCCAGAACAATACCAGAAATGTTGAGGTAATTAATTTTTATATAACTAAGGAAAATTACTTAAACAGTGCAGATATGTGTAACGTATCGTTGCTAACTTGAAAACGTCTAATGCCATTGCTTCTATTCTTATGCTGTTGATCAACTAAAAAGCATATCTTGTACCACTAATGCTGTTACAAAGCATCCATCACAACAGAAATTGGTTTCATTATATTCCTCAACTCTAGTAAGGGTTTTCATCACGCATCCCCTGAAAAGAATACTATGCAGGAAACATAAAATATGATCAATATTAAAGTTCCTCATACTGGATTACATGTAATCTATATGGCTATGACTAATTTGCAGAATCAATATTGAGGCTGAAGGTGAGCACGGGTGGAGCATTAATATTGTATTATCCTAGTGGTCTAGCATGAGTTACTTCTGAGAAGAACAGAAAGCATGTGGTAAACCAGGTTTTCAAACTATATTTTGTGGGTACAAGTGTCCATTTCTTAATTACACAGTGCTGATTTCTCCTTTTTTCCCCAACTGCTAAATAGGATCAAAACAAAGCTAAATATGCAAACACTTTCCTAACAGAGGTCTTCGAAGGTATGTTTAACAAAGCACCTACAGTAGATGTACAGGTACTCAAGCTAGTATTAAATAAGCTAGTTCAGGTACTGGGTGTGTTAGAATTGTGCCCAGGCCACAGTAATTGAACCTTAAATTAGTCCATTCCTTGTGTAACACTGCTATGGCTATAGTGTACCCTGTGCCCAAACCAAACACTCAGGTCTGACTACACACAAATGCTGAAGTATCCATAGAGATATTATGCAACTATAATTGGGGTGAGAAATTGCTGAGGCAGCCACGAAGTGGCTGAAAGCTGCTCTGCCACTGACTAAATGCAATATCCCTGTGTTGATGCCTTTACAAAAAAGTTTCAGACCCCCTGCTGTGATCTATAATTAGACAACTTTGATTATTAAGGTGACGTGCAAAATGTAAAAATAAAAAAAGAGGTAACTATTTAATGCTATCTAGTAGTGCAACTCTAAATTTAGTTCAATGCTGTTATGGGATAATGTGAAAGTTATAAATTGGGCCCTGTGGTTGATTAATTATGCCTTGTGATCAGGGCTGTGATTGTAACGGAATGAATAAGGGTCTACACTCACACTCCATCTAGCTAACAACATCAGCCCCTCATTTTTAGTCTAACACTCATCTTTAGTGCATATTTTTTAATATACTGAACATCTGCTACTTGCTTCTCATTATAAATATGTGCTTCTAATGCTTGGGCTAATGAAACACTGGCTTAGTTCCTTAGTAACCACTTCTATTGAAAAAGCTGAATGGAATTCTAATGCTGGTACCTTTCTTTAATTTTTTATCATGAAAATGCCATAATTATAAAAACAAATTAAAGTACTTTTACACAAAATAAAGGTAATTTCTGATGCAGTTACCTGGAAAGGAGTTGGCATTTCTTCAGATGCACTTCCTATAAGAATAGTTGCCTTTGTCCATTGCATCGTGGACAGTCCTGATATCACACTTAGGTTTTGAATCTCCCCATCAAGAACAGTTCTCTTGAAGACAGAGAGCTGGGAATCCTGAGACAACTGATACCAAAATCTCATCTGTTGAAATAAATGTTTATGAACATAGTGATCAATTTGGGAAGCTACAGTAATGTTGATATAGACCTTTTTCATTTCAGTATAAAATAGCTTTACAAGCAGCACAGCATTCTGTGATGTGTATGCCCACTGGTCTAAACAGAACAGATATAAGTGACCCAATATGTAGAAGCCCCAAAGAGAGTAATATATCAAACAACACTTGTACTACTATAAATACACAACTTCAATTAAAAAAATGTATTTCTCTCATGACCTACATCAATCTATTGATATAGGTGGATGACTTCTCTTATCTCCATGGGAGCTCTAACCAGGACTTAAGAACTTCAAATAAATATTATTTTGTTTGAAAATATTCTACTCTGAGCTGCCTTTTTCAGATGACTGTCCTGAGAAAAGGATGGAGATGCTTCTAAGAAGATGAATGGGGTCAGTGAAGTCAGAGTAAAAAGAAATACCAGGACAGATATCAAGTCAGGGTGAAATATGTGAAAAGATGGATTAAGCAAAAATGAGGAAACTCAGAAATGCATAAAACACAGTAAAATACCGCATACATTTCCCAGCTCAATTTGATCTTTGCTTTTCATGATCAATTAAATCCTTAGGAAAACAGAAAGGTATGGGGTGGATCTTTTTATTTTTTTAATCTAATTATGTTAATTTAAAAATATTCTGGTGGCCTCCTGAAATAAAAGGCAAGAACCAGGGCTTAGGAAGAGATAACACTAGAGTTGAATCATCTGGAATAAGTGGCCAGGAGACTGGACACAATAGGAAGTCAGAAAATAGAGTCCTGAAAAAAGCTATACAAGGCAGAAATTTTTGAGTAAACCTAATTCCACTGTTTTCTTAGGTAGCACTTAGCAGCAGTAGTGAAAAATATTGACCACCAGACTCAGATAAGAGTGCTAATATTTAGGAAATTACATTTTGTTCCTTTTTTCTCATAGGATCTTCTCATTTTTTTTAGGTAATGAAAGGGCAAAACATTCTAAATGCAGAATCTGCCTTTCCCTGCAAACTTGACACATGATAATCTCTGAATGCAAATGAAGGTATACCCAGCTGGTAATTAGGACTGGCCTTTAAGACATTTGTCTTCTATTTTTTTTACCTACTGACGTAGCCTCATATTACAAAATGCCAACTATTTCCACATAAATTACAGACATTGAAACGAACAGTCCTAAAGAACTCAACCCTGGTTAACTACTAAATAGCATTATTGCATCCTTGTGCTAGAGGGTGCTGACGAGCCTGCTAGCAACATTTTATTTAATACGTATGGAAGAAAAAAAATTAATTCTTCTGAGGAACAAGATCCCCAAACAATAGAAAACTCATGGTTTTCCTAGACCAATAAAAAACAGGGAAGTTGGAGCATCAATTTGGTAACAGCTGTGTATGTCAGTAGCAGACACAGGACCAGAAAGATAAAAGTGATCTGATAGTGAGAGAAAGGGTGAGCAGCACTGGGATAAATCCAATTCCTTCTCAGCACAGTACTCTCTGGGAATGCAGACCTGAAAGAAGAAGTTTCCTTATGCTTGTTCTTCCAATGATTCCAATGATTCAGGAACAAGAGTTGGTAAATAAACAGAACTGCACCAAAGAAATACGTAGCTCTTGTAACAATTTCTCTTGATCCCAAAGTCTGGAAAATCCCTAAATACTCCCTGATCATTCAGGCCAAGAGCCAAAAATAAATTTAAAAAACACTAAATTCTTAAACCTGCTGATTCTCTTTTCTGCTGAATGTCTGTTGTGCAATTGATAATGACTGCAATGACAGTTGCAAATGTCCTCAAAAAGGGGCTTTGGGATACCTGGCCTTTGTAATCTGACTCATAAGTTATCAGGCAACCAGGAGAGTTTGACTCCTCACTTCTTAGTATACATGAAGTGGTTATGAACTAGAGTAGTGTTGCAGGGGCAGACTGACAGTGCCTGGTCCGTCCATGGGCTGGATCCAGCTAGTGCTCCTGGGGTGCACAGTGGGCATCATCTGGCCATGTGGAGGGGGGCAGGGGATGGAGGCTGGGCCCCAACCCAGCCCCATGGGGAGAAGGGGCATGGCCCAGCCTGAGCAAGAGGGAAGTAGGCATGGCTAAACCCTGTGGAAAGAGGGGGCATGGCTAAGCCTCAACCCAGACCCACAGAAAAGGAAGGGGGAATGGCCTGGCCTAACCTGCCCTGTGGGGAAGGAAGGAGGCAAAATCTGGCCCCAATCAAGAAGTGGGGGAGGGTAGAGAGGGTGGCAGAAGGGGGGGACACAGCCCATCTTGGGATTTGGGAATTTGGCAAGGGAGTGTGGGCATATTAATGGGCCACAACTCCTCTGCCTCCATGTTTTTGACCCATGGGGAGCCCTGTAGGCCAGATGGTTTTGTGCATCACATCTGGCCCACAGGTCAGAGGCTGAGAACTCCTGAACTAGAGTGTATGATGGTCAAATAAATCCTAATTCCATGAATGGGAATGGGAATGGGAATGGAAATGGAAATGTACTTGGAGTACCCAGAACCCACAAGGAGTCTTTGCATGAGAAATGATCATTTTCCCATCTGAGGTAAACCTATAAATGCTAAATCTAGGTATAGAGTTGAAAAGTCAGCTTGCAGAATTTTAAAAGCTGATTATGTATGGACCCAGAGATTAATAACCAGAAAAGCTGTCTTCACATTGATTCACTGCTTTTAGTGCAGTTTCCTAATATTAATCCATAAAATGGCCAAATCCAAAGAAACAGATTTTTGTTTAAAGCCCCCCAAAACATAAACCCTGGCATTTCCTTCACTTGTCAAGGGTCCAAGTCAAAGGTCACTGGCCAATTCTTTATCAATTTTCAAGATAAGCAGTTTCTTAAATATTGTAAGTTTTTTGTTCTTGAAAAGCACATGCTGTATCAGCCGATTTTAAAGGTTGTGCATCAAATGTTTGGTATATTATGATTTCTTTGAACAAACAAACTCTGAAGGACACAGAGAACATCAGTTAATACAGAAATGTTCCAAAGAGTGGTTTGAATGCTACAGTCTTTGAAATGTTACAGTAACGAAATTTGTTACTCAACTTAATCACATTTTTCAGACACATTATAGTTCTCCTTTTGATTTTAAAGCATGAGGATTTGTTCTCCACCCTCCTCACTACAAGAGGAATTTGTCTTCTTACTGGACCACGGTTGCAACTGCAACTTTGGGAGACCTCCCCGTGAGTCATGTATAATTTAGTGATCCAGGGCAAGAAACCTGTCCTCAAAGCTGCAAAATGACAGAATGCTTGAACCCAGTGAAGCTGTTGGTTAGCTGGCAGCAACAAAAAGAAACATATGTTCCTGCTATGTGCCAACCAGCTAGTAATGCAAATTATCCTGGTCTTTCAGCTTCAAACCCACATATTTGTCCAACTCATGAATCTGTAATAATTATATGTCCCTTTATTCTCTCAGGGACACATTTAATAGCATGCAATACCACACATTCCTACTCTCAGAGCCATTAATATAAAAATTCACATTCCCCTTCCCAAAAATAGCTCACAGTGACAACATGGCTTCAAGTGAGATTTTTTTTATGTTTGCATGGCTTCAATTAGATAACAAACAGCTTCTAACTCATTTCTGTTGAATTCAGGAAATTCAGGGACATGTAAAAAGTACAAGCAGAAACTAATATGTTAATACAAAAATGTTTTTATTCTTTTCAATTTTAGCTCAAGGGATGCACATACATCTTTACTGTAGGCATGTACATGTTTCAAATAGCTGTAGGCCCCTCTTATTTGGTCTAATGAGAATGGTTCACAAGTTAGATATTGGATTAATAGTCCTTTAATATTCAGCCTGCTTTATGAGACTATTGGATCAAGCTCATCTGAAAGCTACTTACCTACTATGAATACAAATCTCACAAAGGAAAATCAAACTGGCTGGGCATTTAATCAAGCTTCTCAAAACTGTTTAAATTGTCATTCATGGTTAACCATTCAACATTAGGTCCCTACTTTCAATTAAACCATGTCCTAAGCTTGTTAATATGCCATATTCAGAGTTACTAAACTAATAATATAGCAGCTATGGAGACCTCCTGGGAATCTCTCCTGTCACTCACAACATCACTGGAGGAAAGATGCTTCAGAGATGGATTATTTGAAAAATGCCAGATTGAAAGAATCATGATTTGACTTTTTATGCTCAACCTAGAATGGCAACCAGTTTTAAAACTGAATACAGGACAAAGAAGGTATCATTTCTAGATGTGTCCAGAAAATATAGCTTTCTTCTTGGAAAATCATGTTCTTGAAAAACACTTTGCCCCAAATTCAGATGAAAAGTCAAAAACATGTATTTCATCCTCAGGAAATGATTTCCAGATTTTTTTATTTCCACCCTCCCCCCCAAGAGAACTGAAACAGACATTTTTAGTTTCCTGGCTGGCTGCCTGGAAGGTTCTTGTTGATTTCACTTTAGGCCTTCAGGGAAAAGATATGAAATTGTCAATAGTCTTACAGTCTTCAGGCTGTCATTACTGGAAAGGCAAAAAACAGTCTCCTTGTTTCTCCCTGCTTAACACCTAGAATTGAGTGGAAAGCAGGAAGGCTGACAGTTGGAGAATTCAGTCTCCAGAAAGCCCACCTTGGAGCTGTCAATCCGATTTTCCAGATTGGAAAAAAAAATATCCAGCAAAAGGCATTGATTTTCTGACAGAAAATTCTCAAATTTCTCTACTCTTATTTTCCAAAGAGCAGCAATCCTCAGAGAACATTTAAATATTTCATCTTTATTCTATTTGATGCAAAGCTTTATGGAATAAAGCTATTATTTTGGAACACCTGCAATGTTTATGGGAGGACAGGACAGGAACTATTGTATTCCCTGCATGACACTCTGCCCTATGCATGAGTGAGCGTGGACAAGCTAATATCAAAAGCACATAAAGATAATGATTTTAAGAACTGGTCATGAGCTTCCCCCTATATGTTACTAATTATTGTGCTACACCATGCAGAATAAATGTAGGAAGAAGGTGCCTGAAGTATGGATGGGGGCAAAGAAGTAGTATACTCCAGCTATTCTGCTGCCAACAGCCTCTAGGACATAGGAATAAGAACCCAAAGAGGATTGGAAGGGGCCTCACCATTCCTTGCCTTCACAGACAACCATTTATCCAAATCCTAAAAATTGCCCAAATCCTAAAAATTGTCCAGCTCCTCACAGGCATCACAGCTATGAGAACAAGCCAAAAGCAAAAAAAAAACCCCAACCTAAAAAACATACCATGTGTCATAAGTACAAAGAGGAGGTGGCAAGAGCACCATGGCTAAGTACAGACAGTCAAAAAGCCTGAGGCTGAAGCAATTCAGTCTTTGCAGGTTTATCTAAGCTGTGTAGACTGAACCTATAAGCAAGTGAGCAGACATCCACATTTGATTTCTGAAATTGCAGCCACATGCCTACAGTGGCCCAAACCAGAAGTCAGGGGTGCTCGAGATACCACCCTGCTGGGCTGGAACAGACAGCCTTAGGCCAAAACTAGCCTGCCCACACTACCAGGGAGAGGATTCACATGCATCATTGACACATGCATCATTCATAGCATCACTGTAACCTAAATCAGCTAAGTCTGATAATACATCCATCCAGGTTTACCTTAAACCGGTCTCGGCCATTTGTGCACTGAACTTCTGTTGTGCTACAGAACTGAACTGGTCTCTGATCACTTATACCACTTTATGTGTAATTTCTATCCCTAGCCTACCAGTGCTTGACCGCTGTGATAGCAGAGAAGCATTTAGATTAAAATAAAAGGAAAAACAGCCCTAGACTGGAAAGTGGCTTGGGGTACTAGGAAGTAAATCCAGATTTGTCTCTTCTACTCCCATTCCAAGGGCAACTTAGCTGAAACAAAGATTGAAGCACAATGATCACTCCTGTCACTCCTGAAATGTAGTCAATTTACAGCAGCTCTAATAGCACTCAGCAACACCTCACAACACATTAGAACAAGAGGTGGTGGATAATGTATATAGGTGATTGCAATTAATATCAAACAAGTACCTGACACTGAGCTGGTTCACTAGACAGCCTGGTTAGGATAGGACTCCTTAGGTTGGATATAATTTGTGTTGTATTTGTCAGCAGTGAGCCACCAAAATAAATGAATGATCCTGAAAAATAAAATTACAGAAATATTTAAAACAATCTTACCGCCAATGGTGAACATTTACCTGAGATGATCAGTCATTCCTTTATTAGGTATATTGACCTGTGTTGGAACAGGCAACCCAGAGAGGCTGTGAAGTCTTCACCCCTGGTAATTCTCAAGAGCAGGTTGGATGGAAGCTTGGCTGGGTTGGTTTAGTTAGAGATGAACCTGCCTTAAACAGGGAGCTGGACTAGATGATCTTGTGAGGTCACTTCCAGCCCTACTTTCCTATGATCCCATTACCCCATTAATTTATTTTTAAGAAGTGCCCTGGAGCTAACAGAGGAAGTGTTGAAATAACCTATGTCTGTACCTATATATGTTTGCAAAGACAAAGGGTGAGGATGTTGCACATTATTGTTTCCACATCCCAGACTCCTACCTGGAAGGCCCAGAACAGAAGGATGGGAAGCCAGGATGGAAAGCAGGGAAAAAAAAAACCCAAAACACAAAAAAAATGACAAGCCGGTGGCTGCAGTAGAGCTGTGCACTCTAAAAATGATATGATTGGTCATATCACCATTAAGCCTTTCCTGCCATAGTGCTAGCAAGCATTAAAAAAAAAAAATCTACCTGTCAGGGAGCAAACATGGTGCCTCTAAAACTTAAATGCTGCTTCTGAATAGTCTGTAGCTTTGTTCCAAAGGCATTTGCCTTCCTATATCTGCCCTCCTCCAGTAGAAAAACTTTACATTTCTGTCTTTTGAACAAGTACAATTAGCTCTTCCCCCTACATTCTACTTTATCTCAGTGCCTACAGGTGCCTGAGAAAATGGAAACGTATGAGAAGTTGCGCAGAGCACCTGAGAAATCAAAATACTGTAGACCTCAGCTGAGATCCCTAAAAGACACATTTTAATTGGTTTAAATGGTGTTATAAGTAGTGTTTAGAATCACAATTAAGCTCCTATTAGGTACACTGTTCAACTTATCAAATTCTCAGGGAAGCCTAGCAGTTTTTAAGCATGCTAACAATGTTGCAAACCACAGGAGCCAGTAAAATAAGCTATAATTTTCTCAGGGGGTCCACAGGCTTGACATTGTTGTCTGTGCTAGTGGGGATGAAAGCTTAATTAAAGATTTAATCTGAACTCCGGCAAACTAACTGCCTTTGGACTTCAGCTACAGCAGATGTGCTCAAGACAAAAGGTAGAGGAGGATAAACGTCTTCAAGGGTCCCTAAAGCAGCACATTTTAGCTGCCACCAGTGCTGCTCTCATTGAATACTGAAACGTTCTTTATGAAAGTCTATGCAAAGTAAGGGCTCAGTCTCACATACTGATATCATACTGATGGCTTTGCACCTTGAAAATCAGCTACTGTGCTGGCTCAGTTATGCACATTAGTGGGGTTTTTCCCCTCCCCATGGATGCACAACACAGAGCAGAGGGGTAGATTCAGCCCTAAGTGAATATTTACATATACAGATAGAGTGACAGAGCGGTCAGTTGTTTTTCCTACACAAACAAGGCAGGCTGCATATTCTATAGGTCAGGGAAGCCTCTCTCACCAGAAGGGACGCAACATTTTCACTGTACTTCATAAGATACAGCTTTATAGTTAGTTGGTAGCTGAAGCTCCACAGGAACCCTGCCAATGTTGATTGTTGAGGATGTTTTATGCAGATCCAGTGTTTCAAACTGTTCTTCTGCTGACCCACAGCCTTTCACTGTATGCTGCACTTCTATTATCTCTTGTCAGTAGATTCACTGAAATGGGAGACACCCACTCCACGTTTAATGCTGACAGGAGCTGGCATAAACCAAGGGTGAACCCTGCTGAACTGAGGGAATATTAAAAATATCAAAAGATCTCATTCCTGTTCCAGCCCCTTTACAGTGCTTATCAGTGACTGAAGTACGGTGCTTATCATAGTGACTAAAGGGGTGTTAAAAGTCTTATCTTGTGTTTGATCAGGGTAAGATCTTCCTGGTATAGGACTGTAATGGCAAAGGTCAACCATAAGGCTGCTTCTCAAGAAACTCTTCACAAACAACTGTGCAGGGGGGAGTTATCACTGTTAGGGCTGCATTGGGGACAGGACCACTTTATTGCAGAAACAATTAAAAAAAAAAAAACAAAGAAAAATCAAACAAAACAAAAACCCCCAAACAAATCAGGCAGCACTTAGCACATATGGTACTCTGGCAAGGTTGCAGTAACTTGGAAACTAGAATATAGTATAGAAATACCCACACTAACTTTAAAAGAGCTTCTTCTCAGCAGGCTAAATTTGCCTGCACTGAGTTATATGCTGCCATAGCTGGACTGCTTCAAATACCCAAGTGAACTAGCTCAGGTCCACAGTATAGACATACCCATAAACAGTCCCCTCAGACCAGCCCCTGGAGGAGCCTAGGATTGAGAGGGTGAAAGAGTTACTTCACGCTACCTTAGCATCCTTCTTGAGCTGTGAGTTGTGTTGTGCCTCTTAATTCTGTGGTTAGAACAGTGTTTGAATACTGAGCAGTAAATAAGACCTAAGGCCAGTCATTATGAATAAGATGACATATTGAATAACTACTTTTGAGCACCATCTAATCCTGTGACTCTAATGAGGCAGGTGGCCTGTGGAAAATAGCATGTATCATCGTGTAATTAAAGACTTATAAGGTATACACAAATAAACTTAATTAAAGGTTCACAGGCCAATTTAATCCTAGAGTTTCTTTTTTTTTTTTATACCACATCATTAACACTATTTCAAAGTAGATTTTGTGTATGTAGCATACATATATCTATATCTGTATGTGTATGTAATAATTCCAATGGCTGTAGAAAAAGCTTTATTCAAAATGGACCTCTGAGCATACCCTGAAGTTGGTCCTGTTTTAAATTAATTTGATCTCCTCAGGAACTACATAATAAATATCTCTTAATAAAAATACAACATGAACTTCTAACACTGTAAGGTTATCATATTGGACATTTTCAGTAGCATACACTATATTGTACTTGCATTTTACTTCCGCAAATATTTATAACATGCACTCTTTGCTAAAATCAACTTTCCCAGTTGATCACACTATACAACAGTAATGAGACCAAGATAGCTACAGGCTCATAAGAAATAGCAGTTCAAGTGATTTTGCCCATGCTCTGTCCCAAGAAAAAGTAATTAATTTGTCTATGCTATATAAACAAGAGAATTGCTTAAATTACTTATTTTGGACTAAATCCTAGCTTCATTGGAAACAATGCCTGAGTAATAACTAAAAGAATGGGCTCTTTATGAATGTGTGAGACAGTGGTGCTTATCGTATACAGAGGAGGTGTTGGCGGTCTCAGTCCACTGGGCAGGAATTCAAAAACTAAAATCAACATTACAGCTAGCATTGATTAGCACTTCTTTGGTTGTTCCAAAGAAAAACCATTGGATATATAGACATAGAAACAAAACTGCAGTGACTCCTCTGAGGTCCAGTACAGGTATAAACAGGCAAAGCATATACATTGGCTTTGTTGTCAATCTGGCATCCTTCACAAGTATTAAGATGCAACCTTAGGACAAGGAAAAAAAATACAAAAAAATTCCCTCACCATGTGCATCGTTAGTTGTATGGTCTCTGTTAGGAAGACTCACATTGCTGGAAGTCTGTCCTTTTACTCTGTTCCATTCCATATCCTCTGTGCTTAATGGCTTCCATCCACAGAAATCAGACTCAAAGTCACAAAGTGTATAATTTA
Source organism: Crocodylus porosus (assembly GCF_001723895.1). Taxonomy (NCBI): domain Eukaryota; kingdom Metazoa; phylum Chordata; order Crocodylia; family Crocodylidae; genus Crocodylus; species Crocodylus porosus. The sequence continues at coordinate 34,686,032 of NW_017728886.1, forward strand.
CTATTGAGAAAATATGAAGAATAAGATTATTGACTAAAAGGTTATAGAATAATTATATGCCAATCTTTTATTCTCTTTAGGTGAAAACCAATTTGCTTACTCTTCAGGTATAAACCTATTTAAAAAGAAACGTAATGGTCTTTTTCATTGGAATCTAAATCACTTTCCTTTGGGGGAAAATAACCAATGCTCTAAAACGTAGAAAGAATTTAAGCAATCTCTTGCTCTGTCAGATATACACAGAACTGCAAGATGAGAAGACTGTATTAACCAAGTCCATAACTAAAGTTTAAACTAAAAGGCTGCCTGTGTATAGACAACACAATTACAAATGTATACAAATGCTTTTTAGAATTACTGAGGGAAGCTTTTTGCAACAAGAGACATTATTAAGAACATCAGATAAAAGTTTTTAAAAAATATGGATTTACTGAAAGTCAGTTGGACTTAGGCTCCTATTTGCTTAGGTTATTTTTGAAAAGGGGACTATTGCTCCTAAATTTTGAGGTGCTGTTGAAAGTTTTACTTGCAGCATACTCAGCGATTAAACTCTAATTAAATTTGCTGAATTGCTTTAACCAATATAGGCTGTGTAACAAACAATGCTGTACTTCATCAGTTCTCTATCACAAGCTGAAGAAAACATTTTCTCTGGAATTATAGTGCAATTAAGTCTTTTCATAGCATAATCAGTAATCAAACAAAGACCAACCTGGAAAAGTACTGAATCTTTTGAAATCCTCAAGGTCACTTATTGCAGTTGTGAAAACTACTGTAGGGATTATACGTAGTTGCAGCAAAGACTCTTGACGCATTCAATGTATCATGCAAATGTCATTCTGGGTATTACTGTAAATTTTCCAATTTATAATTACAAAATAGAACATTGCTCTACTCAGACACAAAGGCACTAGGATTCCTCCTAGTATACACGCAGAGGCTCTGCCAGCTACTGCCGAGCTTCACATTAAGAAATAAATCACCAAGGTATGTGCAGACATTTGCTGCACCTGATCTACAATCACGTGGCCTTATGTCACATGATCATAGATTAGTAGTGGCTTATGCACATGTTTGCCAGTGCTGGGAGCCATGCTGGGAACCTGATCTAGGTAAATCAGGGTGGAGAGAGGGGGCGGGAGGCATTGGCAGGGAGTCAGTCCGCATTGGGGTTTGGCAGATGCTAGGTTTTGGGGAGTAGGAAAAGTACAGCCCCAAGGCTGGGGTGAGCACCAGGTCTTTCACAGTCCTGGGTCTGTGTTCTGAATGTGTACAAACTTTTGGCATATCAGACTAATTTGCTCCTCAGTGAACTAATTTGATTGTTCACCATTTTTTTGCCCTATTTAACCTCCCTGAACATCTGCACAAACTGCCACTTAAATCGATTTAACCTTACTTAGATTGACCTAAATGTAACATCTGCATGTACCCCAAGATCACTCCTATTTAACTGGATCTACAATGTGTATTTTAATGCAATATACTAGTGCCCACATCGGACAGTATCATATATTAGTTAAATGAGATGCTTATAATCTTAAATGTATCTAATTAAAGAATACTTAGGCTTTCAGCAGGATAACTTGTTAATTAAAGTTCAGTTGTTAATACATTAAGGTAGAGAGCATATAAATTGCTACACAGCTTAAACTGTCTTGCTGTATGCTAATTTAATACATAGACCTTTAGGCATCATGCTTGTTTAGCAGTCATTTCATGTAGGCAAAATGAAATCAAAGAATGCCTAATTCGATATTCTTACTCAAAGAAATGCCTAATTTCATCTAGCCCCCCAGACCTTGTCAAAAGTCTTCTACATAAACTATAATAATAAAAAACACCTCCCCTAACAACTGAATCTGCAAAAGTATTATTTATATGGTATTAATGGTTTAGATATTTTAAGCATTAGTCAGAAGTTTTCTTCAACCTTTTAGGCTGCTCTTTCTAAGAAGGACAATCCTACCCAAACCTTATCTCAGTATGTGGGCTGTCTACACTTCTTAGATTTTAAACATAAATATAAATGTCCCTTTTTAAGGAGTACTTAGGAAATCAGGATAGTGTTAATTATGAATAAGTGTTTTCCAAAATGGCCAAGAAAGAACCTCATGCGTCATTCCAGATTTCATAGTTTCCGTTCTTCTTCAATATGTATTTAAAAGCATAGGGAAGATTAATATGAAGACATCGGTCAGAAATGTCCCTTATACACTAACGACCCTAGATATCCAGGGGTGGATCCAGGGGGTGCCGTGGTGCAGCCACACCCCACTTTGGCTGTACGCCACTTAAGCCATGAGCTCTCTGAGCTCATTGGTGTTTCAGTGTAGCTCCTTCTTGAAACTCTACATATCTCATGAGCTCTCTGAACTCATCAGCTGGTCAGTACCCAGACTTTCTAACTTCAAGAAGTTCTGGAACCCATGGAGCTCATCTACCTTGATCTGAAATCATCCAGTATCTGCTAACTTTTGGAATGAAAATTTCTACTCTCTCAGGTTCCTGGGTGTATAACAGAGGATGAGGGGTAGGATTTTCAAGACTAATAAATCTATTTTAATTTCGTCTGCTGGATAGGAAAGTGATGACTTAAATTTGTTAGCTTTTGTATCGATGTGCAATTGCAGTGTAATCTCGCCAGCACTGAAAACCAGGATAAACATTTTTTATAAAGAACCTTTGCTTAGGAACAATGCAAAGCCTCTATACCTAGCTTCTGCTCACCTCTCGTTGTCAAGCAAAGAAAAATATTGTGGCCAGTAAAAACTACCCAATGGCAATGGAGCATAAATTATTTATTTTAATTTTATCCTTATGACCATAATAAGGCCCATATACAGCTTATACTTCCCTGTTAAAGTTGCCCAACAGTTTTATATGTAAGACTGTTTTTAAGTTGGTTACAACTTCTAAAACCTCCAGTAATTCAGGCTCAAATTATCCATGCTAGGAGTACATCTCAGGCTTTTTCTTTTTTTTTTTTTTTTTTTTTTTTAAACTGTCAGCTAAACTAATTTAGTTGTTTCAGAAAATAAGACTAGTCCATATTTTAAAAAAATCCTGAAATGTGACTTTTTTATCAGGGGCGTGCCATAAATTAATCCAGATCCACAGATCTTACAAACAGAAGGTATTTATAATTTTGCAGCTAAATTCTCCAAAGCCATTTGTAGTGAGATGGTTCCAACTGTGGTAAAGGAATTGACAGCAGAGAAACCTTTACCCTCACTGGCCTATGGAGAGTCAACAGCAAGGTTGCCATGATTTTTTTTTTTATTGACAATCTGCAAACATTTTTAACATAATGCAAATGTAACCCTTCTGCCAAGTCCTGGACAGCAACAACAAAAACCAAGTTCAAATTTAGTGGTTTAGCACCCACTTGCTAAATCTGGCTTGAGTCCCCACCCAGAAGCTTGAGAATACACATGTTCTAAAGCAGTGGTTCTCAACCTTTTTTGGACCAGGAACCATTTGTAAACATCAACGGCAAGTCCAGATCCAGTGTCCCTCACTCCTGACTTGATGGCTCTGGCTCCAGACCCCAGCTCCCCTGTACATGGGGCATAGGGGGCCCCAAAAAGATACACAGAAGTTGTTAAGCAGGAACCAGTAGACCTGCAGATATAATAATGCAGAATGGAGGGGGTAAGGAAAAGAGAGTGGAAGAAATTCAGGCAGCTGTAGAAAGGTAGGGGAGGACAGGGAATAGGATCAAAAGAGTAGGAATTAGGCTGTATGCACAAGAAGTCTCTAGACACTAGAATATGCTCCAATCCCAAAACCTGTAGTTATACACAGGAGTCCTGAGTCTCTACATTCCCCTGGTATTAGTGAATATTTATGAAAATCATGGGCAAAATATGTCTTTCATTTCCCCCTACTTTATGTCTTTCAAATATGTCTTTCATTTTCTTCACACAAAGAATAAGAGCCTTCTGCTGGTACCAGAGACTTGTGCTCTAGATACGTAGAAGTTAAAACTTGCTGATGACACCAACTGGCCTGTTGATAGGTTCTACAAAATAGAAATGGTGTTTTTTTAGGGTTGAAATTAAGTTTCTACAGTTAAAAAATATAGGAGAACATTACAAATGACGCATTAATCACTTAGATGTTTGAAAAGTCCTAATTTATATTTGTCTGTGTAGAATTACCATGGACCTTGTGCGAAGGTAAAACTTTACATTTTGGTACCTTGGGTGGCTCTGTGAGGAGTAGGAGAGGGAGATGAGGAGCATCAGCAGTGGAATGGGCTACTGTTGCCTAGGTGCAAACTCCTGCAACATGGACTGTGGTGATGGTGCGGACTCCCTGGGGAATGCCGTTCTGGTACCCCCAATGATTTAACACCTAGGCCCGGTGCCTCAGTTGCTGCCCCCAAGCTATGCTACTGTCCCTGTGTACATATAGATTATGATACAATCTTTAATTATGTGATCACAGACTCATTTTCCCTCCACCTGTTCCCTAGATGGACAGTGCTCCAGGAAAAAATCTGGTTTGTATATGGAATAATGCTGTTGTTTGTAAGATTCTTGCTTCCCTTTTTGCAGTAATAGAACTAACATGTTGTAGTAAAGGATGAGGCACAGGAGAAAATTATTCTCATCTCTGTCACTGCATTCTCTTGTGATGCTAGACAAATCAATTCAATCTAAATTTTCACAGGTGGCCACTAACTCTGGGTGTATAATGTAGGAAATACGGACCTGGATTTACAGAATTGCTTAGTGTACAACTGCAACTGAAGTCAATGGGAGCTGTGCTTTAAAGGTATAAAATGATAACCACAATGGGAAAAAATGAGGTCATAAATCTAAAATTGGGTATCCAAAATTAGCAGAAACTTTTGGCAGTTTGGCTTTAATTCTTCAATTCTACAGGTTTAATAGCACCACCTAACTTCACACAGGTGATGTGGAGATTTAAAAAATCATGTTTGTGAACTGCATAGATATTAAGAAATCATTAGAGAAATGACCTGAAGGAAATTCATAATTTCATTTACAATGCAGCATTTGGATGGTATACATGAAGTAAGATTTCATTGAGGAAGTGAAACAAGAAATGCAGAAAAACTATCCCTTCATTGAATACATCAGAAGTCCCATGGAAAAATAGTTTGTGATCATCACAGGGAGGAAGCATGAGACAGACCCTGAGGGGCCGGGGGGGACGCTGGGGGCCAGAATGCACTGGGGAAGGCAAGGAAAGAGAGGGAAAGATGAAAATCTCTTAACTGTAGCTGCAGCCGTGGTGAAACCAGAAGTGGTGGCGGGACCCGGGTGGCTCATTAGCCACATTTTTTTAAAACTGTGGCCAGCTGAGGAGAGGAGCGGGAGGAGCCAGAGGGGAGAGAGATAAAAGGTGCCGCGGGCAAGGGAGCCGGGGGAAGACCTGGAAGGTCGCCAGCAGGGAAGGTGTTCCCGGAACCCCAACTGGGGGTAAGAGGCAGCAGGATTGCCTCCCACAGGGCAGAAAACCGCTTTCAAGTCTGTCGCAGGGAAGATGCCAGTGATGGCACAGACAGAGAGGAAGAGGACGCACCTCACCCAGACAGAGGACTCGAGGGAGAAAATCAAAGAGAGCAGAAGGAGGAGGTGGACGACGAGGATTACCCCCGAGGAACAGGGGAGATTGGCAGAGCCTGAGACGTCAAGCTAGGTGGGACCGGTACGAGTTTGGGAAGGCTCCAGGAGCAACTCCAGGTGGGGAATGAAGAGACTAAGCAGCCTCAGGAGGGGCTGCAGAAGACGGGCTCCAGCTGCATAGAGCTGCCCAGCTCTATAGACATAGAGGAGGTGTGACTAGAGGGACCACCGAGGGTCCAGCGAACACATGGGTGGTCTGAAGAATGGAGGGGAGAATGTGGTAGCTGTCAGGCTAAGGCGTACTGAGGGCAGGACCAGTTAGAAACCCTAGAGATCTGGGGCTACTGGTGTAGAGTGGGTTGGGAGATCAGGGAATAAGGGGCCAGGCTACCCTACCTTATGTAGCCAGGAGCCTCCCTGGTACTGATATTGTTCCTTTTTGTTGTTTCTTTCTGTTTCCCACTTTTGGAAGGGTTGTGAGACCCAGCACATAGAGCCCTAGCATTGGCTCAATTAAAAGAAGGGTGCAGTCTTAAGGGAAGCTAGACAGTCGTGAGACCCAAAGGGTACGGTACAGATTTTGGGTCAAGTTGGACCTAGTACATATCCACAGGAAAGCACAGGACACCAACAATCGGAGGTCGAGGCTGGGTATGAGGGCAAGGTATAGGGGAGGTTGGAGCCTCTTGGAAGATTGCCGTCCAGAGGTTCCAGACGCTTGAGAACCCCAGTAGTCGGACCCCACCACTGAAGGAATACACAAAGTCATGGCAGGAGAGATTGGGGAAGAGACTACCCCGGGGCGGGACATCCGTTCAGCGAGACCACAGGGACGGACTGACGGACAGTCCTATACATCCATAGCCGCACAGCACGTGACCGGATGTTTGAAGCCCGATGGGTGCAGTGATGATATAATTAGAGATCATATCATACTACATATATGTAAGGAAACTGAATTTTGGAATGACCTAAATCACTGAATTACAACCTTATGAATTTTTAAATTGTGCTATATGGTAGCCTCTCATGCAAATGTTTATCCAAAATGCAGGGGCAACAGTGCTTTTGCAAGGATAATACATTAGTGAAAATACCCAAGGTATATTTTAGGGTAATTTTATTCATTTGTGTGAGAGAGAGAAGGAGCCATCGGGCTCCAAAGCACACGGGCTAAACAAAGGCCCAGCCACCCCAGGTCCGCAGCCCCAAGGAGCCCAGCAGAAATCTCCCTTACCCAGGTGTTTTGGGAGGGGAGGGGCAGAGAAGTCCCACACCAGTTTAAAGAAGACCCCAGGACAGGGAAGCAGGAGGAGCGCAGAACTGGAAAGAGGAGGAGGAGGAGTGAGCCGGCATATGCTGCAGGGAACTCTGAAAGTAACATGGAGTGCTGGTAGGAGACTGTTGCAGAGAGTAAAACCCACAGCAGGGACTTAGAGCCAAGTTCACTGACCCTGTGGGGCGCAGAACTGTTTGTTTACATGCTGGGAGCTGGCGGAGCCCAGCAGGGAGAGTGGTACTGTAATAACCCTAATAGACTGTCACTATAGATGTTCGCGGTACTGTAGTACACGTAAAATTGTAAAAGCCAATAAGATGGTGTTATAGATGGACTCAAGGTGCTAAAAGAAGTTGTGGCAATCTCCACAAGAGGCTCTGAGAGAGAGAGAGCCACCAAAGGGGGACTGACCACACAAAGTTCAATTGGTTTAGATATTGGTTGCAAACAACAGGAACAGTGACACAGGCCAGGAGAGCCTTCTCTGTTTTCTTTTTGGTCTTTTGTTGGTTGGTTGCTTGGAACCGAGGACATGTGGCAGGACCAACTGGCTGGTCAGACCCCAGTGGAACGGGCAAGGGTGTAGGGGTGGCAGAGCTCTCAGGAATCCAGGACCCTGCGGGACGACGTGAAACTACTAATTGGACTACACGTGCAGGTAATGGACCAACTCCATTAACATCAAGTCATGGCAGGAAAACGTGGGCTTGTAGGTCATCAATTAGAAGTAATAACATCTTAGTCGAGTTGCAGACGATGTCCTACAGGTCTGCAAGGAACTGCAATACCTGACAATTTGCTACAAAAAAAGTCCACTAACTACTCTTTCTACTGAAGTAGAAATGATGAATATTAGAAAGTTTCTCTGCTTAGAAAAGCCAAGTCTTTCATACCATTGAGTTCTCCATACAAAGAAGCTCTATCCCTCTACTTTACTAATATAAATGTCTTAAAGCTGATAGTCTACTATCTACATCTGGAATTCAGGAAAAACACTTCTATCCACATAACTCAGTCAGCTGGTGACCAGTTGCAGTTGACAGCCATCACTTTTGCTAACTAGACCTTACTCTTTGATTTTTACCAAAGCCTAGGACTTCCTCTGATTCTAAATTCATTTGCTGGCAACCATTAGTACTTTCATGTTTATAAATAAATTGTACAATTCTGGATCGGTATTATATTGATAGGGCAAATATGAAAAGATTCAGAACTTCAAATAAACTTCTCAACCTTCCTATATTTCACTGGTCTGGAGCCTGGACTCCAATTCTCACGAATCCATCTATGCCAAATTATGGAAAGGGTATGCATGTGTATGTACCACGCACATATGTGGAGGGAAGGATAAAGGGAGATAGGAGATCCTAAACCAAGAATTTTAGTAAAGATACTTCATTGAACCTTAAACTTTCATCATTTGATTGCAATTAAATAAAAAATAAGACCACTCCTTGTTTTGTTTTGTTTTACTAACTATATATATAACAAGGTCAATTATATTTTTTCATCCTGTTTGTTTATTTCACTACAACTGCATTTTTAAAGCATAAATTATATAAATTGCCAAATATATAATAATAAGAATTATAGCACAACTCTACAGAGCCAAATTTAACAAATTCTTACTTTACAGGAAGTCTGTTACATAAAAATTGAGTAAAATATTTAGTATCCCAGAATAAAAACTAGGTCCTAAAATATAAATCAAACGTAATCACTGAGTTACCATTTTGGCTTTAATTTTAAAAGATTTGGATGTGCTTGTCAATATTTAATCAGGTTTGAAGAAAACTACTGTACTTAAATTCATTCCTAAAACCATGTGATTCAGCCTCTCATTATATTTTTCATTGCCAGAACCTTAATAAACTAAGAAGTTCTTTCTGCCCATCAAAACAGCATATAATGCTCACTAAAAGCATCGCTTTTTAATATTTTTTTCCTTGAGCTTTCACGTGATTACAGGGAATGCTTTACTGTCTAAAATCCCAGAACACATGTCATAACACAAACTATACCTGCAATATGAATCTTCAGAAGTTATGTAAATTATACAGATGGTAAAACATATTCTTGCTATATTATGTTTATCTATTACACCTCTTCCCAGCAGAGTTCAAGTTAGTTATTGTCAGTGTAATCATTTCATAAGATACAAACTGCAGAAATGCATTCTAAATTTGGAAAGTAAAAAAACCCTGTATCCTAATTTTTATAAATTAATATCTTTACTTCAATGCAAGAAAAATAAAATGCATTCCAAAACATCCTATTACTGTAATTCATTTAAATGGCAAACCATATGCTGAATATAAAATTGTCCATGTTGATTAAGCTATTCCTGAGTCTAATAAAGGTTTAAACTATCATACATATATGAAGAGCGAGAGTTACACTGGTGTGAGAGCAGAATGTTCCTCAGAGTTAGCCAGTTACATTTCAGGACACAGGTTGAGTTCATTAAAACTAGCCAACTGGTTTAGAATGGATAACCCAGAGTTCAAGGTCTCAGAACGTGTACATATTTAAGCAGACATTTTGGGCTTCATTAATAAATATTATAATATATGCCAGTGAGCTTCAAATAGTTTTCAGGCAAAAAGTACTATTTTATCCCATTTACTTAAACTGTAAGTGAAGGAGTGCATAATTAACAACACATGATTTTGTGAATATCATAATGTCCACACACCCACCACACCCCTCTTACACCCCCTCACAAATCCCACACCCACCCACTAACACACACCCACACCCTCCCCTACACCTTACTCCCCCCACAGACAGCTACACCCCCCCACAAACCCCCCACCCCCACACAGGAGCTAGTTAGCATGCTCCAGCAGACTCCATTAATTTAGTCTGATTCGATGTACTGGAATTACAGTGCATTGGAGGAGTGTTCCTGCACATCTACAAGTGCATTAAGATGCCACTTTGTCCTAAGTTAACATCTGATGAAGTAGGCTGTTGCCTATGAAAGCTCATGGCTCTCTGAACCAATTAATCTCAGGTGCTGCCCTGTCCCACCTTCTGCCTGACTTCAGATTAATACAGCTAACCACCTTGCTGCTTCTTTTTTAAAGCAAACAAACCCTACACTGACTGAACAGAATTATTGAGACATACTTTGTACTATATTGTATTAATCAGCAATGAACAAATCCATAAAAATAATCTTGACTGTTATTTATTCTTCTAAATAAGACTTGATGTACAGAAGCTGGCTTGCAAATTAATGTAAATACATAAAATTTTTCAAGGACTTGCAAATACTACTTGACATCATACAACAACAAGCTGTGCATATTTTTTAAATTATCTAAATTATTTCCTTTTTCAGGACATTTACTTTTCATAAATAATTTATACCTTTCCTGAGCCTAAAAATATCTAAGGTATTACTAGAAATTGAATAGGTAAATTAAGAAGAGTTAAGATTATCCATAAAATGGGTGACTTTAAAAGGTTTCTTATGAGACTTCCCAAGCAGTAGATAACACTGCTAGCTTTAAAACACAGATACAGAAAGTCATACCCCACAAGGTACAAAGCCACAATACTTCAGATCTGACTGGTGGATAAGAGCAGGCATTACAGGGAGGATACAAGGGACAAACCCCGAGGGGCCAAGGGGGAACCCTGGGGGCCAGAACATAACAGGGAAGGCAAGGAGAGAGAGAAAAAAAATGGAGAATCCCTTACCTGCAGCCGGCGCTGCAGCAAAACTGGAAATGGTGGCAGGACCCACGCAGCTTGTTAACTGCATCTTTTTGAAACTGCGGCCAGCTGTGGAGAGAAGCGGGAGGAGCTGGCACGGCAGCATAAGAGGCGGCACAGGCAAAGGAGCGGGAGGAGGAAGACCAGAAGGAGAGTCAACAGGGAAGGTATCCCTGGAACCCCAGTTAGGGGTAAGAGGAGGCAGGACTGCCTCTCACGGGGCAGAGGTCTGCCTCGAAGCCCGTCGTAGGGAGGACACCAGCATCGGCACAGAGAGGGAAGAGGTGGATGCATCTCACCCAGACAAAGGATTCGAGGGAGAGGATGCAAGGAATCAGGAGGAAGAAGGTGACAACAGAGATTGCCCCGAAGAAGAGGGGAGAGTGACGGAACTCAAGGCATTGAGCCAGGTGGGATTGGTGCGGGTTTGGAAAGGCTCCAGGAGCAAACCCTGGTGTGGAACAGAGAGCCTAAGCAGTGGGAGGGGCTGCAGAAGACAAGCTCCAACTGCATATTGCTGCCTGGCGGGGGACACAGAGTAGGCGGAACTAGAGGGACCATCAAGGGTCCAGCTAACACGCAGGGGGTCCGCAGTATGGAAGGGAGAGTGTGATAACTGCCAAACGTATGTGTATTCAGGACAGGGCCACCTAGAAGTTCTCAGGGCTAGGCTAGCCCATTTTGTGTAGTCAGGAACTTACTGGTATTAACATTGTTTCTCCTTTTGTTTCTTTCTGTTTCCCACTTTCAGAGGGGTTGGAAGGCCTGTTGCATAGACCCTTAAAGTTGGCTCAATCCGAGGAAGGGTTTTGCCTTAGAGGGAATCGAGACAACCAGGTAGACCCCTAAAGGTATAACTCAGATTTAGGGGTTGGGTTAGACCTAATACGTCTCCACAGGAGAGCCCAGAACACCAATAGGTGAGGGTCGGGCAAAGAGACATCAGTGACTTGTCCAGGCTGGGTTTCAGGGTGAGGTGTAGGGGAGGTTGGAGCCTCACAGAAGACTGCCATCTAGAGATCCCAGATGCGTGCAAGTCCCAGTAGTAGGACCCCACCACTGGAGGAACAAACAAAGTCATGGCAGGCAAGATTGGGGAAGAGGCTACCCCGGGGCAGGACATCCAAGAAGTAAGATCACAGGGACGGAACAACGGACAGCCCTACACACACAAAGCCAGGCGGCACATGACCGGATGATCAAAGCTCAACGGGTGCAGAAAGTAATATCCTGCTATTGACTATCGGTGAAGACAACAGATACTACACAACCTTTGTGCAAAAGAGTAGGAATTCTGACCAATTTAATTATATTGTTTGCAACAAACAATATCACTACAGTCTAAATTAAAATGGTACCCAAACTCAATCAAAGAAAATTGGTTTTCATTAGCCTGAAGCTGCATTTAGCACAAAATTTGATATTAAGTGATGAAAAAAAAGATACCATCAGAAATTTGCCTATCCTTTATGTTAGTCTTCTAAGCACTACACAAATATTTTCTATTTAAGAACAGATTTACTGGGATCCATTGGGTTAATGGTGTCCACTGTGAACTATGGAATTTAGGAATGTTCTTAAAAGCAACTTTGCAAGCAGGAAATTTTAAAAAAATGAAAAACTTGATCCTGTAAACAACTACCTTAGTAATGTTTTCAAGATCAGGCCCTTAATCTCTGAGAACTGCTTAGAACATGGGTCCCCAACAGTTTTTGCCACGGCCTGGAAATGGCCATGGCCCAGCAAACTGCGGCCTAGTAGTAATAGCCTACCACGGCCAGAATTTCTGGATAGAAGACAAGTAAGGATATCCCCGCACCACAGGTGAGGCGCAGGGAGGGGATGCAAACTCTGCACTGCTGTGGATGCTGCGGAAGGAGCCGTGGCCTCTCCATCTGGCTCTGGGGGGGCCACAGTTTGCCAGTTCATGGCCACTTCCAGTCTGGCAGTTGACTGTGCTGTGGCCCAGCACTGGGCATTGAGAACCCCTGGCTTAGAAAAAAATCATTTTTAGATATGTGAAATGCAGTTTCTCTTAACTGTAAGTTCTATGTAATTATAATGAAATATTTACATATTTGTTTTGGTAATAACTTGTATTTTGGAGCACATCTATACCTGCAATTAATGCACATGAATAACTCCAGAGCTTATTGCTCTGGAGTGTTTTGTTCCCGGATGCTCCATTTGAACGTGTACCCAGGAACAAAAAAGGTGAGATCAATTAAGATCATGTGTAGCACATGGAGCTTTCTGGGATCAGCCTGGGCTAGCAGAGGACCCAGGGGATCAGTGTGCCGGCTCAGGGCTGCTTTGACTGGGCTCCAAGTGCAGTGGGCTGGCGGGGGCAAGAGGGTGCTTCAGCATGGGGGCTGCTCATGCCTTAGCCAGCTGCTCCACAGCACATGGATCCCCTCATCCCTGGGGCTCCATGTGCTGCAGAGTGGCTGGCTGGTGCACGAGGGTGCTTCAGCACAGGGACTGCCTGCCAGCTAGCCCCACGCTGAAGCATCTTCATGCCCCAAACAGCTCTGTCACTTTCTACATGTGCGTTTAAGTGCAGTAATTTACTGAATTGTTGGAAAGTACTTGTGTCTGATGAGACTATCCAGTGGTGCAGTGAATGCTCACCTAATTGCTGCACATGTGTAAGTGTGACAATTTACTGAGCATTAAGTTAGTCTACTGTGCAGTAAAATGCATTTTGTTATTATGAAACAACTGTTACAAAAAAAAAATCCTGAAAGAACAAGAAATATCCTGCATAACACAAGGTAACAGGAGCTTGCCTCTATATTTATTCTGCAGGGAGGATTACCAGTACAGTGCCATGAGAGTTTTCCATCAAAAAGAAGCTACTGAGGATAAATGTGTACTAGAATAGATGCTGAAATATGTACAAGAATAGATGCTAAAGTATGCATCACTCTCTCAAGTAAAATTTAATGGAAACAAATGTAATACATTCAAAATATTGTTGAGAGCATTTTTACAACTACATTGAATATGTGCTGAGTTGACAGTGAAGGTTTTGGGTGGATGAAAGAATAGCTTGTGCATTAGCCTTCTTGTCTTCACAATCATGGAAGCTGTCAGAAAGATTTATTTCCTAAGCAGAGGAAGACCAGTCAAATGGAGAGCCCTAAAGATAGAATTCAGTTACATTTACTGGAAGGGGATCTATGAGGAATCCAAGACTATATAGATGCTTCAAATGACCTAGCTTTGAAAATAATTATTTTTTATTTAAAAGAACTGTTCCTTTTCATTTTTCCTTCTACCCAGCACAGTTATTTCTTGACTTATGAGGTGAGGCAGAAGGAACAGGGATTATTTAGTCAAGAGAAGAGAAGAGATTTAAAGGCAGTCTTCAACTACCTGAAGGGTAGTTCCAGAAGAGGATGGAGCTAGATTGTTCTCAGTGATGGCAGATGAAAGAACAAGGAGCAACGGTTTCAAGTTGCTGCAAGGGAAGTTTAGGTTACATATCAAGAAAAATTTTCTCACTTGGATGGTAGTAAAACACTGGAATACGTTACTCAGAGAGGTTGTGGAATCTACATCCTAAGAAGTTTTTAAGACCTGACAAGACAAAGCCTTGGCTGGGATGACCTAGTTAGGGCTGGTCCTGCTTTGAGCAGGGGGCTGGACTGGAAGACCTCCTGAGGTCCCTTTCAGGCCTAACGTTCTATGATTCTATGGCTTCTTATGCTTGTTCTGTTTTCAAAATAAATAATTTTGGTGTCTGTCTCCTTACTGGTTGCCTGTGAAAAGAGTGATTTTTGGGCGGATGATATTCCAGGCTAACTCTCTCCACAGAGAGGGGAACCTATAATTTCTTCTTTCATAACTCAAATGTGAGTTGTCATTTGGGCCAGTGGGGATCTCTCAATGCAGTTGCAGAGTCCAGTTAAAGGACAGAGAAACTGAGATTCTGGGATAGGAAACTCTCACAGGGTAACCTCCGTCTGTTCTTTGGGGTGAGTGGCAGCATAATGGGAAGAAACTCGGGGTTCAAGGAATCCCCCATGAATGGGTTTGTGACAATATAGCCTTTGCTAGTTTGCATACTTCCTGAGACTCTGCCACTAGGTAGAGACATTCAGAAATCCCAAGGCAGATTTAAACTAACTCACGCTGGTTTCTCTAAGTGGACTAGGTTAGTTTGTAAATGAACACATTCACCCTTTGGTGGCTCATAAATATTATGAACATTTTCCATTAAATTTAATTATTTCCCTCTGCGGTTTGCTTGGTGGCGACTAAACTGAGTAAACTTCGAGTAAAAAGGTTACGGGCAAGTTACTGCTCATGAACGAAAACAGTTCTAATCAAAGGCAGCTTATAAGCAAAGTTACATGATGAAAATATTATATCACCACATACATATTATACATACCTAATATTCTCTATTTTTTTCCACACCCAAACCAAATAGGAGAAAATTTAAAGAAAAAGCAAAATCTAGACTACATTTTCAAATCCTCCAAAAGTTAAGAAAAGCAGGAAAAAGAGAGAGAGACAGAAGTGAAAGGATTTATCTGGAACAAAAATATTATACAAATCTCTGTGGACTGTCAGACTTTTTAGGATTTATTATCCAGATCTGACTCCTGCCATAGGGACTGGATAAAACACAAGAAGAAATGAGTGGGGGAAAAGAGTACATTATGATGTAATGTGCTATAAACATTGTGGGTCTTTTTGCAAAATTCTTTAAACCAGTGGTATGCACACTTTTGGCTTTGCAGGCCAGATGAATGGTGTGGGGCTGGTCTGCAAGCCAAATCAAGTCCTGCACTGTCCTCATGCACTGGAATAGGACTCTAGTGCTCCGTGCCATCTCCACCCAGTCAGGATTGGGCTCCAGATCAGGCCCCATGCTGCCCTGCATGTACAATCTAGTGAGCGGAGCCATGGCCCATGGGGCTCCTCACAAGATCCATGAGGAACCCACAGGGAGATGACACAGCTCCAGGGATCAGATCTGGCCTGCGGGCTGTGGGTTGAGCATCCCTGCTCTAGACTAAGTCTTTATGATAAAAGATACCATATAAATAAAGGGACTATTATTATCAATAATTTTCTTATTACCAAATGTTCTTTAAACCAGTTCTCCGGACAGTATATTTTAGTAAATCAATTCAGTTCACTTACAACAAACCGTTGGATCTTCATTGCTTCCATCAGAGCAGTCCAAGTGATAATTGCAGGCTGATTCACTGGCAAGACATTGGCCATTAGTACAGATGAACTTCCCTGAAGAGCAGAGCCCTGGTGACTGTGGCCTTGCAGAGTCTGAGAACTGGAAGTTATCCACACAGATACAACCTGTCCTGCTCTGGATAGTTCCTATAAATGCAAGCTGTGAGAATTGTTATTCCAAAATATTAGCATAAACCAACTAACTGAAAAAGAAAAATGTGGGTTATTTTCATAAAATATTAAAAAGCTATTTCACAAGTAACTAGGTAGGTTTCTATTATAAGATCCTACTTTCGTCTGCTTAGAACTTTGCTAAACAAACTGTTTTGTCTGGAAAATCCTGTGCTTAGGCTGACTGATCTGAACGTTTCAGCCAACATGTTTCATCTGTTTCCAAGAATGAAGGTAGGAAAAAATATGGGGTTTTGCCTGTGTAAAAATATATTTACTTTACTTTGAAGCTACAGTGCCACCCTGATTTTGAGAAAGGATTTAAAATTTAGTTTGTGGGTCATGCAGGTAAAGGGGATATGCGTTTTCCTTTCCCAGTGAAATTTTGGCCTAATCTGTCATAGTTATAAACCTTTAAAAAAACTAACCCAAATCCCACCCCCGTCCCCAAGAAAACAAAACAAAACAAAACAAAACAAAACAAAAACAAACAAAAAATTCCCAGCTCGCTGTACAGAGAAGCATGTCAGATTTTGGCATCTCTGTTCCCTGAAGAGTCTGTCAATGCTGCATGATTCATCCCCTCCCAACATCTGCTTGTTGAAAGGGCAGAGCATGTTCTATCCCAGGACTTAAACAAAACTTTTGTGGCCCTATAGGCCACCCTGGTGCTGGATTCTAGAACACAGTCACATATATCAGTCCATTAAAGTCATATATATTAGATCTGAACCAGTTTCCAATCATTTTTACTGGTTTATGTGTAATTTCTGTCCCTAACCCCTGAGAACATGGAATTGGGCTAAGGATTGAACCTCAGCTTTCCTTTACTATTTCATAAATAGCTATGAAATGTGTCCTCCTCTTCCATTAGCAAGAGGTGGACATGCAAAATGAAACCTGCTACTCCATTAGTTGAAGTGGTAGAGGCCTATGCTGAAATAACATGTAATCAATTAAAAGATTAATCACCCCATGAGCAAAAACTAACCAGGTTATAGTTACACAAGAAATTCTGAGATTTCCAAACTTTTGAGGAAAGCTCAACATTTGCAGGGTTTTTGTTTGTTTGTTTTTTTGTCTGGGGGAAAGGTAAGCAAATGCTATAGAGAATAAGACTCACATCACAATCTTCATTCATCCTTATACCAGCTTTGCTATGTTACAGATGCTTATTTCCACACAATTCATGGGATATATCCATGTAATTAATCACTGGAATTTATTCATTTTAATTCAGCAAAAGAACTTTCAAATTCTATATTGGTCCAAGTCTCTTTCCCCTCAGCTTTGGTTGTGCTGTTTGTTTTTAATTGACAAAGCACACAAATTTACCTTATGTACAAAACTGCCAGAAAACAAATATTTGTACATCAAATTGCATCAAGAGAGATGAAATAATTCATTTAAAAACTAATGACTGAATAATTCTCCTTTGTAGCAAAAGACTCAAAAACACTATCTCCTGTCACTGATGCCAATATATATCATTCCACTAAAGTCACATACATCATTCATATCATTCCACCAAGTTACCCTTATGTTAAAGTTAGCTATGCAGTATGTCAGAGGAGAGCCATGTCCAAGGTGACTAATGTATGGGGATATAGCTTTTCTGGTAAATAAAGCTGGAGGCTGCAAGGTATGAATAGTTAGACTGTTTTTGAGGCACTATCCTTAAGTGCCTCAACTGCAACAAGCAATTAAAAAGCAGAGAGTCATTCATAATAAACATGGCTTCAGTAAGTAAGGTTATATATTTTCAAACAACCTGCTCATGCCTTTTTCATGCATACCTTTGTTTTTTTCAGATCTGCTGGTAGCCTCACATCAGCTCTGACCCATTCCTTGTTAGTTGATGTATGAGTCTCCCACAGCACTTGTTCCTCCTGTCAGATGCAGAATAAAATGTTACAAAGCAATTGTTGATCTCTCTATAAATTATCCAAGTTAATTTTGCCTTTAAACTCTTTCTGGCATGACCTGGACACCCCCTCTCCTCCTTATTCCTTTATGTGAGGAAATATGACTGCACCTATTCATTGTAATCTTACATTATTTTTACAGTGTGGACTCCAGGGGAGACAGGGAAGGGGAAGGTAAGATATGTATTTATTGTGATTAAACTAGTTAATTACCTAATTACCAAGAGGTAATTTGGTAGCAGTAAAATGAATTGGTATTCAAATTACCTTTGTTTCCGCTGGACTTTCTCAGAACACAGTGAGATGTTTCTAAAAAGTATTATGGGCCTGATTCTGCTCTAATTCAAATCAAGGACAAAAAATCCTATCAACAGTAGTGACAGCAGGACTGGGTCCCTCCGCATTAGGGCATTTAACAACTAGCAAAATGAAAGATTATCAAAAGACTGTACTGAAAACTGAGGTCCCTTTCTATACAGAGGACCTTTGGGAAGGTAACAGAGAAAGCTCTCCCCTGCCACACTTCTGCAATGTGCTCAAGTGACCAGTTTCCATTCCCAGTCTGCTGAGAATGACAACTGGAATACTCATTGTGCTTAAACATTATGCGAGCTATCCTGAAAATCTCAGGATCAGTCTGCTGCTAATTGCAAGCATAACTGAAAAATAAAGAGTCCAGTTAAACAAAAGAAAAGCACAAAGTGGAATTTGCCAAAATAAAGAAAAAAAATCTGTCTGAGGATTGAGCAGAAGTAATAGAATGGAAAATATATGAATAATATGTTTTAACTCCTTATAGATCCTCATCTGGAATACTGAGTATGGTATTGGTTATTCCATCACCAGAAAGGATATTGCAGAGATGTTGGAGGTTTAAAGGAGGATATGCAGAATATTTGAGGCATGAGAAAGCTCTCATATGAAAAGATTTAATCTGTTTACCTTAGAGATGAGATGAATAAAAGAGGCTATGCTAGAAGTATATGAAATGAATGGTATGCACAGAAGGTCAGCGAGTAACTTCTCCAAATATTATAAAACAAGAGAAGGGGATTTTTTTGGATTAGATGGTCCATAAAGCCTGATCCAGTATGGCAGTCCCTATTTTCCCAAGTGTTTGGGTTAGTTTTTTTATACACTTGGATTTGCATACCACTATAAACCACTGAATTATTATTTAACCCCTTGAGCCAAATGTATTTATTCACAGCATTGAAAAGCTAAATACAGTGCATTCTTCATTAAACTCGGAGGCAAAACATCAGTCTGAAAAACTCAAGATGAAATGAGGCCAAAACCTCACTTCTGAATTCTGTGGGAAGTGAGGTCTTCGATTTGGTGGTTCATATCTAATTTACAATATACATAATCTTAGAAATAATAGCAAGTAGTGAGTTGCAACACTGGCATAAAATGTATGTACTTCTCTTCTTGTTCACATCTTAGCAGGTTTGAAAAAAATGTTTCCCATCATTTGGAAATGGCCTGTCTTGCACATGCACAGCTAGTGTAGTATCATTCTGCAAAATAATGCATGCACCAAAATATACACAAAAATGGTATTTGGCCACAACAGCCAGCTACATGATGAACAACATGAATATGTACTGTGACCCATACAGCACAGCAGGCAACAACAGGCCATAATTTCAATTACTGCAGTGACAAGCATTTGGCTTTCTGAAAAATTAGGGTAATTTTATCTAATGTTTTCTATAAATTTTGTGTTACTCAGAAGTTCAGTTTGCTTGATTGGACTCATCTGACAATAATATCCTTTTTCATCTCACAAACTTCTTTAGGCAGCAATCTCCCATGATCCTCCTTCTTCCCAGTTTATATTAATTAACAAGATACACTGAAAGACACTATATCATTCTGTATGTTTGCCAGCATGCAGCACTATCACAGCATCTGCTTTTATTACAAATACCTTGAATACATCAATTTAGTTATAATTAAAGACTGGTCCATACAACAGATCTTACCACTAGCTTTTATAATATTTCTTCTAATGGTCCAATACTACTGTATCTTTCAAGACTAGAATTTATTTATCTGCAGTTGATTGGGAACCTCTACTATTTTTGCCTGGCTTAATCCTTCTTCCTGTAACACATTCTTTTTCTTTTGCTCCTCTCCCCAGTCTCCCCTAAGAATGTCCTATGTGTCCTTTTTCCAACAACTCCTTGGTCTGGATTTATCATTGCAACGTAGGATTGGATGGTGGCTGAAATTGCTGTTGCTTAACCTTCGTAGTGTTGTACTAGTCTTATCCATAGAAAAATGTAGTAGAGAGTTACATGGGGGCACTACTTCTATTGCCCTTATTGTGCTGCACTTCCTTCCAAGAGTAATTTCTACAAATGAAAGTGACCCAAACTAGGAGGATGTCCATTTTTCTTTTCTTCCAATGCTTTTCAGACATTTCAGCAGTTGGAAGACATAAACCATAACTTAAACTATTTCTTTCCAACTTCATTTATAAAACTAAAAAGCACTTATTATTTCTGACACTTCTTTACAGGTGCATTCAGAAATACTACTGTCTGACTGCAATTACCATTTTTTCCTGCTTTTTTCATCTCAGTGAATAATTTGCAACAAATGGTTGTTTTTCCCCATAACAACTAACAGATCACCTTTGCCCTGCTCTGCAGGGGAATCCTAATTTTACTGAACATTTAATGTCTGTGAATGCAAAGAAAACTCTACATATAAATTTAGAAGATATCTTCTACTGTCTTCTCACCGACTGTTTGTTAGACCTTATTAAAAACCAAAATGATATACAAGAGAAAGAAAAAATAAAGTAATGGGTAAGGTTAACAAATAACAGGTGATACAGAAAAGCCTGAAATGCATGATTTTTTTTTTGCTTCAGAATTCACAAAAAAGATTAATTATGCACAGAGTCAACACAATATTATTAGAAGGAGGGATGGGGACACAGAGGGAAAAAAGGAAAGAACAGGTAACAGATAGTGACCAACTATGCTGTTATCCAGAGTCCCTAAAACAGCACTTTTGTCACAGATTTAGAAAACTGGGCTTCAGTTGGCTGACTTCAACAATCTTCCCCAGAGCAAAAAGAACCTTTCTGCTGCTTCAGCAGATGAAGCACGATGCTGCTTGGTACTGGAGACCATGACTGCACCATTTCTGGTTTAGGCAATATTCCTGGCCCACCTCCTGATTTAGAAGCAGTATACCTGTGTTCTTGCTGACTTGCTCCTGGGCTATTTATCTTTGTTCTCAAGAAAGCTAATTAGCTCCCCTGCAGCACCATATTAAGGCAGTCACACGAGACAGATGCAGAAGTGTTGAATACTTCTGGCCTGTGGAGTGTCTAGGCTCCAAATAGGTTGCCAGTGGATATTTATGTGTTGCATAGATTCAAATCAGCTAGGTTTGATACAATCTTTTCTGGAGTACCAAAAACTAGCCCAAACCATCTCTGAACCACTGGGGATTATTTTCAAGAACTAAAAGGAGGACAGTGGAGATCCTAGAGAACTAGGCTCAGAGAAGGGCAAACACTACATCTACTTTAACAAAGAAAAAGGAGGAAGAGAGGGCGGAGACCTGGGAATTATAGACTGGTCAGCATACATTCTAAATTAAGGAAGATACTGGAGCTAACTCTCAAGCAACACATTTGTAAACACCTACATTAAAATAAGGTGACAACAAACAGGCAATATGGGTTTTTTAATAACAAATAATTTCTAATTAATTTCTTCATTAGGACACTGGCTTAGTGAATGGGGGAAACCGTGAATTTGACTAATCTCAACTTCCATAAGGTTTTTGACAAAGGTTTCACATGACATTGTCATAACCACACTGAAGAAAAATAGCCTAGATTAAATTACTATAACATGGATATACAACTGAAAGAAAACTATACTTAAATGGTAGTTATCAATATTTTCTGTCAAATTGGTTGTATTAAGTGGGATTTTGCAAAGGACTGTCCCTGGTCTGATACAATTCAATATTTTCATAAACAACTTGGCTGATGGAAGAGAGATATACTTATAAAAATGCAGATGACACCAAGCTGGGAAGGAATGCATGCACTTCAGAGGGCAGGATTAGAATTCAACATCATCTTAAAAGATTGTAGAAATGGTTTGAAATCAATACAGTAAAAAAGTCAATAAAGTACTCCACATAGGAAGCAAAAATCAAATGCACAAATATAAACTTAGATATAACTGACTAAGCAGCAGTCCTAAAGGAAAAAATAGAGAGGTCAGAGTGGACTGCAAGCTATTGTAGAGGCAAAAATATGCTTTCATTGCAAAAAAACTCAAATGTCACTCTAAGCGAAATCAAGAAAAGGATCATGCAAGATATGTCCATGAGACCTAATTATTTTACTGTACTTGTGATGGCAAGACTTCAGTTGTAGTACTATGTTTAGTATGGGCACTGCACTTTCAAGTGCAAACAAGCATTCGTGGGACCCAGTTTATATGCTGCATACTAAATGCATATGCAGCACTTTCAATTTCCACTCAATTCTCCTAATTTTCATAGGGCAAAGACTTCATCTTTTATTTCTGGGGATACAGTTCCTACAATGAAAAAACTCATGGTGTTGTGGGGGAAGATTTCTAGGTTCTCTTCCTGACCTGGTTGGTTTTTGTGCGATCAGTAGAAGTAAAGCAGTTGGGCCAGATCCCAATAGGTTTTTAGGCACCTAAAAGGGATTAGATGGAATATAGCTGCCTAGAGTCACCAGAATCAATCACAACTGACCACTCTTTAGCCTAGAATCACTAGGTATCTTCATTTTGGCCTGAAAAGTTATCCAGGCCACTTGTTATTCCTACAGGAACTTGCCTGAAATTTCACATCAAACAAGAGTCATCAGATGTGATCTATTTTCAGCCTCTAAATTTGGGCCATTTTGAAAATGATTCAGAGACCACAGGTTCCAGTTTCCATTTCAAACATATCAGCCTCATTTCTCTTCTTATGCTGTTACCAAAAACTGGGTAACACTTTCTCCATCACTTCTGGAGAAAAATATAATTTAGCAGGTCATTTTGAATGTTGCTCCATAGTTCAGCAGCTCTATTACTTTCCGTGTTTAGAACTTTTAACATTTTCTAGTGGACCTCCAGCTCAATTTATGGCCAACTTTGAAGATGCACACTTTTTCCATTTTAAGCTTAATGGCTGAATAGCAAGAGGTACAAGAGCTGGAAAGCCTTCTCTACCAGCTTTCCATTAAAAAAGAAATACTAAATGTGAGGTAGGGAGCTTCCAAACTGAAGCTGATGTATTTGAAGGGGCCTTTATCCAACGTTTTGCACTGTGATTATTGCTCTTGGCATCTCCAACTAAACTCATATACAGTAATTACATTTTGACTGTAAGGAGAGTGCAGTAATTACAGCATCAAAAGGATAAGACACATTGTGTAAACAGAGCATGACGAATTGATATGGGAAGTATCAAGAAAGTTACTTTGATGCATGTCAGTTAACTTATCAATTCATTAGATTAATTTCCCTATGTTCTGAGGATTTGGTGTTTCCTCCTGCTATCCACATCCCTCAGCCCCTTTAAGTGGCAAGAAAAGAAGGCATATTAAACTGCTTAAAATAACCAAGCTTCAATCCAGCAGAACACTGAAACATGCATAATTTTAAGCACATGAGTAGATTTCACCGACGTCAAGATCTCCTGTTGGGTCTTTCACAGACAGTGCTACCAAAATGAACACAAAAGGGAAGGGGGAACCACAGCATCTGGTGTCTAGTGTTACCAGAAAGAGGTTTCTCCAAGTTCTGGTCAGGAACACCAAATGCCTGGAGTTCCAGAATTCAACACTGAAAAAGATAATTACTGTAATTCCTATTTGACCCAAGGCTCCACAATTGATTAGAGGGGGAGCTAAGATTAATATCCAGCAGTTTGTGCTATCAGTTCCAACACCACTGAACAATACTGTCCCCATGGGCTAGGTACAGACAGTCAAAGAGCCTGAGGCTGAATCAATTTAGTTTTTGCATGTTAGTCTAAAATGCACAGATTAAATAAAAACAGAAGTGAACAGACATTTACCTTTGATTCAAAAAATGCAGCCATATACCTGCAGTGGCTCAGGCCAAAAGCCAGGGGGAGCTAGAGTAGGGCTCTGTGTTCATTTTCTCCTTGAGCTGCCCCCCAGGTCTCTGGGATTTGCAGTTCAGAATGACAATAGCAGGACTCTGCAGGGTTGTTCATCACTTTCTCTTCCTGCTTTCAGGTGCCTCTGGGATTTGTAGTCCACAGTTGCATCCAGCAGTAAGTTTGAGCAGGGGAAAGGGCATTTAACTCCCCTTCCTGCCCCCAGACTCCAGCTGGGGTTTGCCGGGGGGGGGAGGGAAGCAGTCCCCCCCACCCTGCAGACTGGGCTTGTCTCCAGCTGGGCTTGTCACCCCACCCGCTTGTCAGCCAGCCCTCCCTGCCCCAGCTAGGAAACAGAAGGGTGGGGCCAGCCCTGCTCTCTAGAGCAGAGAGCACAGCCTAGCCCATGGCTGCAAAGCATGCTGGGGGACTGTGATTTAACTTGAACCAGGAAGATGTCTGGGACAGAAGTGTCATAAACTTGTTTGACCCAAATCAGTTAAGTCTGATAGTACATTCAACCAGGTTTATCTTAAACCAGTTTCAGCCATTTGAAATGGTTTATGTGTATTGAACTTCTATTCTGTTACAGGTTTAAACCAGTTTCTGATCACTTAAACCAATTTGTGTGTAACTTCTGTCCCTAGCCCTAAAGTATTTGATGTTTAAGCATAGAAAATTAAAGCTAGTTACCTCACGTGTCTGTACATTAATGCATGGAGCCTGGGAAACAAGCAGGAAGAATTGGAAGTCCTTGCACAGTCATAGAACTATGATGCAATTGGAATAACAATTAACAATTAAAATAAACTTAGTGGGATAGCTCACATGACTGGAGCACTGGCATCAATGGGTATAAACTGCTCACAAAGGACAGGCAAGGGAGAGGAGGAAAATAGGAGTTGCATTTTATGTAAAAGAACTCCATGATTGCTCAGAGCTCCAGTATGGAGACAGACCTATTGGAAGTCTCTGGGTTAGGGTCAGAGGGGAGAGAAACAAGGGTGATGTCATAGTGGGTGTCTGCTATAGACCACCAGACCAGGAGGATAAGGTGGATAAGGCTTTCTTCAAACAGCTAGCAGAAGTTTCCAATTCACAGGCCCCAGTTCTCATGACCATGAGATGACTGACCATGAGATGACTGAGTGAAGGATTCTAAGGAACAAAAGGAAGGAGAGCAGCAAAGTAAGAACCCTGCGCTTCAGAAAAACAGACTTTGACTCCATCAAGGAACTGATAGGCATGAAACCTTGAGAGGCCAGTCTGATGGAGAAAGGAGTCCGGAAGAGTTGGTTGTATTTTAAAGAAGCCTTACTGAGGACCCAAAACAAACCATCCCAATGCACAGAAAAACTAGCAAGTGTGACCAGCCTAGCTTAGCAGAGAACTCTTCAGTGAGCTAAAACACAAAAAGGAAGCTTACAAGAAGTGGAAACTTAGATAAATGACTAGAGAGGAGTATAAGAGTATTGCTTGGGCATGCAAGGATGAAGCCAGGGAGGACTATACTGCGGTTGCTCGGGGATGCAGGGGGCAGTCAGGAAGGCCAAGGCAGAGATGGAACTGGGACTACCCAGATCAAGGACAACAAGAAGTCTTTTTTTAAATACATAGAAGGCAAAAAGAAGGTAACAGGTAACAGGGGGACCCTGCAAGACACATTAGGAAATTTGGCTGTCACACCAAACGACAAAGTTAACCTATTTAACAACTTCTTTGGTTCCATTTTCCTGAGCAGGGACCAGATCAGTCCCCCCACTGGGCCTCCCTCAGGCCCCAGGGGAGGCAAACCTAGGCCAAGGGTCAGTGAGGATCTAGTCAGGGAACTTCTGGAGGGACTGGATGTATTTAAATCAGCTGGTCTGGATGATCTCCACCCCAGAGTGCTGAGGGAATTAGCTGAGGTCATAGTGGGAC
>NW_017728886.1:34712080-34734389 GCF_001723895.1 Crocodylus porosus
CACTTCAAGAGGGATGTGGACAACATGGAGAGGGTCCAGAGAAGGGCCACTCGCATGATGAGGGGGCAGCAGGGCAGGCCCTACAAGGAGAGGCTAAGGGACCTGAACCTGTTCAGCCTCCACAAGAGAAGGCTGAGGGGGGATTTAGTGGCCTGTTACAAACTAGCCAAAGGAGACCAGCAGGCATTGGGGGAGTCCCTGTTCCCCCAAGCACTACCAGGTGTGACTAGAAAAATCAGTAGAGGGTAGATTCAAACTATACATCAGGAGGCACTACTTCACTGTCAGGGTGGCTAGGATCTGGAACCAACTTCCAAGCAAAGAGGTGCTGGCTCCTACGAGGAGGTTAGATGTACACCTTGCTGGGGTCGTTTGAGCTCAGTACTCTTTCCTGCCATGGCAGAGAGTCGGACTTGATGATCTGCTCAGGTCCCTTCCGACCCTACTAACTATGAAACTATGAAGCCAGGAAAGCTGAAGAGCAACTGGAGTTGCAGCCAGCAATGGACATGAAGGGTAACAAGAAGGGTTTCAACAAGTATGTCAGCAACAAGAGGAAGGTCAGGGAAAGTGTAGGTCCCTTACTAAATGGGGGAGGCAACGTAGTGACAGATGATGCAGAAAAGGCATTGAAGTACTCAGTGGCCTTTTCTCCTCAGTCTGCACAAGTAAGGTCAGCTCCCAGTCTATTGCATCTGGTAGCAGAGTTTGGGAAGGAGGCAAGCAGCCAACAGTGGTGAAAGAACAGGTTAAGGACTATTTAGAAAAGCTGGATGTGTATAAGTCCTTGGGGCCAGACATGAAGCACCCAACAATGCCGAGGGAGTTGGTTGATGGGATTGCAGAACCACTGGTCATTATTTTTGAAAGCTTGTGGCAACTGGGAGAGGTCCCAGGTGATTGGAAGAGAGAAAACGTAGTGCCCGTTATGAAGAAAGAGGATCTGGGGAACTACAGACTGGTCAGTCTAACCTCAGTCCTAGGAAAAATCATGGAGCATCAAAATTACATTTCTAAGCACATGGAGGAGAAGAAAGTAATCAGGATTCACCAAGGGCAAGTCATGCCTGACCAACCTGATTGCCTTCTATGATGAGATGACTGGCTCTGTGGGTGCAGGAAGAGCAGTGGACATGATATACCTTGACTTTAGCCAGGTTTTTGATGTAGTCTCGCACAACATCCTTGCAAGCAAGCTAAGAAAGTATGGTTAGATAAATTGACTCTAAGGTAGATAGAACCCTGGCTGAATCATCAGCCTCAAGGGTATTAATCAATAGCTTAATGTTATTTTCAAGTGGAGTGCGTCAGGGGTTGGTCCTGGGGCTGGTTTTTTTCAATAACTTAATCAATGACCTGGAAGATGGGATGGAGTGCATTCTCAGCAAATTTGCAGGCAACACCAAGCTGGGGGTAGTAGTATATATACTAGAGGGTAGAGCAAGGATTCAGAGAGACCTTGATAAATTGGTGGACTGGACAAAAATAAATCTCATGAGGTTCAATAAGGACAACTGCAAAGTCCTGCACTTAGGCTGAAACAAGTCCGTGCGCAGACACAGGCTGGGGTCCAACTGTTTAAGCAAGAACTCTGCAGAAAAGGGCCTTTGGCTGCTTTGGTAGGAACATTTCCAGCAGATCAAGGGAAGTGATTATTTCCTTTAATGTGGCACTGGTGAGGTCACATCTGGAGTCCTGTATCCAATTCTGACCCCCCACTATGGAAAGGATGTGGACAAATTGGAGAGAGTACAGCAGAAGGCAACAAAAATGGTTAGGGGGCTGGGGCACATGACTGAGGGAAGACTGAAGAAATTGGGCTTATTTTGTCTGGAAAAGAGGGCTAGTGATAGAAATTACACACAAACTGGTATAAGTCATTGTAAACTAGTTCAAATCTGTAACACAACAGAAGTTCACTGTACATAAACCATTTTCAAAATTGCCAAAACCAATTTAAGATAAACATAGATGTGTGTAATATCAGACTTGACAGATTAGGTAAAATCAATTTATTGAACTTTTGCCCAGATGCCCTTCACATTCAAGTTAATTCACAATCCCCCAAAATCCCAGAATGTTTTTCACCTTTCCCTTAAACCACCCCTCACACTGTGGGTGGGCTAGACTTGGCCCATGCTGTGCGCTCTAGCACTCCCTGGCTTCTGGCCTGGATCACTGCAGGTATCTAGCTACATTTCCAGAATCAAAAGTAAATGTCTAGTTACTTACTTAGCCATTCAATCTATGCAGCTTAGACTAACCTGTGAAGATTGAATTGATTCAGCCTTGGGCTTCTTGACTGTCTGCACTTAGCCAAGATGACTAGGGGGTGAAAGGGGGAAGGGAGGATTTAAGAGCAGACTTTAACTACCTGAAGAGTGGTTCCAAAAAAGGATGGAGCTAGACTGTTCTTAGTGGTGGCAGATGACAAAACAAGAAACAATGGTCTCAAGATGCAGCAAGGAAAATGTAGGTTAGATATTAGGAAAAACTCTCATGAGAAGGGTAATAAAGCATACAGATGTGGAGATTGTGGAATCTCCATCCTTGGAAGTTTTTGTGACCTAGCTAGACAAAGCCTTGGCTGGGACGATATAGTTAGAGCTGATCCTATTTTTAGGAGGTGGTTGGATTAGATGACCTCCTCAAGTCCTTCCAACTCTAATTTTTATGATTCTATAATTCTAAGACTGGCAGAGTTCTGTCCCTTTATTAAAACTTACTTTTGTGGGGGACAAAAATTATTTTTTGAACTCTCTCATCAAAATATGAAGAACCTTTATTAATGAGACCAGAAGCAGTGTTCATGACTTCACTTCACTCAATTATGATCCAATAACATCAATTTGAAGAGATTTCACAAAGAGACTCACACTCGGGGTTTTCAATAGCAAAACATCATCTCTCCATTAAAAGTGATAGTTAGGGAATCTGAATCAGTATATTTCTATTTTTGTTTAACTTAATTGCTTACTGCAAGGAAAAGGAAATGGTTAGAGAATAATGTTTTACTGAATTAATAGAAACAGGGTCTAGCTTTTTAACAACCATTTGCAGACATACAAAGAAAGCAACCTTCCTCTCTTCTGCTTCTGCACAGGGACTGGCACAACCGGAGGCTAGTTACCAATGTCAGTCACACTGTCTGTTCAGCATGGAGGGAAGCACGTACTACTACATTTTGTAGGGTATCAGAGTTGCTGCTGTAGTTTACTGGGATCCCAGAAAGAATAAGTGGCCCTCCAGCCAAAATAATTGCCCACCCCTGTCCTACAGTCAGTCCCCAATTTTACTGGGATCCCAGAAAGAATTATCCTATTGCAGAAGATTCAAGAGTTCCTCCTAGGGGCTCTTCTCATTGCAGCAAATTGTATCCCACCCAGCCTACATGCCTTGCTCCCATTCTTGTAGCAGGGAAGGACCCAGCTCAGCCAGCACGCAGCTTCTGAATGGCACTTTGCTGCCACTGCTGCAGCTACTGGGGGACCTGCTTGGCTTCCCTGGCATCCTGCTCACCTCAGGCAGCAGGTAGGGAAGTGGGGTGGGAGGGGAAGGGGGTGCTACAGCTGGGTGGGAGGGCAAAGCATGGGGCTGGGGCTGGTGGCAACATGAAGCCTGCACCCAGAGGGGTGGCAGGAGCATGGGGCTGAGCTGGGCACTTCAAGAGGGATGTGGACAACATGGAGAGGGTCCAGAGAAGGGCCACTCGCATGATGAGGGGGCAGCAGGGCAGGCCCTGCAAGGAGTATGAGGGAGGGTTTGGAAGTGTGGGGACCCCCCCACACACACCCCCACCATGCCACACAGGCTCCACTGCCACCAGTGACAGCAGAAAGTGGTGGGTGCTTGAGGCATACAGGGCCGATGCAGGTGCTGCGACATGGCAGCACGTGGCTCCAGTGACAAGGAGCACAGCCAGGCCAGACCTCCTCTATTGCACAGGCCTCCATGCAGTGCATGTGCAGCTCCCGGCACTTGCACACTGCTAGGGCAAGCCCTGTGTGGTTGAGTAGGCTGTCTTCTCCATTCTCTGTCATGCAGGTCCCAGGACTCTGCTAGGAAGCAGAGGGTGGGGGCAGGGCTTCCCTCCACTTCTAGTGGAATCCTGGGACCTGCATGGCAGGGAGCAGCGAAGACAGCTGGCTCCATCATGTGGGGCTTCCCCCAGTGGTGTGCGAGTGCCAAGGGCTGCACGTGCACCCTGCAGAGCCCCATGGGATAGAGGTGGGTCAGCCGGGTTGCACTCCTTGCCACAATGTGCAACAGTGGCCAGAGCCACACACTGCTGCACAGCAGCACCTGCATGGGCCCCAAGTGCCCACCACCTTCTGTTGCTGCTGACAGTGGGTGCTGTGCACCATGGGTGGGGAGTGTATGATGGGTCCCCTCACCCCCTACCCTCCCTCACACCCCACAAATGCCACACACACATACCCTGCCTCCACAACCTCCTCACATATGTCCCCCCAACATACCCTACTGCCCCCCACACATGCAGCTACACCCCCTCACAAGGCCTCTCTACACCCCCCCACCATACACATGCACGCAACCCCAACCACACCCCATGCACCCACACACACAATATACAAAAGTAAGACTTATTTTTAGTTATGCAATCATCTCTATATGCAAACACAAATCATGACAACATATTTTTGTAATAAAATTTAAATATGGTATAGTAGGTGTTTGACTTCTAGTCTATGATATGATTGTTTTCTGGTTCTAAGATGATACCCACCCACCCCTTCCAAAAGGAGTACTTCCAAGTGGGGCAGGTACAAGGGGGTAAGGGGAGGAACTTCTGGTGGCAAAAGTCAGGGGTTCAGGGTGGGACTTCTGGTCCCAAGATGGTGACCAGGGGGAAGAACACATGTCAAGGGATGGGGCTACCCTTGTGGCCCTCGACAGTTCACCAAAACTCATTAAGTGGCCCTCCAGCCAAAATAATTGCCCACCCCTGTCCTACAGTCAGTCCCCAACAAAGCAGAGTAGCATGTGCTACTAAACAGGCTTCCTTCCTTTTTGACTAGCAACAGCTGAACTTTCATTTCCTTACTGTCTGAAAATTATTGTAAGTTTCTCCTTACCTTATTAATATACAGGACCACTTTGAGAATGCTGCTGTCTGCCATGGAGTAATAAAATTGAAGATGGCAATTCTTGCCAAAGCAATGACACATGGAGCTGTTAACATAAACTCTTTTGTATAATGTGTTATCATTAGCTCCTACCCACATGTAATGGCCTGAAAAAAGAAAAGAAAACAGTGAACTATTTCACAAAACATCTTCCCGACAGTCTTTAAAAATAAGGATTACAGAATTCCTATAATTAAAAAGAAAACAAACTATTTCAATAGGAGTGGATTGCCTTGTTCTAAACTGATACAATGATTCAAATTGTGAGATATCTAACATTTTCTCATTTAAAAAGTTATTATTATTTGGGCCATATAATGACTTTAACAAGCAAACATTTGCATGAGCTGATGTTATTATTCAAGCTGCAGCAAGAGAAGTTTAGTTTAGATATTAGGAAAAACTCTCTCACTAGGAAGGTAGTAAAGCATTGGGACAGATTACCCAGACAGATTATGGAATCTCCATCCTTGGAGGTTGTGTTCTGAGCAGTCCTGTTCTGAGCAGAGGGTTGGACTAGATGATCACCCCAAATGGAGGAAGAGTCTGCTACAGGGATTTCAGTACTGTGAAACCTCATGACAACAACACGGGATGGAAAAGTAGGAGTGGCAGAAACAGCATATCACAGACCAAATCAAGAATCCAGTGCCACCCACCCCTCACAGAAACACGTCCAAGCTGTAATAGAGTTTGTCAATCCCAGATAGGCCTCATCAGCCATCTTCAGAAATACAGATAAGACAATCCTGGAAGACAATCGTTCGCAACTGCAAGGGACTGCTGAAGAAAGACAACTGAATGACGCCCTGAGGTCCCATCCAACCTAATTTTCTATGATTCTATGATTAAAATTCCTAATAATAGACTGAAGATAAAAGTCTCAGATTATGAATTGTTCCACATTTGGTTACCTGT
The DNA here is from genome assembly GCF_001723895.1 of Crocodylus porosus. NCBI lineage: Eukaryota > Metazoa > Chordata > Crocodylia > Crocodylidae > Crocodylus > Crocodylus porosus. Next base: position 34,718,146 of record NW_017728886.1, read on the forward strand.
CTAACATTTTCAATCGTTTCATAACTAATCTTTTTGCTTTCTTGTGGAGAGAGAATGAGGGAGAGAGAAAGAGAGAGTTCTGCCTTCCTACTGAAAACACCAGGAGATATAAGATCTCTATAGCTCTACACACAAGGTCTAAAGATCTGAACTAAGGTGTCTGCTGCACATTGCCTTTCCATCTGAAACAGGAATCTAATTGGGACTCTTCTTGACCTACTGACCTCATAAAAGCATTTCTACAAAGGTCTAAAAGAATACCTTATATACTCAATGGTTTCTTTTATCTATTAGAAATAAAAACAATAACCATATCATTCTTCATCAAACATAGCATATTCTTTTCTTCTCACAAGTTATTTGATATTTTACTATTTTCTTAAGCTGCTACTTAAGATATTTAATGGCATCCTTGTTTGTTTTCAAGTTTAATGTGTCTCCTTTCACCTACTGTAAATATTTTGCTTTCAAATTAAACCTTGTTTTTGGAACACTGTTGCAAACTGCAAGAGGAAAGAAGTGAAAAAAGCATTTCCTGGAACTGGGTAGCTGTAGATTTTGTGAAAAGGCCTCTCCTCTTGTTACAGTTTTATTATGCATTGTATTCAGGCTTTCATACTGTAATATAATGCTTGCCATCTCTGTTCACACTGTGGAATCTAACCTTGATAAAACAAGGAAATATTATATAAATATTCCAGAATGCCACTTTAATAGAACAACAAAGCATGCATATTTTAAAGCCTATTAATTTCTGGTAGAGTTTCTTGCACCTATTCCTAAACCAAAGATAGAACCCCTATAGCTGGTAACATCACAACAATACTGCTAGAAAAATAGCATTAAACTTCTAATGCCTCGTTGATTTTAACCTCCTCTCTTCTGAAAACCATTTATTGTATATGCTGTATCTTTTGTCACTTAACATTAAAGTGACTCTTACGGACTGTTTGTGTTTAATTTAAACACATGAAAACCTGCATATTATTAGTACTTAAAACTCTTTAAATAAACTTGATTTATTTTTTGCCTGTTGATTTAAAAAATCATTCTCCTTCAGTCTAATGCAAATACTGCAGTCTTTATTTATTTTAGTTTGATATGCTAGTGTTGAAAGCAAACAAACTGGACAAAAGTGCTCATGCATTTCAGGAAAATAAACAAGCATTTACAGAAAATTATTGTAAAAAATGAGTTCTTAAAAACGCACAATTTTTTTTAGGCTCAAGAGAATAATTATCCATCAAAGAATGGCAGCTGGAAATAAATGAGTTAACCAATAAGATACATCATGAATTTATTGAATTAATGCTTGTTAAAATTATTCATTATCATAGGAATGTGTGAAGATATAAAAAGAACAAAACTTTAAGTAAGCAGCTAGAAATCCTCCCTCCTAGAAGTTTTCCCATTTATTCTATCCCCCTTTACAAACCATCATGATTGTGTCTAGTAAATGTGGAGGACCAACTACTCTACTACCACCATACATCTCTTCCATTAAAATAAAAGACAAAAACTTAAAATCGGTAAATGGTGTATATTCACATCTTTAAAATACAATTGTGGATTATTAAAATGAACCAGATTAGAGGGCATAATTTCTATATAAAATATAAAATAATTGAAATAAATCTAAAATCCTTAAGCCTACATAACCATGTCTCCATAACAGTCTGCTTAAATAACTCTTCATGAAGTTTTAAATATATTGTCTTAGAATACGTCTTGTTAGACTTCCAGACCACAATTTCACTTCTATCACATTTTCACATGGAGTTCTCTGAAGTGGGAGGATAAGTAGGAAAGAGGGGGTCGAGGCATTTCTGAACAGTGGATCTTTTTGTTAAATTTGAAAATACTGAAGATGAACTGTTTTGGTCTCCACCAGGTAGAATCTGGAAGTTTCTGCTAAGCTCAAAGCGTTTGAGCCAAATTATGCATACTGTTCTTAATTTATGTAATGATTTTGTTTTGTGCTTCACACTGGTGTTCTACTGCAGCTGAATGTTTTCAAAAAATATTTTCAGGAAGACCCCCTTAGGTTTAAGTTTCAGTGGTGCCACAGGTAAAGGAGTCCTTAACCTTATTCCAGTCATAAATTTTGCTGGAGATATTATAGATCCAGGCAAATACACTCATGTTATACATGGGTCTGATGATTTTTACAGAAATAAGTTTGCACTGCTTTGTCAGCCTCCCAATTGCTCTGGGAGTTATGTGGACTATTAATACAATGTTGAAAAAAAATCTATTAAGAAAGGTAAGTATGTTTCAAATGCAGACTAAAACTAATCATTGTAAATGAGGACTTCAAGAGCTACAGACCATGCACCTGTTGACTTCAGTTTTAGGATGACATATGCCAGTGAGGCCTATGGAAGTATAGCCAAGTCAATATATCTAGAAAAGTAATCAACTACAATAATGAATGTGTGTCCTTTCCAGAAATACAAAATTATTGCTATTTGCTGCCAAGGTCTGTCGGGTAGCATTGTAGAGATTAATGGTTCAAGCAAGTATGTTTTTCCCTTGTCACATTCCTCATAGTTTTCTGCTAAGATAAAAATTGGCCTACTTAGACTGGGCCACCATAGAGATTGTTCTGTTTATGATTTGCACTATTTTATACATTAGTGTCCTCATAGATTTTGGAGAACTTCTGTCTGGCACCAGAGGGCTAAAAATTCATCTTGACATAATCAGGCAATATGAAGGTCATTTTAGCATGGCAGTAGGCCTGCTGAAATTTGACTCCTTTAACATCACCTACATTAGTATCATTGAATACATTTCAAACAAGTCTCACCCTTTACTTCTTCTATTTTATAAATAGAAATCAAAATATTCCAATTTCTAATTTGCTGAAGTCAATTAGCAGATGCTGAAATTGCTACTAAGAGAAGGTCAATGTAGGCTCTTAAGTTCTTTCTCTAGCCTTCTACTCAATGACTGCTTAATCAGGACTCTAGATAATGGTCTCCTTCTATGATCACTTGATCTAAAATTTCATTAGTCATAATTAAAGTCCTTGATTCTGAGGCAGAATGTCAAGCAGCAGTTTTGAATGTGATATTGCCAATAAGTGATCTATTTTTATTTAAAATCCAAACCAAAAAAAAAAAGGACTGAATTATTAAAAAACCCAGTCGACAGCTGGACTTCATTTTTCCACTTAAAAATACTGCTGCTCCTTTGGGGCTTCTGGAAGTGTATTGCTTCAGCAGATAGAACAGGTAGAGTTGTTTTATTTTATTAAATGTGACCCAGATCCACATATTGTGTATATTAAAAAGCTATCTTAAGGGTTTTTGATAAGCTACTATTGACAACGATTTCTCAAAATACTGCCATATCCAGAAATCTTCTTAGAGCTGGAATGATCTAAGGTTGGAGTAAGGTAAGTAACTGCCTCCAATTTGAATTTCATTGAACTTGCTGTTTATTAATTATAGGTCTTATATTTTACCTGCTCCTTTCCAAATTTGTCTTGCTTAAACTGAGGCCAACTTGTTGAAAGTTTCTCAGAATCTTAGAGCAAGTTATCACATTCATTTTATTTCTATTGTAAACCTACTTATCTTCTATATATCAAAAGACAGCAGAGGCATGTCTATATCAGTGTTTCTAAACCCATGGGTTGTGACCCAGAAATGGGTCACAAGAATACATGAAAGGGTTGCGAACAAACTTTAAAAATTGATTCTCCTTTAAGGCAGAAAAACTTGGGAAAGTGGTTTTTCTCTTGCAGGCTGGGCTGGCAGAGTTCCAGCCTGCAAGGACCTGCTTGGGCCCCCTCCTAACCCCCGCTGCCCCACACACTGTGGGGATGGGGCCTGGGGGGTTCAAGGCAGTAGGGCAGGAATGAGGAACACTAGAGCAGTGGTTTTCAACCTGTGGTCTGCATATCTCTGGGGGTCCACAGATTATATCTAAGAGTTCTGAAAAAGATGACTATAATCAATCAAAAGTATGTGAACAGCCACACTTAAAATTCAGTCACAGATTGGTAATAGTCAGTGTAGCTGGTTTAGAGGGGTTCATCCTAACGCATGCCTTAGTGCCACTCAGGCTTGGTTGGGATCTTTTTTCCTATGTATTCTGGAATTCCCCAACTGGCTAGTGTGCCTAATTCCCAGGCTCTGACATGTTTGGAGTGGCAGTGAATGAGCAACCTACACTTGCTTCTTGGTGGCAGTCAGCTATTAATAGAGCTATCAGACATAAATTAGTGTAGTCCCTTTTTTTAATCTAGTTATGCTATATATCTCTAGCACCTACTGTGGCAATGAATTTCAGGAGTTAACTACATGATGCATAAAAGATTTGATTTGCTTGCTAGTTTTACACCTACCTTCTACTAATTTCAGTGGTTTCACCCCAGTTCTATTATTCTTGGACTTTATAATTAACAACTGCCTGTTCACTTTGTCTGCATCCTTCATGTTTTTATAGACCTAGAGGTCGTATCCCCTCTTCAGTCTTCTTCTTTCTAAGCTGAGGATTTCCAGCCTTTTCAGTTTTTTTCTAGTATGGCAGCTGCTCTATACCAACAGAGTTTGCTTGTCCTTCTCTGTATCTTTTCTAATTCTACTATATCTTTTTGCAGAGACCAGAACTGCACACAGTATTTAAGATGTAGGACCACTGTGGATTTGTATAGTTGAAGTTATTTTTCCTCCAGGTGCATTATTTTGCACTTGTGAACACTAAAGTTCATCTGCCATATTTTTACCTAACTCACTTAGCTTGGTGAGATGTTTCTACAGTTCCTCTCTGGCAGCTCAGGACTTGAGTACATAGAATAATTTGATGTAATCTGCAAACTTGGAGATATCACTATACACCCTAAATTCCAGGACACTGAGAAAATGTTAAACAAAGCTGACCCAGAACAGATCCCAGTGGAAACCCACTTTTCAAACCCCCTCCATCCTGAAAAATTATCATTTAGCCTTACTCTTTGCTTCTTATCTTTTAACCAGCTCTCAATCCATTAAAGCAGCTTTCTTGAAAACCCAGGAAATGTAGGGTTTTTTTTAAAAGCCTTTGGTGATGACCTGTGTCAAAAGCATTTTGAAAGTCCATATATATTATGTCAGTTGGACCCCTCTTGTCCATGTGCTTGTTACCACCCTCAAAGAACTCAAGCAGATTGGTGAAGCAGAATTTTCCTTTACAAAAACCATGCTCACTTGTTCAGCAGACCATATTTGTAGGTACCAGGAATTTTATGAAAATCTGGAGTCTCTTTAGGCTGATAAGCTCATCATCCTTGGTGACTTCAGTGCTGGAGTTGCCACAGATTACCAGGCATATAGCCAGGCATCTTCAGAAAAAATGGCCTTGGGCAATACAACAGAAACAGGCTTCTCCTGCTGAGGAAATGTGCTGAACATGACCTCCTCATCACCATCACCACTTGCCAAACCAGAACAAGATGTCTTCGATGCACCTGCACTCCAAGCACTTGTAGCTCATTGATTGTGTCATCATCAGGAGACTAGACAGACAGGATGTCGAGTGACAAAGGCCATGAGAAGTACAGAATGCTGGACTGACCACAAGCTCATAATCTCCAAGCTGAATATCTGGATACATCCTAGTAGATGGCCACATGGCAAAAAAAATACCCCAAAAAACTCAATGTCTCTAAATTGAGACAGGTAAATGTGAAACAAACATTTGAACAGCCAATATGAACAGATGAATATTGCAGGGATGGTAGCCCCTTCTCAGGGCATGAAGCGTGCCATGTTTCAAGGAGGTATGTGCAGGGGTGTTTGTGAAACTGCACCTCAAACTGTTCAAAGCAAAACTAATATCACTTGCCGGCAGCAGTAACCTGCTGTCATCCCGCATATAGATCTGGGGACTGCGTCCCCTGGGAGGACTCTGGCAGAACCCAGCAGCCCTCTGAAGGGGTGCAGGCCCCCAGATGTGCATGCAGGATGACAGCAGGCTGCCACTCCTAGTTGGGGCCAGCACCAGCACTGGTTCTTCCCAGCACTCGGCATGGGCTGCCCCAGGCAGACTCGGGTGCTGGTGCTGACCCCTACTGGCAGGGTAACTTCCACATGCTCCACAGCTGATGTGCAGAGCTTTAAAAAAGAAAAAAAACCCAAACAAACAAACCCTGCACTCACTGCCTGCAGGAGCAGTGATTGAGGTCTCTGAGGGGTCATGGCAGAGCTCCCCCCACATACAGCACAGGGCAGTGGGGATTGCCCCCACCCCGCCTGGCACCTGTGTGGCAGCTGCCCCATAGTGTGGGTGCAGCAGCACGGCTTGGCACCCCATGCTGTCCTGGAGCTGGAGCAGCTCAACCTCTCAGCCACAGTTCCCAGTTCCATTCTCCAGATCTCTGATCATTTCCTCAGCTCTTCCCAGGGGATGTGGCCCACAGATCTATGTGCAGGGCTTCAGCAGGCTGCTGCTGCCAGCTGGGGAAATAGCCCAGCTGGAGGTCCATGCTGTCATCCTGCATCATCCAGGAGCCTGTGCCCCATGGGAAGAGCTGAGGGAAAGATCAGGGAATTGGAGAATCGAACCAGGAACTGGGGGAATGGTCAGGGACCTTACCATTCCCCCAGCCCCTGGTGTCGATTCCCCAGCTTTCTGTCCATTCCCCCAGCTCTTCCTGGAGGGCATGGGCCCCCCAATCTGCACACTGGGTTTCAGTAGGCTGCTGCTGCAGGCTGGTGCCTGTGGCAGCACCGAGTAATTGCTGCTGGCCCCAGCCTGCTGAGAGCTGTTTTGAAGCCTTTCATTTCATTTCAAATTCACCATTCTGAGCTCAAAATAAGTTGAAACAGCTTCAAAATGAAACATCTGTTGAAATTTCACACAGCCTTAGTGGGCTGCCCTGGTTGAAGCAAGTGGAGCTCAACCCCATGTGGACCACTATGGGGGCAGCCGCAGGCTCGATCCAATCAGTTGATGGGCCATATCCAGCCCAAAGGTCATATTTTGCCCACCACTAGTCTAGACTGTTTCCATATGGGGGTCAGATCAGTGGTCCCCAGTCCTGATGGGGGTGGGTTCCCAGCTGTTTGGGTAGGGAAGAGGTAGGGTCTGGCAGTTCTGGGTCAGGGTCTACACAGATCAAGTGAAACCTGAATCTGCCAGACCCCACCCCCTCTTTCCCCTGACAAGAGGGAATCCAAACCCACCAGAACTGGAGAACCCTGATCTGTCCCCTGCACCATCACTACCAGCTACCAAGAGGATTGGACACCCCTACCAAGAGGATTGGAGACTTCACCTCACTGCCACAAGGACGTGCAATCAGGCTCTCAAGGAATGGTACCCCCTGCCTCTCTAACTAAGAGTTGTTTTAATTTGTAGTGGGAGATAGGGAGAGTGGGAACTTGTGACACCTCAAATAAAATAACTTAGGAAAATTTCAGGGGGTGGGGAAGTACTTTTCAAATGATGTGGCCATACCACCCCCACACCTCCATTCACCTTATGGGATAGTCAGTATTAGTTACTTGGGAGGAGAGGTGTAATGAATGTTGTTTGCTTGCTTTTTCTTTTAACCAAGGTATAGAAGTTGACTTGATTTGGTTTTATAATATGTAAAAATAAAACTTCCAGAGAACTGGCTTATATTATTTCTAATTAAATAAGTATCTTCTTTGATGTGGGAAAGCAAAGTGCTGGAATAAGAAGAGAAATAATTATGGCAGACATGCCCAGTGCGGCAGAAGCTGGACAAGAAATACAGTAAGGATAGAAGTTGTAGGGTTAGAGGGGAAAGCAAAATATCTGAGAATTTCTATCATTAGGTAAACTACCAGGAAAAGTAACAAAGCAAGTGACTAAAAGATAGCACTGGGGAAATGACCTTTTAAAAAAAGGCAGCTAAGGTTAGAGTTTTTTAAAATTAAATTTAAGAATACCAGGAAAGGAGGGTTACTCAAATCCTATAAGCAATTCTTTCTTTATAGATATGACTGTCTTGAGTTGTTTTTCATTATTTAACTTGTTACCCTTTCCTATTTAGGGTAGTGGAAGCTTTGATCAACAACAAATCAAAATTTTAAAAAATCCCTTCTATTTGCAAGTTTGAACCTTCATGCGACATGAGGCATTTTTGAGCTTTTCCTAAAATTTTTCTGGCTGGCAGCATTTTAGTCATTAAGCTGACCTTTGCTTTTCTTTCATAGTTTGAATAATTAGCAAAACATGAAATGCTGCATAAGTGTGTATCAAGGACAGATAAGATGTACCAGTTCAGGACTTTGGCTGCCTTCCAACATTTCTGAAAAATTCATATTTGTAATTGTTTTTCTTTTGTAATGCCCTTTGTTATCGCTCCTTTATGATACTGAAAGATTTTAGAAGTCCAAGCAGGTGTTGCATTATAGTCAGGCTACTTAGTTACCTATGTATATTGTTTGTACATAGTCCCTATGTAAAATATATATTTACCTAAGGGATGATATCCAGATATCTTCATTACAGGAATTTCCAAACACATTCATTTCCAATAAATGTCACTTATGGTATTAAGTCTGATCTGACCAAATACCCAACACTATCTTGTCAAAGATCACATGAAAAGGCAGAAAGAATATAGCATCCATAAGAAAATGACCACCCTCTTTGGTCAAATATTACCATAGAATTGTTTACAGACACTACTGCTGCTTACAATATTGTTCTATCAGGGACATTTTCTGACTTGATAGATGTGTTAAACCAAGATTCCTTCATTGCCACCTTTCCACGTGGAAATGGAAGATCCCATAACACAATTACAAACAAAAGGGAGAAAGAAGCCTCCAGGGCTGTGAAATCCAGTCCCTTGCACCTGCAAGTAATCATTAAGTGAAGAACTCTCCAAAACTATGGCTTGAAACCTTCACATGCAATTACAAAGCACAACAAGAACACCCCTGGTATGTAAAAGTATGAGAGTGAAAGACACTGCCAATGTCCTGCTACTGCAATGACAGGGAAATAGTTGGTTAATATTGTGCTCAAAAAAAGTCCTAGGAAAAGGACTATTCTCCATGGTAGAGAGAAAAGCAAGAACCTCCACAGTCCATGCCTAGAAGACATTCAGATCTAAATTAGTGATACAGCCCTGAGCAGAAGAGCAAGATCCTCTAGGTAGGAACTTTTTTATTCTCTAAGTACTACCAGCAGCATCAATGCCACCCAGTAAATTAATAAAAATATGAATCTTAGTTTCCTATGCAACACCCCTTCTACTCAATAAGACCATGTGCATATAGTAACTGTATTTGCCTACAAATTCGCTTAAACTAGAAGCATCTTGATTGACATAAAGCATTGAAAACTTGCAACTTACTTCAAGCAAAGCAAGAGACCAAAAGCACAAACAAAAGAACCCCAAGCACATTTATTTAATCAGTACTGGCTACTGGGAGTTTCCAAATGTGCTTTGCATTATTTTTATTCCAAAAGTTCACTTACCAATAGAGGAACTAACAGTCCTCAAGAGATACAAATGTTACCATTCACAGCAAATGCTATGTAACTTCTTGGATCATAATCCCAAAAGAAAAGTGAAGAAGTATATGGGCACAGAGACTCTATTCCATCTAAAAAGGCGTGCATTTTATATATGTTAAGCTATTCAAAAGTCTTTATCAATATACTGCAAAAAGTGCTGTAAAGAAACTTTGAATTGCCAGTGCTAAAGTTGTACTTTTGGTTAGGGAATCATAACTGTAGCCATCTTCAGACAGTTTTTAAACAGTATTAATTATTCAGATTAGCAAATGTTTATGTGCAGGTGTTCTAAAAATATCAAGTGATATCTTTGCATAAAAGACTGAAACAGAGCAGTGCCTTACAAATAACATTATGGCAACAAAAAGACACTGCCAACAAAAAGAAGCTGGAGGGATTCCATTTGCCAAAGAATCCTGGTGAGGTAGTTCTTGCCTACCAGTAGGACAAAACATAGAGTGTAAGATTTGATTTGCCAATCATCAGCTTATTTGGAAACGTTTAAATAAATATTTTAAGTTTATCCAGAACATGCACTGTTCTTGTTATCCTTACTTAATATGCAGAAATAAAGGGTAATTTAAGTATGAAATAATGCATGTAATAACTTTTCATGCTTTTTAATTCTATTTTTATGAAGAGTCCCTCTCACTTCCTAAAAAATATCAGTCTTAAATGACAACTACTAACTGTGTATAACAATGTTCTTACCTTCAGTATCTTTGCTTTGCTCTCTCAAAGGACTTGAATTGGAGGGGGTATTACGTCCTGCTTTCACGTGCGCCCAGGATGCACGTTCAAATGTTGCATTGTAATTCCAGTCACACATGTCAAATTCAAAACTGCAGGCTGGCTGTACTATACGGCAATGGAAAGCAATTGTTCAGTTTCTCCTAAAGTCATTATTTATGAGGCTGTTTCCCATTAGAGGTGCATGTTCATTAAACTACTTGACAGTGCTTCTGCCTCTGGTTACCTCACACATATCCAGGCTACTAGTGGGTGTAGATGATATTCAGGGCTGCCATCTTTAATGATATCACTTCAAAAAGTCAGTCCCTAAAGATGGATGGTTCTTTGAGAGCAACATACTGCTATTTATATTGGCCAATCATTTTCTACCTCTGCGAGTTCACTCAGAGAAAGAAAGTTTTCAAGCACTATCAATCATTTCATCAAACATGACATGTCAGAGGGAAGGATAAACAGCTATTTCCTGTAAGTGATTACTACATAAAATCAGCCATAAGTAGCAAGTTAAATAAATATCTCTATGATACAATGCAACATTTCAGTTATGTATTCAGAGGTGATACTGAATGCAGTATTGCACAGGTTTGTGTGTTTGTTGCACCACAAGAATAAAATCACTCACAATATTATGAAGTTTCATTTGATAGCAATTATTAAAAATCAAGATCTTGTGGGTGCAGTAAAAGGCCAACATTTTCTACTAATTGACACCTTATGATATCTAAAATACTACTGACCATTCCTTATAAATGTATTAAAACCTTCTTAATGGCAACAACAGCACCCCAGAAATACCAAGCACCTGCTGAACTGTATGCAGAATGAGAATTTGGTTGGCAATAGTACATAATAGGTTACTGTTTATCCAGTTTCACAGTTATTTTAATTTCATTCTCCTGAGCATTTTCTCTTAATTTTGGCATGAAGACCAGTTCTCCCCTTCCATTACAGAGACAAATTTAAATCCCTTTGTGCCCACATGGTTAATTTCCAAAGAATTTCAGAGGACTGAAAAGTCCCCAAAATGTCTCAATTTTGGTACTGTGGAAGAATTCTAACCACACTGAACCTTCATACACTAATGAAGATAAAGAACACTTTGATTATTTCAATGTTTTTCTTAAGATAGTCCATGATTTGAAGTGGCTGATTCCTACAACTGCATCATGGTTACTGCAGGGATACAAACCTCACGGTGCGCCCTGCACTGGATCTGGATTTTGGGGCTGCTCTCAGGGTGAATCTGGACCTGGGCCTGGAGAAGGGGCAGTAGCCATAGCCACCGCAGCGGTGGCAGGGTGGCAGTGGTGGCTACTGTGGCAACAGCTACTACAGCCGCAATAGCACAAGCGGCCATAAGCTAGGCTGCTCGCAAGCAGCAGCAGGCCAGACAGCTGCAAGGTAACCGAGGACTGTGATGCACGTCCCACACTTGCCCACCTGCCACCAAGTGCTATAACTACCAGGGCTGCACAGTCCCAGATTCTGAACCAGGCTGTGCCCATCCCTGACCAAACTCCCAACTTCCAGTAGCCCACTGGTAACCCAGAGGGCCAGGTGGAGAAGGTCCCTGGGCTAGATTCAAACTGTCATCATCTGTTATGCCACTTCTTTACATAGAGAATTACTGAAATGATTGCACATAAAGGAACCGTAAAGTAAAAACTGTAAAAGACATTAAAAGTTGAATAGTCATCCTGCTGATGTAAAGCTAACCAAGCCAGTTTTTATGCAAGCGCATTACTTCCTGCTACAGCCTGGCTGGGTAACAGACGCGGGCACCCTTCAGAAAAATGGGCTGCAGTTAAACATTTTAACATTTATTGTTTTAATGGTGATGTTAATGTGAGATTGTTATGCATACAATCTATAAAACCTGACCCTACATAAATAATCCATGCAGCTTCAGAAATAATTTGAATGATCCAATCCTATTAAAAGAAAAAAGAGACTTAAATTGTGTTAAATATCGCTAATGTTCTGATTGCCGTAGAATATTTCTGTTATGAAATCAGAAACAACTCTATCTTAATTCCTGGGTATTTTAACATTCATGAATAGAAAGTTAAGGGCAAAAAACATATATGCTTCAACTGAAGGGAAGGTGACAGAATTGCTAGGAAGGAGCTCAGTGGGTAAAAGCAACAAGATATGACCTTTTTTATCCCAGTGGTGAACGAGCAGGAATAGTGGGAGCAGGAGAGCTGATACTGGCAGTGAGGAAAGTGTGTGTGGATGGGGTAGGTCTAGAGGGGGCAAGGCTCCACCCCCATTTTGGAATGAAGGATACAGTGGGAGCTTCTAGGGACATTTTTAAGGCCCTCCTCTCCTTTCCCTTTGGTGCTCAGAGGCACATTTCTTCACTTTGCCTTCCTGCCCTCACCCCACTGTTGCTTCTGCTTTCCCAGGAGGGAGAGAAGCTCCAGAGCCACTTCTGCCCACCCCAGATCTGCTATGTAGAGCCTGGGGTCACTTGGGGACAGAGACAGTAGCAATAGCACAATGGGGAAGTAGTTTTCCTCCTCCTTGGCAACCAGGCACGGGGAGAGGGAACTGCCCCTCCAACCCTGCTGCCACTGTCCGGTCCCCATTCCCAGCTGAACCCAGTCCCTGTACAGTCCATCTGGGATGGGCAGCAACAGCTATACAGCTTTACCCCCCTCCCACCCAGCAGTAGGGAAAACAACAGCAGCAGGTGGAGGAGGGGAGAGGATGTGCCTCTGAGCACCAAGGGGAAGGCCGTGGATATTCTCACATGCTTTAGGGACTTACAGAAATTCCTGGATGCTCCCGTAGTGCCTGCACTGCTGATAGGAGGCAGAAGTCTGAGAGCAAGGAGGTGCAGCGTGGGTTGCTGTCTGTGCTTTCCCCCCTTCCCCCCCCACACACACTTTGGGAAATCCTGGGTCTGTCCCTGAGTCGACAAGTTTCAGGGGTGCACTTTAGACACTTAAACTGGGACACAGGTAGCACCTAGGTGCCTTTGACCAAAGCAACAATTCAGAAGCCTTCCCCCCTCCAGGAGCTGTAAAACCTAATTGATGCCTTAAATACTTCTGCATTTGTACTTTGCACCTGAGAGTCCCCTACAATGTTTCATCTACATACAGCCTTGGACATGATTCCCAGGCTAAGTAGCTGGGTACCTCACTCACAGCCAGCTTACAGCTAAGCCTCCATATGCCCAAATCTGGTAAGCAAGCTCAAAGCCCATATAATACACACGATGGTGCTGAGACCAGCAGCCAGAGCCATTTTCATTAAAAATATCAGGGTGTTGTGCTACACCAGTTCTGTTTCTTTTCCCAATGTTTAGAGTACTCACCCAGGATGTGGGAGACCCAAAGTTGAGCCCCTTCTCAATCTGAAGGGGTTCCAGCTCACATTCTACTTCCCAGGACTTTAGGCTAGGCTGGGTTTGGAGCATTTCGATCCCACTCTTTCTAATCCATTGATCGGTACCTTTTCTTGGAGAGTGTCTCAGTAAACATTGCCCAATGGTTATTTAATGCAAAATGTACACAGAATATTAGCAGCAGGGATCAGAACCCAGGGATCAGAATCCACTACCATCTCCCATCACTAAACCATGGGGGCCAAACTCCCCCCTCTGACCTCAGGGAATCAGCTTCAACAGGAGGTCCTAGAACCCAGTTCTCCCACTACCAGTCAGGGTTTAAAGGGAAACAAGGAGTCAAGGACCTGTACATAAAAATAAAATGAAGGTATCTAAATTTATAGGTGTGGGGGGGGGAGTGAGGAAGAGGAGGAAGTCAGATTGTAAACTGCAGTTTCAAGTGCACATAAATCCAAGAGTGAAATAAAATTTCAAATAACTCCTTGCCTGAGTTAGTCATCCTACTGCCTTGGATAAAACATATTTTTTTAAATCACATATCTACAGCCTAAATAAAGTATATTATACATTATTTAAGAAGAATATTCATGAGCACAAATGTAGCTCAGTGCAAAGAATGGCTGGTACTCTGGGGACTATGCCAGGAAGAGTTCATTAGAAATTAAAGTTGTACTGTGATGCTAAAACTAGCATCCTTTTAAAGCTGTTTTGTCCTGCTATTTCAGGAAGACTAACACAAAAGGCACTAGAACTTAGACAGTTATTAACTCAACCTTCTATTTAATCATCCTAAAAAGTTCTACAATAAAACTTATTTTCTAGGAACAAAATTAAGACCCTTACTCTTGGCTTTTTGGTGCCTTTGAGCAATTCAGATGTCATTTTAACAAGCTGACTTCTTCTACAATATGCTTATATATTAGGATGAGGTAAGAAATAGCTCCTGTTTAAGCACAGTTTGATGTACTGTGTAGTTCTGGAATAGATCAGTTGGTATGTTGTGCTTTGTACCAAAGTGGCTGACAACCAATGTAAGTAAATCTAAGCGTTAAACTCAAGTTGATTAAAATACTATTTAGTTTTTGTTCCATTCTTTAACTAGTCTTTCTTTGAGAAATGGAGTATTTTGTTCATGCATTTCCTTTTGCTATTTTTTGAAGAAACTGTTTATAAAAAGACCCAGGAAATGTGTGGGAGAGAGACCTTCAGAAATCACTTAAGCAAAAGCCTGCTGGTTCTGGAGCCACAGAAACAAATGATCATTTATTTTCTCTAAATCTGTCCTAATATCTCACCTCACCTGCAAGACATGATTCAAGGGAAGAGATGGGGGTAGGTTGAAGAGAAAGGGGAAAAATCATATTTTCTTCTGCATACTTGACTGATGAACTGTTTGAAATTCAGTCTTGGAAAAAAAACATATTGCAGAATAATCTCAGTTCACAAATAAATAAGCCAAAGCTTTTAATTTGGTTCCCACACTTAAGTAGCCTTGCTGGGAATCTGTTACAAACTGGGAAAACAATGTGGATTCTGGAATGAAAATGAGTACACCCATCTTTTGACAATGTTTCTACAATTCCCAAAAGCAGGACAGCTGAAGTAAAGACAAGTATAACAGATGAAGTTTAATTGCCTGAAATATAATTTTCCTATTTAGCTAGATATGTGTCCTGTGAAATAAATATAAATCTACTAAAGAACTGTCTCACTCTAAGGATAACAGTAACACCATCTATAATTGCTCAGCACTCTAAAATATTAATCAGATTGCATATCAGCTTTACAGAGCTAATCCCCTTGCCTTCTCAAAGGAGCTTCCTATTTTGGACTACACTGCATAAAACAGCTTGCAAAAGTTTAGCATCACAGGCACATAAGGCTGGAAGGGACCTCACAAGGTCATCTAGTCCAGATTTCTGCTCAAGGCATAAGCATCCTTAACTAAACCAACCCAGTCAAGTGTCCATCTAACCTACGCTTGAAAGCTTCCAGGGATGGAAATTCAACAACTTCTCCAAGAAATCTGTTCTGATGCTTAACTACCCTCATAGTCAGAAAGTTCTGTCCAAATTCCAACCTAAATTTCTTCTGCTGCAGCTTGCGGCCATTGTTCCTAGTCCTGTCCCCTACAGTCACAAAACAAGCCCATCTCCATCCTCTCCATAATCACTCTTCAGTTATTTTGAAGCCTGTTATTAAATCTTATCTCAGGTCTTCTTTTCTCCAGGCTCTTTCAGTCTTTCCTCATAAGTTCTGCCTCCCAGGTCCCTATTCTTTTTTGTTGCTCTGCACTGGAATCTTTCTAATCTGTCCACATCCTTTTTGAAGGGTCGGTCCCAAAACTGAATACAGGACTCTGGTGAGGTGAGGCCTCACCAGTGCTGTACAGAGAAGAAGAATCACTTTCCTTCATCTGCAAGTGACATTCCTATTAATACATACTGTTAGCTTTTTGTGTGTGTGTGTGTGTGTGTGCGCGCAACAAAAGCACACTGACGGCTCATAGAATCATAGAATCAGTGAGTCGGAAGGGACCTCAACAGATCATCAAGTCTGACCCCCTGCCATGGGCAGGAAGGAGCACTGGGGGTGGCAGGGGTCATAAGACCCCAGCCAGGTGCCTGTCCAGTCTCCTCTTGAAGAT
>NW_017728886.1:34735000-34738843 GCF_001723895.1 Crocodylus porosus
GTCCAGGTTGCTAATGAAGATGTTGAACAGCACCGGCCCAAGGACCGAGCCCTGGGGGACTCTGCCACCCACACCCTCCCAGGTCGACATCGACCTGTCCACCACCACACTCTGGGTGCACCCCTGGAGCCAGTTTGCCACCCATGTGACCGTGCATTCGTCAGTGCTGCAGCACCTCAGCTTGCCCACCAGAATTGGGTGGGACACTGTTTCGAAGGCCTTCTGGAAGTCCAAGAAGATGACATTGACCTTCTCCTTCACATCTAAGCTTTTTGTTACCTGGTCATAGAAAGAGACCAGGTTAGTCAGGCAGGATTGGCTTGGCACAAACCCGTGTTGGTTACCCCTCAACACCACTTCCCCTGCAAGGGCTCTCACAAATGTGGCCCTTGATAATTTTTTCAAAGATCTTCCCCAGGACAGAAGTGAGGCTGACTGGCCTGTAGTTGCCAGGCTCTTCCTTCCACCCCTTCTTGAAAATAGGGACCACACTGGCCCTTTTCCAGTCCTCAGGGACTTGGCCTGAGCACGAGGAGTCCTTGAACAGCTGTGCCAATGGTTCTGCAATGATATTCAACTTAAGACACCTTAAGATATACCATAACCTCTAGGTCCTTCTCTGTACTACTGCAGCTTAGATGGTCATTCCCTGTTCTGTATTTGTGCATGCAGTTATTCTGTTCTAATTGCAGGACTTTGCATTTTGTCCATGTTGAATCTCATCTGACTGAATGCAGATCTTTTCTCTAGTCCATCTAGGTATTTCTGGATACTAGCCCAACCTTTCTGAGTGTCTATAGCTAATGGTTCTGGTCTTGGCTTCTTCTCTCTAGCAATGCTCTGGGCCACAGAGAGGGATAATTGCCTTGGAAACATTCTATTGCCTTTGTACCACCAAAGAATCCCACTGTGCTTGGATGATTCCCTTCCATAGCTGGCTGAACTGCATTTATGGATTCCTGGAGACAAGAACAACACCAATTAACCCCAGTGTAGTTTTGGTTATGGCCATAAAGTTTTCACATATTCATGCAAATCCTGTAAGGCATTTTTTTCTGGTGTAAGTCATCTTTCTCTTAGCTGGCTGAAAACATTAATTCTCTGGCTGGGAACAGCAGATCTTTCCTGCTCATTGAAGTCTTTGTGTTGTAATAGCTACAGAAAGCTTCTAATGCATTTATACTATACTGATTTTTAAGCATTTATTATCCCTCTTTGTGGTTGCATTTATATAATCTGACAGGTGATGGGTTGGAGGAATAAAAAATATAAACCACATAGAAATGATTAGGGAGTGGAGAAATCTTTTGAGTGCAATTTTTGTGAGATGGGGTGGGGTGGGTTGGATTGTGCCTTTAAATTAAAGAGAAAGAATTATTTCTCTGATTAAAAAAGCTTCTTACCGAATTCTGGAAAACATCCTTTGCTGAAAGAAATATCATCAACAGCAATGGTTTCAGCCTGTCCCTGGGTCTCAAATATCCCTCGAATGATAACCTGCACAAGGTTTAAGAGTAAATTAGGTAAAATGACAACTATGTTGTTTTGATATTCCAGAGGATTCATCCCTGACAGATCTATTGATAGATATTAAACAGAACAATCATCCATTAATTTGTCTAGTCCCTTTCTGAACCCAGCTATACTCTCTGTATCTACAATCTCCTATGACAGTGAGTTCCACAAGTTAACCGTATGCCACATTTTAAAAAGTACTTTCTCTTGTTTCTTTTAAATGTGTCCAGTTAAATTCAGTGGGTGCCCCCCTGGTTCTAGAATTCCGGGATTTTGTAATTAATAGTTCCCTCTTCATTTAATCCACACTTTCCACAATTTTATAGACCTCTATCATATCCAGCTCCCCCTTTCCCCCCACCCCAAGCCTCCTCCTTTCCAAACCAAGGAGTCCTAAACTTTTTTAGTCTTTCCATGTATGGCAGGTGCTCTGAACCCATGATCATTTTGGTTGCTCTTCTCTTTGTACCTTTTCTAATTCTACTACATCTTTTGGAAATGCAGTGAGAAGAACTGTACATGGCATTCAACATCTGGGTGCACCATGGATTTGTAAATTGGCACGATCATGTTTTCCATTTTGTTTTCAATTCTCTTCCTAATGATGCCAAACATTTTATTAACTCTTTTGGTCACTGCTGAATATTGAGCTGATGTTTTCAGAGACCTATCTGCAATCACTCCAGGGTCTTTTTCCTGAGTTTTCACAGCTAATTCGGACCCCTATAATGTGTACATTTAGTTGAGGTTATTTTTCCTCAGGTGCATTACTTTGTACTTGTCAACACTGAGGTTCATCTGCCATTTGTTTGCCCACTCACTCAGCTTGAGATCTTAATGCAGCTCCTCACTGTTAGCTTGGGATTTGACTACCTAGAATAATTTAGTATCACCTGCAAACGTGGAGATTTCATAGGGCTTCTCTCTTTCCAAGTCACTGATGAAATTGGTGAACAATACTGTGCAGTTTCTATTAGAGACAAAGGAGCTCAAATCATGCAAAAATGTATCCTGGAGGATTAACAGCCAGGCTTCTGCTATTTTCTGTAGCTTTTCTCAGTATAGCCATATACCCTAATCACATGTAAAACAAGAGCTAAATTGGCTCCAACCTAAAAGCCCCACACAAAACATAATAATCTACATTATTTTCAACATAACAAATTTTGGATCATAGTAGCTGAGGCAAGGCAGATAAGTTGTTTTTGAATTAACAAAGCCCATTCTTCAACCAGGGTCCAAAAATAACAAAATGAAGTCTTTTTCAGTTTTTGGAGTTTACCTCACACAGAGATGGAGCATTAGCATAGTAGCTAATACTATTCTAGCCTGAAAACATTTACTAACAATATGTAAAAAGAGTGTCAGGCTGCAGCATGGGAAGCAAATCTCATCAGCTATTCTTCTCTACTGCATCAGAAATAGTTTTCTCCTATCAAATTATTCTGTCCTTTTGGATCTGTGTTAAAGTAGGGACAG
Organism: Crocodylus porosus; assembly: GCF_001723895.1. Classification (NCBI taxonomy): domain Eukaryota; kingdom Metazoa; phylum Chordata; order Crocodylia; family Crocodylidae; genus Crocodylus; species Crocodylus porosus. The sequence goes on from NW_017728886.1 coordinate 34,737,995, forward strand.
ATAATGAACGAACCTATGTGGCAACACAGAAGCAGGAGGAGGAATACCAGTCAAGACTTCAATCTTTTACATAGTCATCCCCCGTCCCCTGTCCCCCCTACCCCAATCCAGGCACCAAAGTGCAGAGAGCAGGGGCTGCATGTCTACAAAGAGGTCAGCAGGGAGGAAGTGACTGGAAAACAAAGGTAGGGAATGGGTAGAGCCTTGGCTTCTTCCCTATCCTGCAATACAGTGGGTGGGAGGTGGTGAGAAGGGAGAGGAAGGAAAGGAAATAAGTAGGACCATTCTCCCTTATGAATAACATACTGAAGAAAAGCACAACTGGCAATTGTGGAGCAGCTGCTTCTTTGGAAATAAGAATATTGTCAAGAAAGAATGCCATCTTGTGAGCTTGTACTACCAGTAGCTGAAAAATTGCAATACAGCCGAACAAGAAGAGCCAAAAAGTCCAAAAGAAATGCATTTTAGTTAAATTCTGAAGTTTGGCAGGTACACACTGATTTTGACAGTTGATTTTAATTCAGTTGAAATGGTTAATTTGTTGTAGCACTGTACCATTCATTTTGATTTTAGTATTAAATATACATGATATTTGTTAGGGCTGTGCAAAGCTTCGGGTGCTGATTCAATTCAGAGGAAATTTGGCCCAATTCAGTGGCTGAATCTCCAAATCTGAATCAAATCAGGGGACCAATAAAAAGGTCCAAATCAATTTGAAGTTCTCAGAATCAATTCAGAAAATATTCGGAGGGCTTTGATGATTCAGACAGTTCCTGTCCAATGCAGCAGGGATCTGGAGCTGGACTTGGAGCTGGTAAAAAGGGGGTGGGGGAGGGAGGTGCTGGAGGA
>NW_017728886.1:34738943-34749568 GCF_001723895.1 Crocodylus porosus
TCCCGGTGCTTTTAAAAAAAACAAACGCCTCTACTCACTGGGTGCTGCCTAGTGGGGTGGGGGGGGTGATCCCTGCTGCCCCCCACTGCCCCACAACAAGTGGGGGGCCCTGATCCCCCTCCACTCTCCCAGCCCCCCCAGCTGCTCCACCCACTCCAGCTCCAGCACTTTAAGAAAAAAAAAAATTGAAAAAACCCTGGTCTCACCAGCTCCTGCAGTGGCCTCGGGGCTTCAGGGAGCTTGTGGAAGAGCCCCCACATGGCAGGGGTCGCAGTGGGGGGGCAGCAGGGATTCCCCCCGCCTGCCAGACAGCACCTGGTGAATAGGGACTTTTTTGTAAAGCACTGGGAGCTGGGGCAGGTGGGGAAGCCATAGGGTGGGGCTGAGGGAGTGGGCAGGGGTGGGGCAGCTGGGGGAGCAGAAAGGGGCTGGGGGCTGGTAGGGGTCTCCCCATGGCCCCCTCCTCACTCGGGGATTGTCCCACACCAGGCAGGAACTGGGACAGTGGGGGGTGTTGGGGGACTCATGCAGAGCCCCCCATGCAGCTTGGGGCAGTGGGGGGGAGCAGGGATTTCCCCCCACCCAGCGGCACCCGCTGAGTAGGGGGGTTTTCTTTTTTCAAAGTGCTGGGAGCTGGGGCGGGTGGGGCAGCCATTACTGGACTGGGAGAGCTGGCAGGGGATGGAGCCTGTGTGATTCGGAGATTCAGCAGGAGCTCAATCTCCGAATCAGTTTTGGCCAAATCGATTCAGGACAGTGATTCGAATCACCAAATTGAATCACTGTCCCCCCAAATTGGCTGAATGTGAAGTGAATACTAGCTACTTTGCACAGGCCTAATATTTGTTAGGTTTAATATTTGTTAGGTTTACAGTAATTGTAATATAGTTTTAAATTTCACATTTTTGCTCTGATTTAGTATGAAAACAAGTTTTGAAACCTTCAAAGTTGTACAGAATGAAAATTCCATTTTTCCTCCAGTTCTAGTTTTCAAATATAAAGTGGAGTGATTTATGAGTCAACAAAGATATCTTGTTTTGGTTTTGCTAAAATCAGAGATGGTTTCAGATCCACATTCTACAGAAATGATGTATGCAATACAAATATCCTACTAAATTCTATCTCCCTTAAAATAAATGCAATAAGATTTTGCGCACACATACACTTACTATCTATACAAGAATTAAATGTACAGTGTGAAGGTACCTAGCTTTCTACAGCAATTGGCATTTATGGCATTCACTCAAAGTCATCTGTCTTCAGGCAAATCCACTACTACACGTTCACTGCTTTCCTTGGTAAAGGAAAAAACTGCTTAAACCTCTTTAACAGCCCAGCTCTGCTGGATTTGCAACTGTTTTGCACTGCTGAAGTTTTACAAAACAGCTGAAGCATACTGGTTAATCCAGCTCTTATTTTTCAGAAATGCAACAGAGGCCTTCCTTCAGGATATAGGTGATTTCAGTGTATTGCAATATAGCAAATGCTAGAGATTATCATAGGAGAAAAGCATGAGAGATTAAATGTAGGAAAAACAGAATAAAATAAATTAAATTAAATAAAAAACAAAAAGAAGCTTTTCTTGAAAAGAGATGGAGAGTGGAACTTGTTGAGAATCCAGCTGTCTAAAGATGTGCTGCTGTACATTCCCCTGGTTAGTCTGATTAAATGCTGCCTCTGCTCAGAATCTTGTGAGGCATACTCTCACAAAAGCATGACATACACATAACTCTTAGCAGGCTAGTCAGGCAAACAAGGTTAATGGCTAATCACCAATATTCACCGTACAGGAGACTATATGGTCAATGCCAGTTAGTAGCAACACATCAGTGTGCTAGTACTATGCCTAAGTAATTGCTACTGAATACTTGGTAGGGAAAATGTTCCCAGGAAAATGTTGTCAGCAGGCAGCTGCTGCTCTTAGCTAGTGCTGTTGCCAACAAGAAGATACTACTGTTGGCAGCCTTGTTGATTAATATAACAAAAGGTTCCCAGGAGGCTCAAATGTGTCCCAAATCCCTATTAATCTCTTTAAAGATGAACCAGTTTTATATAGCTGGTGAAATTATTTTCAAAGGTTAATATGCATCATTCTGATATTTTTAATCCATTGCTGCATTATAGAGCATATGGATGAGATTAAAAAACAATGAACAAAATTGTATATTATATGCCCAGTATTCTATGGTGGTTTGGATTATGCAGCTTTCTTTGTCCCCCAATATAAAACTGATTAAGGGGGGGAAATATTTTCCTACAGGAAATGTACAAGTTTTGATTCTAGGATCTCAGTTGTCAGGGAGATTTTCACTGTCAAAAGTCAGCAGCATTTGGATTCATTCTAGAATTTTAAATCTTTTCTAACTTGAAAAAAATGCCAATTCTATTTTTTTATGTTTCTTAACCTCACTTGACTGACTTACTCTATGAAGGGAGCAATCATGCTAAGTTTGTACTGGACATCTCCAGCAGCTAAATGAAAGCTCCAATGGCCTTTCCCAAACTCAATGGAGTGGATACCCTGCCCTATTTAACTTAACAGCCAAACCAATTCCTCTCAAAATTTAGGCAACAAATATTAAAAATTTACATTTTTGAACAGCCAAGCCTAAAAAGTTCTAGCCCAAAAAACTGAGAAAGTAAAAGTAAAAATGCCTTAACAAGCATCACAATACTCTTCACTGTTGCCAACACCTATTAATACAAGCTATCTATTAGCACTGCGTGAAATTTTGCCCCGTGTTTTGTTTTGAAGCTGTTTTGATGCGTTTTGAGTTCAAATCAGCAAAACTGAAACAAAACAAAAGCCTTCAAAACAGCTTCAAAACAAAACAAGGGCCCTCAAAAGTTTCAAAACATTTCAAGTTTCAAAGGCAGGCTTATTTGGCTTCAGCGCTGGTACCAAACAGCAGCTGCAGCCTCCTGTCATTGGGCAGGCAGATTGGGGGTTTGCCCACACCCCCAGGAGGGCTGCAGGGGCTGTGCTGGACTCCTCCCAGGGTGTGGGCTCCCAATCTGCCTACCAGATGCCAGCTGAGTGGCAGCACCAATCTTCCCAGCACTAGGTACAGAATAGCCTATGGGTGAAATGTCAAAACAGCGAAATGAAATGAAACTGAATAGTGCTTTCTAAATTAAATGAAACTTGAAACGAAACACAATTTCATTGAAATGTCGAAATGGAAGTCGAGGTGGAACGATGCTGTTTCACACAGCCGTACTATCTACGTGGTGTCATTGATCACTACCATGCATGTAATTGTACAGTGTCTGGGAGTATGAGAATTTCTCCTTTTAGTGTAACTGGACAGTCTAGTGTACACCAGAGTCTCAACCTGGTTAGCACAGCAAAACCTGCAAGGTCCAGTGAATTATCAGGTTTCCCACACAGGCAACTCTCTCTATACAATCCAACTGCCTAACAAAAATACAAACATCTGAGCATCCCAAGTATGGGCCTGAATCCCCAGGACTGCATCCAGTGACATATTAAGATCAAATCTCCATCTGATAAAAAAAGAAATGCTAGTTTAGTAAATCAGATTTGCAGCATATAGGAATTATGGGCACAAGGAGCTAATCAAAGGGCTCTGTTAGCAAAAAGATATACCAGATCCATTTGTGGATGGGCAGTTGAAAGTGGTACAGATTTCAATATATCAATAGTTCTTTCCATATGCCAGAAGCTGTAATGGTTCCTGGGAAATTTTCAATGAAGCATTTTTTGCCTAAATACACCAATATCAAAACTGAAACTTTTCATGGGAAAATTAAGGTGTATGCATGATTTTACAATTATATATATATGTATACACACACACACACACACACACACACACACATTACACACGCACACACAAAATAATTGAAATATCCTCTTCCAAGGAAAGAAAAACTTGATGATTTAAAATTATGATTGCCATATGCACTAACAGTCAAAAGTGTTACAAAGAAAATGTACTGAGTTCTTAAGAAAGTGGTCACCTGAGAATGTCTTTGGGTTAAGCACAGTAAGTTAATTTCTCATGATCAACTCGTTAAGTGTAAATAGCCACATTTTTTCTCCAGGGTATCTTGCATAATGGTAGGAATATTATACAAGACTATATTTTATAACTAGGAGGTTGTTGTTATTCTTTTTGCATAGATTTTGCATAGATTAACATATGAAAATGCTGACACTATTTGAACAAACTTTCAGAAAGTCACAGTTATTCTAAGTAAAATCCTATCTTTTGTAACAAAGGCTCAAAGCTAAACTTAGTGGAACCTGTCAGCCTTTATAAACTAATACATCTCTAGAGAGATTCACAGCCAAACATAAATAAAATAAAGTTGTAATCCAACAAAGTTTAGGTGTGTGTTTAGTTTCTTTTCCAGTTTGATTATAAAAAAAATGTGAGCACTAAAAGGTGTAAACTTGGACAGACTCAACTTTATGAAGATATAGGAATGATTTTTTTCATCTAAAATTGAAGTATATTTTTAAGTGTGATTCACCAGATTAGAGCAAACAATAAACATACCAGTTTTGAATATAGTGAGAATACACCTGCTTACACTATTTTCTAGATACAAGATAATTTGTATAGTTACCCTTACTCTACATTCCACTTTCTCCATCATACATATAAATCATAGCAACCTACAAACCTTAAACTTGTCAGTGCTATTGATTGTAATTATATTTGTTCTCCACTGATTGTGTTGCCTTCCAGATTCTTGCCAGATATTTTCATAGGAACCATCACCATGCTTTTGGAGTTCCACCATCAATTTTCCACTTATATGACCAATCCAATAATAAAATTTAATCTAGAAGAAAGAAAAGGTCTTATTATTCTGACCAATCATTATGACAAGTAATAAAATAGAAGGAAGGCACATCCCAATACCTGACAAACATGATTGCTATCAGTAGGAAGGAAAACTCTGCTTTTTAAAGTTGCAGGAGATGAACTCACTGTAGACAACAAAGAGAGGAAATAGCCTGAAAAAAAGAATAACTTTTTGTTAATATATTTTTACATACATCTATAGGAGATACTAGAAATAATGTACAATGTATTAAATCTGCCACAATGGAAGAAACAGATCACAAATTGTATTGAGGGGCTCCTCTTTATGAGGGCTGCAGTATATATTAAATTATACATAAAACTGAAAAACAATAGTATTAAGTGTGCTAAATTAAGCACTCATAGTCATTGCCTGAATTAAGATTACCTGTTCTATTTTAATTTGGTCTGCTACTGCTCATACATCATGATACAATCTTTTATCATATGATCACATACAGTTTTATCCATTTGTCTCCTATGTCATTTGATGAGCAGAATGGACATTGTTTAGTTATTTAAAAGTTTTTTTCACCTTCTTACTCAATGGGTGACCCCACTGAATACTGTTCAGTACTACTGAATATTATTAGCATGTTATTCAATATATTCAAATCTTGTTTCTGAAGTCAGAATTATTCAGTTTTTCACTGGCTTTTCTACTGCAGTATTCTATTACTTTTCTATTGAAGTAGTGTACTGTAGTATCTGAGCAACTCACAGAAATTAACCTATTTTCCCAGTCTCCCTAAAAGCACTGTAAAGCTATTATTGTTTTCTCAGCCCAGACTAAAGAATGTCCAGTGAAGACAGAGGTACAAGCATTAGGTTTAGATAAACCTAACCAAGGTTAGGTCAACCTAAATGGCCGGGCATGCAGGTGTTCACAGGGCTTAAAATCACCTTGAAATGCTAGGAACAGAAATACACATAAACCAGTATAAGTGATTGGAAAGTGTTCAGATCTGTAACACTACAGAAGTTCAGTGAACAGAAATTGCTTTCAAAATGGCCAAAACCAATTTAAAATAACTGGATGGATGTAGTATCAGACTTAACTGATTTAAGTTAAATTGGTTTAGTGAACTTCTGCCCTGGATCCCTTCCAGATCCCTTCAAGTTAACTCTCAGTCCCCCAGCATCCAAGAATGCTTTGCACCTCCCCCACAATCTCCACAGCGCCCCCTCCCCCCGGCTTTGTACGGCCTTGGCCCAAGTGTCTGCTCCACCCAAACAGTGAGGCACTCTCTAGTGCCCTCAGGCTTCTGATTTGGGCCACTGCAGGCATGTGGCTGCATTTCTGGAATCCAAAGTGAATGTCTGCTCACTTGCTTATTGGTTCAATCTATGCAGTTTAGACTAAACTGTGCAGGATTGGATTAATTCAGCCTGAGGCTTTTTGACTGTCTACTTAGCCCATCTGATATCCCCAGTCTAAAGTTAGCTCAAGTTAGAAGTGAACTAATTTTAGATTGACCTGGGTTATTAACCTGATCTGGCAAAGGCCTGTATGTATTCACAGCACAGCCTTGGGGCTAGAAAAGTCCAACTACTTATCCCAGCCCTGGGGCTGTGCTGCGTGCTGTACCTACCTACACTCTACCCTTACCAGGCTATTTTTAGCCCACTGACTACCTCCTCACTTTCGGACTGGTCAATTGCCCCCCTCCTCCCTGTGGATCTACCAGGTCCTTCCCTCCCCAAATTACCTTGGTTGCCTGGGTCGCTCCCAGCACTAGAAAATGCCTGCACTTGCCACTCCCAGTTTAAATTTAGGTGGCTAAAAATAAACTGCCTAAACCTAAACTGGGTCCTGTAAGATTTTGTTCACATCCAAAATCTTTTGGAATTTGAGCTGTGAATCTCTAACAGCTTCCTACTGAGCACATGCAAACTTTGATTTTCAAAAACTCATAACTTGTCACAAATTTAGACAGTAACTGTGAAAGATATATCCACTATAAGAAATACTACTTGCCATTAAATTTCAAGTTTTTCAAAAGTGCACAGGCTATGGAGCTTATGAAAGAAAAGTTTCTAGAATGTTTAACATGAAATCAAAAACAAAGAAACAAAAAAACCCACTTCCTTCTAGCCTCCTTGCACATTGATTAAATGCCCTGCCTTAAAATGAAAAAATCCTCAGAAGTAATAGAAAAAATTCAGCTTAAATGGCTATAATTTAGCAGACTTATGAACTGGAGAGACCTGGGCCTTTAACAGAAAATATCCTGAACCCTTCATAATAGGTAGTGCTATTAGCCTTGCCTTTAATAACAGTGCTTCTGCTAAATGGGAATTCTAACACTTTGGATAAAGCCATAATTAAGTTTCACAAATCATGTGGGTATCTCTCTCTTTCAAATAAATCTTTTAACTGTGCACCAGTAAAAACTGCTTCCAAACTCAGTCACTAAGATAAGGCACTTTTTAGAAAATTGTGGGGGAAAGTTTAAGCTAGTGATTCTCAACCAGAGTGCCACAGCACTCTGTGGTGTCATCGAGATCTTTTTAATGAGTATCACATAATATTAGAACTGTTAGGTGAACAAACACCCTATATGTGATTCACAAGATAAACCAGAGATTTCAAACTACAATACTTAGTGTCAAAAACATTCTGACCTGTTGTAGTCTTTCTAAAATTGCCACAGTAGAGTTTGTCTATTTTTCTTAGCGAAAAAAAATGAGTGAAAGCTAAGAGCTGGTATTTTCTGAGGAGTAACTTCAGTCTAAAAAAGGTTGAGAACCACTGATTTAAGTCACAAAGGCTATAGATGTTAGGAAAAACACTACATAGTTAAAAGGGCCTTCTGGCTCTTATAATAAGCACCAAGGACATGGGGGTAGGAGGGAGAAGCAAGCTACTTATGAAGTCTCAAAAATTCTGTAATCTCTATTTTCATATTGATAAATATAAAAGAAACAAATGTTAAAATCTATTCTTTCATCACTCTCTTCCATGCTGTTCTTTTTTATAGGTATAGGTAAGATTTCTTTTTTGGTGGAAAAGAAATCTTAATCACAGTTCAAATAATTGTGTACTGATCTTTTGCTGACTTCCAATATTGACCCAGCACTTCTCTTGATGTTCAAATTGATTTTCAAAACAGACTCCCAAAACACTTCATGTAATAAATGAACTGAATAGAATGGATTAATATGTGAAAAAATTCTAGACACTACCAAGATTCAATCAGCAAAATTTAATTAATCAGAAAGTTTGAGCTGTGACAATCAAACAGATTTCACATTACATAAATGAATGATAAAAATTGCCATAACCTGAATAGCTTAGATTTACTGCTACAATTTGAGATCATTAAGGAAATGCTGCTGAGGAGCTGGTTGCATCTTTTGTTCCAGTGGAAATCATTACTTTATATGAAAGTTTAATAAAATTGGCCTGCATGTGACTATAAAGACACTGTGGCAACAGCACTGTAGTGATATACCATCCCAGTGGGTATTCCCAAAGGCATTGTCCTCATCAAAAAGGCAAAATCCCAACAAGTTCAAGTGGAATTTGTTTGTCAGTGTACCTCTTACAAGGCTACAACATTATCTTCTTCTCAAAAGAGGGTCACCTCTGCTGGTTAGTACAAAGTAGTGACCTTTCTGTCAAATTATCCTTGACACCCCACCTACTGGAAATATCAAGTGTACCTGGTTAACCTTTCCTTGTTCTCTCTCTCTCTCCTCCTGGAGATGAGGATTATAGATATGCTAGATGCTGCATAGGGGAACAACAGCTGTGTTCAAATGTTCACTTCTAGTGGTAGAAAATTCCCATCACTAGAAATGATTCTAGGAGAAGGAGCAATACAGATATCCAGTCTGCAAGTGCCCCGCTCTTTTGCTTCTTATGCCTTACCCAGACCAGTGTGAGAAGCAGGAAGGGGGATCTCAGCACTGATCCCTCTACTTGGCTCCTGGTGCCTGGGAGCAGAGCAGACTGAGCCCCATGGCCCCTACCCACTCAAGACACCTGGGACTCCAGTGTGAGGAGTGGGCAGGGGCTGTGCCCTACTGCCCCAGGGAGAACCTTCACAGGCATGGTTCCCAGCTCAGCTGGCTTCCCCCCAGCCTCCCCAGTCACTGACCTTGCTCCCAGGACCAATTTATAGCTGGTTCTTGTCAGGTTACTGTTTTCCTGGCGTGACCATTTTTGCTCCAGGACAAAAGCCTTTCCTTTCTTTTTCCCATTCAAAACTAACAAAGTCATTATAGTTACTCAGACATAAGATGCCCCCCCAATAATTAGATTCTATATATAGAACATTTATAAATCTGTTAAGATTTTCCAGGTATAGAATCTAAATATTTGAGATGCACCTTGAAATTTTCCCCCTCCCACTGCTACATCAGGGGAAAAAAGGTCTAGGGGCTAGGTAGCCCCCTTGCTCTCTGCCCTCTGCAACTTCTTTTCTCCCCTCTTACTATCAGACCCTGTTCCCCCTGAACATGGAAGAGGAATAAAATTTGCATATAGGTAAAGTACGACAGGTACCCATAGACTTAATTCAGTCAGAATTGAGAGATTGTTCCTTTTTGAAACCGCCGCAAGTTTTAGCACAGGTACTCCAAATACATACTTTAAGCAGCATATACAAACTATTTTTATTTATTTATTATTTCATGTTCCAGGTCAAATTGACCAAACCAGTTCTAAATCCTATACAACCTTTTTATTCTGCCCCCCCTCCCCCCCTCCCCCTGTGTTTGTGTGTACTGTTTGCTGTTGGTGAGTACCAAAATTGTCTTGTAAAAGTAGTTGAAATGGGTCTGGGGGTCGGTATAGTCGATGTCTTGGAACTAGGGTGGCCATCATAGCGGACATTCTGGTTTTCTGCTACTCTCTCCTCTATTGATACAAAACCAGATGCCTTTATGTCCTCTATTTTTCTCTTCAAGAAATATTTCTTGAAGAGAAAAATAGAGGACATAAGGGCATCCGGTTTCATATCAATCGAGGACAGAGGACAACCAAACTGTCCTCTATGATGGTCACCCTATTTGGAACATATCCCTATTTGTTACATTGTAAAGTGGGTTCCCTTTATGTGAATTCGAGTTATGTATCATTTTCCAGGAACACATGTACAGTGTAAAGTGAGGGAAACCTATATATGAAGTCCCAGAATGATTCATGACTGTAACCAAATGTTTCTATCACAAGTCCTGGGTTGCTCCAAAAATGTATATGCAGACAAGATGCAGGGAAACCTGGTCAAGCTGCACCACAGGGGAGGCAAGGCCACACTAACCATATGCAACAGGCTGAGAAAGAGGGCAAGAGAAGAATTCTGGGTGATCTGTTTAGAGCCCCATTTGGTGATGTTTGTCAGATATTTAAGGTTGGTGAAGAAACAGAAATCATCTAAAATGGGAAAGAAAGGTACAACGAAGCTGTGGGAATCAAGAGGAAGTTAAAATATAGTCAATGTTGTGGTTCACCGTGGCTTGAAAAAGAGACAGCACTGAGGGGGACTGCATGCAATAGGTACTAGTTCATATTTTATTCATATGGGCTATACCAGGGGTTGGCAACCCCTGGCATGCAGGCTCAGTGTGACACGCGAGACCATTTTGCTTGGCATGCTGTGGTCAGCCCCAGCTCTGGGAAACTGCTGCCAGTGATGGAGCCCACACTGCTGCGGCCTTGCAGAGTCCCAGCCGCCTGCTGGGAGCAGGCCGGGATCCTCACTGGTAACAGCTCCCCAGAGCTCGGGCAGCTGCAAACAGCTGCTCCAGGCTCTGGCACCAGCTCCACACCAGTGTGTGCAG
>NW_017728886.1:34749733-34753472 GCF_001723895.1 Crocodylus porosus
GGCAAGGGGCAGCAGGGCTGGGGGCAGAGGCTTTGGGTGGTGGGTAAGGGGCAGCAGGGCTGGGGGGAAGGAGCAATAGGGCTGAGGGCCAGGCTTTTTGGGTAGGGGGCAAGGGGCAGAGGCTTTGGGTGGGGGGCAAGGGGCACAAGCAGGTCATCCTGCCATTTACCCCTTGCCCTCATTTTATTTTTCTGCCATGCCGGCACTTCAGCACCTTCCAAGGTAGGCATTATGGTGTTTTTCAGCACTCCGGCCAAAAAGCATTGCCTACCCCTGGGCTATACTAGCTACATTTAAAAAAAAAGCTAGGCTCACATCAGCAGCATAGTTTCACAGCCACTTCTTGGCTAAGATCAAGTGTAAGGGCTGGGCAGTTTTACTCCCTAGATTGAGACTAGGAGCAACCACGGAGATTATGATAGAGTGCTGCATGGAGGAGTTCTTGAAGTTGGGAACAGCAGAGGCAGCAATTTTGGAGAAGAAGGTAGCAGTTATGGAAGGGAACGCAGACCAAGAGATGAGAAGCAAATCAGAGAGTAGAAGTCAAGATCAAGAGTCTGATGGAGGATGGACAAAGGTAGGGAAAAAGGGATGAAAGTATGTAGGAAAAGGTATAGTGGAATCAGTGGTTTTGGAGGAGGCTTTATTGAAGAAAGCAATGAGGGAAGAATCTAGTCATCTTGAAGAACTAAAGAAGAGAAGGAGAGGAAATCAGAATGGAAAAATGAAAAATGAAGCAATGATTGAAGGAAAAAGGAAGACTAGCAGGAGGAATAAGCCAGACCTGCAAAGAGAAAGAAGATAGTAGGAAGCGAGAGACAGTGTGACAGGTAATTTACATCTGTGTCACCTCTCAGCTCCGTGGTCTTGGGGAACCCTGGCACAGGATGCAGCCTGTCTGACTCACAAAGAACTCTCCCTCTCCCCACCTCTACCTGAGCAAGAACTGGTTAAAGGACGGACTTACAGAAGACAAAGATGATGCAGTGGGAGACGCACCTAAAGCCCTCCAGATAAGGGTGACAAGAGTGAAGCAACTCCCCTGGTCTCATTTGCATCCAAGATGGAACCAGATGACAACTCATTTAAATGGGAGATGGGACAGGAAAGCACCTTCATTCGCATTCAGGATGGAGAACAGAGATTCCAAGGCAAGGACTGCCCTGAACTCTGAGATCAGAAAAGCAGGTGCATGCTGCATGATGGGGAATCCTTGTTCCAAATGATAATCAACCCACATGTACACACACCCAGCTAAGTGTTCATCAGACCAATTCTAGTAATGACTCCTCTATTGGTATCCAAAACACTGAATCTTCCTGTCTGTATTGTGAGCTCCCTCAGAGTAATGCCACCTATAGCCAGGAGCGATCAGTTCCTATTATCCAGCATATGAACCATTGTTTACCCCTAAACAAACCTAGTGTTCTCCCGTGAGCCATTGTTAATTCTCTACAAAAACCCCTACACAAGCTCATGTTTCTCTCCTGGTGCTTGGATCCAAAAACTGCACCAGTTCCACTCCTTTTCTGCCTGGAATCCCTCCATTGGCCATGCTGAGGACTTTGCCTGTCTGCCGGCTCCAACAACACCTGGGAACCTCGACTGGTTCAAGGTTCGCTGAGTGGTGAGACCCCAGCGTGCTCTCTCTTTCTCTCTGCCTCTAGGAACCTGACTTTTATTATCTTACTCCAGGCACAGTTTTCTAAACCTGACTTTTGCTAATCAAACTCAAGCTAGACTTCCTGAAAACCCTAACAGAAACTATGTAATATTGTAACTATTTAGTTGTCTCCCTCTTGTATGGCTATTACTACTAGTATCATCATAAGTTCATATACCTGGCAATAAATACTTTTTATGGTCAAGCTAGTTGCTATACTTTTTCTATGAACCTCATCTACTCTTTCTTCTCCTCAACTTCCCCATTTGCTCTGCAGCAACACTTCTTTTACCCAAGCCAAAGATCCCTATAATGTCCAAAACCATGGTGGGGTCTGCTCATCAAGGGGGTTACTACTAGGACAGTTAGGGCAAAAGATTGGGACATGCTGAGTTTGAGACACATAAGGGGATCAGCTTGTACAGGCTGATTGACCCAGTTTGGCTCAGACGGGCCCTAATGTACTGAATGCTGGCCCATGAGGGTGTCAACTGGATACCCAGCTGGATTCAGAGGTATTCTGTTCACCTGTGTGCTTGTGTCTGACTGCATTTTGTTGTTACCTTAATGAACTAATTCCTGGCATATGAGGGTGTCAGCCTGTCCGTGCTGATCAGCCTAGCTCGGTCAGGCATGTCACGTTAGAGAGAGAGAGAGAGAGAGAGAGAGAGAGAGAGAGAGAGTGTGTGTGTGTGTGTGTGTGTGTGTGTGCGCGCGTGTGTGTGCGTGTGTGTGTGCATGTATTTGACTGATTTGGTGGTTGGAGGAACCCAGCCTCATTGAAACTGAGTCCTGCAAGGTAGCTCCATTGGGGGTGAGGACTTGCAGAAGGGAGAGATACAGCTCTGTATAGAAACACAAGTAACAAGCAGCACACTGACAAAATTACAGAGACCCCCAGAAATGTACCCCTAATAAACGAGCACACCCCAAAGTGACAGGCAAATCTGGTAACACCTGAGAATAAGAGCAGAGGTAACAGGGAAAGGAGGACAGAGAAGTTTGGAGATGAACAGGTATTAATTTATAGGAAAATATTGTTTGAAGTTTTCAATGTTAAAGTGGAACATTGGAATAGTTTGGTCACCTTTCCCAGCCCAGAGTCTTGGGAAAATTTATACTGGAGCTGAGAAGGTTATGAGGATTTTTGGAAGACATATGTGGTAGTAGGTGAGAAAGAAAAACATAAGGGGATAAGTTTTATTGTGGGAGAAAAAAAGAGAAAGGACAATAATTATTCAAATCTGCATGGACATGCTTAAGATGGGGGGATACAAAGAATGGTTGGAGAATTACGTAGCAAAAGTTATGTAAGTTGAGAAGATATGTGATAAATATGGTATATGGACAGTATCATGGAGAGTTTGTGTGGTAGCGAAGGCAGATGACAAGAATCCTGGTGAGATAACGCACTTATTGCCAGCAACCTAACTAGGGCTGGAGAGTTTGCAATGCATTTAAAATACCCTACATTCTGTAGCAAATGTAGGCAGGAAGGACACCTAGCCACATATTACCAGTATACAATATGCTACAGATGTAAAGGGAAAGGGTACACAGTGGCAGAGTGCCAAGAAATAATGAAGTGTGCTATTTGCAGAGAACAGAGAAACACAGTAATGATGCCCCTGGTCCATCTCAGATTTCATAGATTTCATAGACATTAGGGCTGGAAGGGACCTTGGAAGATCATTGAATCCAGCCCCCTGCCCAAAGGGCAGGAAGTCAGCTGGGGTCATAGGATCCCAGCAAGATAAGCTTTCAATTTGCTCTTGAAGGTGTTCAATGTAGGTGCTTGAACCACCTCCAATGGCAGGCTGTTCCAGACCTTGGGGGCTCAGACAGTAAAGAAATTCTTCCTTATGTCCAGCCTGAAATAGTCTTGTAGTAGTTTATGACCGTTCGACCTCGTCATCCCTTGGGGCACTCTGGTGAACAAACATTCCCCCAGATACTGGTGGTCACCCCAATATACTTATAAGTGGTCATCAGATCATCCCTGAGCTTGCTTTTTTCCAGGCTAAAGAGCCCCTTGGCTATCAGCCTGTTGTCGTAAGATCTGTTTTCCTGACCTCT
>NW_017728886.1:34755181-34765671 GCF_001723895.1 Crocodylus porosus
AGGGTCTGGAACCAATTTCCAAGAGAAGTGGTGCAGGCTCCTACCCTGGGGGTGTTTAAGAGGAGGTTAGATGAACATCTTGCTAGGGTCGTTTGACCCCAGTATTCTTTCCTGCCGTGGCAGGGGGGTCGGACTAGATGATCTGCTCAGGTCCCTTCTGACCCTAGAAACTATGAAACTATGTTCGTATAAGTGTGGGATCCCATGGGAGACGGATTACAACTTTTTTGTAAAGACATTGGGATGAGGTCCATCAAGGTAGGAAGGGTCAGATGTAAATAAGATGGCTGAAGTCATAATTGTGCTCAAAAGTGAAGAAGTGCAAGTGTGGCAAGTTCAAGTGATTGTGGAAGAGAAAATGCAATGGGTAGTGGTGAAGCTTGAAAAGAAAGTGTTAGAGATTTTTAATATATATGCAGCAGCTGAAAGAGAAGGAAGGATCACCCTGTTTAAGAAATTAGAGGTGTATGTAGGTGGAGGTGGGCAGCAAATTCTGGTGGGTGATTTCAATTGCATTATCAAGGAGGGTGATAGGAGAGGTGATGGAGGGGAAGGGGTACTAGACAGCTCATTAAAAGTACTCATTAATATAATAAAGAAAGGAAATTTAATGGATGTATGGGCCAATGAGAAGGTGATTATGAGGATGGAACCAAATGAGAGACAGGTGTCAAGGGCTGATTTTGTATTAATGTCAAAAGAGCTAGGGATTGTCAAAAAGATCGTAGATGTGACCTTCAATGATCACTGGATGCTGAAAATGGAAGCAAGTTTAGAAAAAATCTAAGGTTGGGGAAAAGGGATGTGGAAATTAAATGTTCAGTTATTACAAATGAGAAGACCTGTGAAGAATATATGGGACTGTATAAAGGATGGAAGACTCTGAAGAGGTTATACAAAAGCACCTGGGAGTGGTGGACTATGATAAAGAGAAGAACAAGGGATATTGGTTATTCTCAAGTGAGTGTCACTCTCCCATTTACTCATTTGTTTGTGAAAAATGTTACAGTGGTTGAGGAAACAAGTTGAAACATTTCTCTTTACCTCTAATACATTACAGGATACTTTTTGAAATCTGAAAAAATGTTAGAGGACATTACAACCATTTCCTCTCCACCTCTAAGTATCTATTAAAGATAGTATTTAAAATTCTATAGTCATAGTCAGATTTTGGAAAGTGCCTATTGTTTCCTGAAAAACAAATAGTTGTTAAAACCTGAATAAATCCCTAGGAAAATTCAAGTTACTCTTTGACTTGCACATAATTCTTGTGTGTCATGCTGTTTACAAGTTATATTCATTTAAACAAAGTAAACATTATTATGAGGTACACTATACAGGATATGTATAGGAAAATCTAAATAGTTTAACCTAAAAACTCAGGGTTAACTCTGCTTAGTGCATGCGTGTATGTGAAGAGAGGATCAAAAAGCCTTTCTATGTATGGCATTGGGAGTGGAGAAATATGTGCACTCCTAGCCTTTGCACTCAGGAACAACTGAAGTCATTATCATTACAGAAAGGACAGAAAGCAAGTGGAATCAGTTTGACCTCCCTTATTTTGCCCAGAAGAGGTGTTTCTTTACAGCAAAAGGGCATTCTGCATCCTGTTAAGGGGCAAAGAGGCCATGCTCTCCAATAATTCAAAGTATTTTGGTGCCTATAGGGCAGAAGTGCCAGCTGGAGAGAAACACTTTCTGCACAATATAGAAGGCGACTTTATGATGATCAATACTGAAGCCTAACTCTAACGAGGTGTACCCATTGCATTTTAATGAACAGTTAAATTCAGGCAATTGAAATAATTTATGTTAGGAAACAGAGGATGGAGCCAGACTATTGCCTATGGGCAGAATACAAAAAGTAATAATCTGAAACTGCAATAAGGGAATTTTAGGTTGGATATTAAAGATGCTACCTAGAGCAATTGTATAGCCCTCATTATTGTACATTTTTAAATGCAGGGTAGACAACGCTCAAGCAAAATGCTTTAAACAAGGATGACCTTGCCTTGAACAGATGTTTGGACTAGATGATTTTCTGAGGTCCCTTTTAGGCCTTCCCTTTCTTTTTTATGATTTCAAATTTGGAATGAATAGTTCCAAGCCACACAAAAAAGCAAAACTAAAAAAGCCAGCTGGGTCCTGGTAAATGATTATATAAGCCCTCATACTAATAAACTCTTCTTAGTAAACTTTGATTTGGTGCTAATACTACATCTATTATTAAGTCACATGATAGGAAGAATTGTTACCTGGGACTCATTTCTCATCATTTCCAGTTATGATTTTTCCAATATATGTGCAGTAGCCATAGTAAAATAAATTACAAAATAAGTGCAGGTTAAGTCAGGAAAAATAGGGAAACTTCACCAGTTAGTAGGAACAAATAAACATTCAGTATTTCCAGACAAGCATAATCAACAATTGCAAAAACTGTAAAATTATAATTTAGTCTCTCTTTACATTAACACCTGAAGCAGACATCAGATGGTTACACACTTGAGGCTCCTTACCAGTGTTATTTCCACTGTGGTCAGAGAGGGGTGATTCCATGCTGGTTAGGCCATTTCTCCTTGTCCACCCATCAACAAAGAGGAGCACATTGCACAGGTCCTTTTCAAAATCACACATTTTATAACCTAATCAGAAAGAAATGTTTTCAGAATCTGAATGGAATAATGGTTTAACTACAACCATAACCAAATCAATAGAAACGAATGGATGTATTATTGCCATTCTTCATTATTCACAAAGTGCATGCAGAAATATTCTCAGATGTCTCACAGAACATATAAAATACATCCAAATGTTTTACTATGAACAATGAGAAAAGGCAACAAGTAGTGCAGTGGGAATAATAGAGGAAAAGGAAGAAAAGAAGTCAGTCTACGTGTCTAGAAGAGCTCATGTATCATCTTGCTACCAAGTCCATTCTACACAAAATATTCCTCTCCACCTATTTATGTAAAATGTGTGTTTAAATTGTATCAGGTAGCATGTAAGCAGATACAATAATCTTAAAAATACAGCAAACAGCAAACACTATCACTGCCATTTAATTCAAATGCTTCAATACAGATTATCATTCACATCAACACTAGGCTCTTTCACCAGCACCAGCACATCACCATTTAGAACCTCTTTTTTTTCTAATCTACATCACTGTTGCTGTCACTATAGCAAAACCTGATTTTTCAACAGCACGTTCGTTATTTTAACTAAATCTTCAAGGACCTAAACTGGGAGTTTCTGAGGGGTAGGGATGTATAATGGGAGGATGAGGCTCTTGGTATTTTTCACGACCCATTTTGAACATTACATGAACATGTCCTAAATTAGATGAAGGTTCCCTTAGCCAGCTGGGGTGCTGCTTTGATGAGACCAAAGGAGAGGAGACATCCTTGGCAAGAAAATGAAGCAGCAGGACAAAGGGCAGTACTTCATGTTTTCCTCCTGCTACCCTTTCCTTTTCTTTCTTCCTGATCTTCAGCATGTGTACATCAGATCTGGGCTGCTTCTCTCACTCTCTTACCCTCCCCCTTTCCTGAGTAATTGAATGCTATATCCCAGCTGAGTCTTTCGTGACAAACTTATCTGTCGTTGTGCTGTGGGGCGGTGATGCAGTCAATGTGTTAATAGCTGAATGAGGGGGAGGACTATTTGCTATTATCGACTTAGTTTCAACAGTAGCTGGCATGCAGACAAAACTGAGGTAAGCAGAGCAGCAACCACATGAAGAATTGCTGAGGCAGTACAAGGTATACACCTAGCAGTTCAAGAAAATATCTAAGCAACCCAGATCCCCTAGGGAATCCCTGGCAGTGCAGTCTTGGAGTCTTTCAGTGTGAGGCTGCCAAAGTTGGCCCTGAAGCTTTAATTCACATTATGCTTCTAGCTTCATGTTCAGGGATAAACAGGTTCATTTCTAGCGTGACAACATAGCAGCAGCAGAACCTATAGCAGAATATGAATTAAAGTCCCAGTGTGAGCTGTTCAATACGAGCATTTGTATTGCACTGCCTGCTAGAGCTGGACATTTTTCAGGCAAAACTTTTTTGCTGAAAAAACATCACTTTGAATCAACTGAAACAGCACAGCTACATAGGGTAAATTCACCAGATTGCTTTAGTTAAGCAAATGTTGGGAAAAAAGGTCTTAAAGGTTTCACTGGGACATCTTCAAAACCACGCAAGTGAAAGAAAGTGTTTCGTATGATCTGGAACTTTTCTTCGTCTTCCAGTTCTTGGTATATACAGCCTTCAGCTCCTGGAGTAGTGGAAAATTCCTTTAGAATGGAGCAAAAGCCCACAGATTTGAAATGCACCAGAGTCTACCCCTTGCACACCCGCACTGAAAAGTGCAGATAGTTCTCTACCATGGAATTTTGTTTGCCAGCCATTTCTGTTTGCATAATACCAGACTGATTTCCTTGCATTGTTTTTTCAGTTCACAAGTTACAGGAAGTTGGTCACATTAAAGGAGGCATTTAGACCTTAAAGTCCCCTCTGTGACAATTTCATAGGCCTTGTGGAGAGTGGAAGGCAGATGCGGTAAATCTCAACCTTAATAAGGCTTTTGATACTGTCTCTTATTAAATTGTCATAAGTAAACTATGGAAATATGGTCTACAGGAAGTTATAAAAGTAAGTAATTGTGCTTAACATCAAAATGGGAAGTATTAAGTTGGGTTCCCCAGGAATTTATCCTAGGTCCACTACTGTTCAGTATCTTCATTCAAGACTTGGAGGATAGTAGTGAGTGTATACTTTGTAAATTTGTGGATGACAGGAAACTAGGTTGGGCAACAGACATTTTCATGAATAGGAATAGGATTAAGAATACCTTGATTAACTGAAAGCAGGTGAATTGAAATAAATAGGATGAAATGTCAAAAAGAAAAAAAATGCGAAGTACCAAAGAACTAACAATCAAGATACACCAAAATAAAGCAAGAAATAACTGGGCAGAAAATGACTGGCAACAAAGATGAATAGTAGTTAGAACATAATATTATTGGAGAAAAAGATAATAATATACCAGGACATATTAACAAAAGTATTTTATGTAAGTTACTAGGTCCAGTTTTGGACATCACATCAAAAAAGATATAGACAACTTTCTACAGAAAGTGGCCAGAGAAGAGCAACAAAATGTGATTAGAAGTCTAGAAAATGTGACATATGAAGAAATCCTTCAAAGATGGATGGTTTTGGTGAAGAATAGCCAGACCTACTGGAAATGAACAGGCTCAGAAAGTAGCAAAATGTAAAATTAGTAAGTATCCCAAACTATACTTGCAGTTTTTACCAATGGTTTGTCATGAAGTAATTAAAGGAATGTCTCTAGAATGTTAAGAGAATAGATATATCTATCCAGCCTAGGAGTGGGTCTGACAGCTTCCCAGCAGTGCCTGTATTCCTTTCTAGGTACCAAGCAGGGCGGTGTTAAATGCCTAAGATGGTTTCTGTTGTTCCTAGTGGCAGGTTCAAACAGGGTTGGTAGGTTAAAACAGTTCAGATCTGAGGTCCCTATTTGGAACTTAGGTCCTACACAAAAAAAATGGAACGTTTCTGCCTTTATATCTAGTACAGTGTGGGACACCACTAATCTCATGCTGTCTACATCTGGTATGAAGAAGTTGAACAGGTAAGCACTTTGGCTATTAGCTAAGGTTCCTCAGCAGCCTAGGGGCTACATGGCCTACGTACACAGCCTCACATAGTAAAAAGTTTTGACTATAGTGTTATTTTGGAACAACCCTGTGGGGTAGTTTAGTACAATTGCCTTAGTTGAAAAATAGTTTTATATACAGAGTTCAAAGTTTCATTAACCTATACTATGGTAAATGTGACTTACTGTTTCCATGCCTACCTCAGTGCAACAGAATTAATATGTATAAAGTAAATGAAAATAACAGACAGTGCTGGCATAGTTATTTATGATATATATTAATGTATAAATTAGCCCAACCATCAGCTCTTCTGTTTTGCTGTTTTCATTCTTGATATAATGTAATATCTTCCAGTGGCTAAAAAGCAGGTCAATGGTTTATTAAACTTGCAAGCAGTGCCAGGCCATTGTGTCCTTCCTTTATATGCAATACTCTGAATTGCATTCAAATTTATTTCAAGAGATTTCTCTGACGTGAAAAATCAAATTAAAATCAACAAGTACAGAATAAAAAGCACAGCTCTTTTTAAAATTAAAACTCTGGATCATTCATGATACTTTTACACATACATTCACTTAATTTTCACAAAAGATCTAACTCGAAAGTTATGCCATATAATTTTTGGACAATAAAAAGCTGCTGCTTGTAGAGCAAGGAGACAGTAGGAAGAAATGTGTGGGTTTTTCTAGACACATTTTTTGCAGTGTTCATTGTGAAAAAAGCAAGCTCTAAAATAATCCACTAGTTAAAAAAAACATGCCTAAATCTCTGAAAATAAAGATCAAGATCTATCATGTGTATTTAACTTCTGTTAATTCTTCCTAAAAATGAGATCCTCTATCACCCTGCTGCAAAATTTGTGATATTTCCCCAAATAAAGACAGTTCCTGTGAAAATAATGTGTATTTTTAATGACTCTGTGATTGTTTCCTGAGAATTAACAGTTTAGCAAACTAAGAGTGTACATACATCATTTTAGTGTGCTAATTTGAGAATGCAGTGCACACAAAAAACCTTTCAAGTGCAATAACAAAGACCAAACAGCTAAAAATGTTAACAAAAAACCTGAAAGGTTAAAACTGTCCACCTGGAATATAATCTGTGCAGAAAGACGCACCCTTAGTCCTGTATGGAGTCAACCTGATTTAAACGGATATCTGCGAAGACCAGAGGTCGATTCTTGAACATCAGATGGCAGGTTTGGGCTCTACGTAAAAAGTCTAATTCCAGAATCTTAGTTTTAACACTCCTGGATTTGAGGGAAGAAGCTTGGGTATAGTCCCTTCCACAAAACCAGACCTACATCTAGATGTTATGACTGACAGTTAACCTCTTCATTGGAGTGCTCCATATTCCCAGAGCCAGACATTCCAAATGCAGATTTCCTATTTTATGGTTCTGGCTCATCCCTAATTTCAAGTCTGTTTCATCTTGTGACTTGTACCATTGCTCCCACAGTAGAGTCTGTGTAGAAGAATCTTTTGGGAGCTCTTATACTCTCTTTTATTTGCACAGTCATTCACCTGTAGCAAAGTCCTGAATTTGGCTCAGAGTGTGTAAAGAACCATGCTTTCTAGTATATTCTATTGATTGGGCAGGCAATACATTTTAGTGTCTGTCTAGGGGAAATATTCTTCTCCAGAGAAAACCAAGGCCAGACAATGTGCATATTCATTTTTTTACTTCAGTTGACTTTAGCATAAAAACATATTTTGTTTTCAATGGATATGAATTACAATTATAAAAAAAATTCCTAAGGCATGGAGTTCTTAGGCTGCATAGAAATTAGGCAATTTTGTGGGCATAATATGGGGATTCTGTAGGTTAATGACTGCCTGCAAATAGAGGAGATTAGATCTCATGATCAAGAAGGCCTCTTCCAGCTCTACATTGTGCCAGAAGACCCTGTAAAAGTTTGATTTAAAGTTACATTTACATATATTCATAGAACAGGACTTTTTTGTGCCAGGCATCATTATATGATAGAATTTACAATATTACAATAACAGTATGTGTCAGATGCAAGTTAAGTTTATCAGGCTAAGTGAGCCTGAGTGCATTATATTGTCTGAATTACACTCTTAGAGCTAACAGAAAATACATTCATATACAGCAATGACATTAGAAGGTTTTAAAGTTTATCATTTTGTGATGTCATTTTTTTTTAAACATATGTATTCACTTGCTTTTCTCTTTGTGCAAGCTCCAGCTTTGTTACTTTGATTGCTGTTCAACTACTGAAACAATCTGCATCAGTAAATCTGTGAGAATGTTTTCAGAAATTCAGATTCAGGGTAAAAAAAGAATGTTTTTGAAGCAGGTTTTGGACAATCAGATTTAAACCGAGTTAAAACGTAATAAAGCTGATCTGCAGTAAGCATTTGTGAATTCAAGGGCAGGGGTCTCATCTAGCTATATAACCTGAATAAGGAAATTCAATGAAACCTTGACCCTTAGGTAGAAATTGAAATTTGAGCTGTTGAAATTTGTAGATGATAAAAGCAGATGAAATGACAAAAAAGCAATAAAATTCAATCAAATGAAATTCTGCCTCTCTATTCATAGTTTCATAGTCAGTAGGGTCGGAAGGGACCTGAGCAGATCATCAAGTCCATCCCCCTGCTATGGCAGGGAAGAGTACTGGGGTCAAATGACCCCAGTGAGGTGTTCATCTAGCCTCTTTTTAAAGACCCCCAGGGTAGAAGCCAGCACCACTTCTCTTGGAAGCTGGGTCCAGATCCTAGCTGCCCTGACCGTGAAGTAGCACCTCCTGATGTCTAGTCTGAATCTACTCTCTGCCAGCTTGTGACCTTTATTCCTAGTCATTCCTGGTAGTGCTTATAAGCACAGTTTCCAAACTGCATTAAGTCTACTACAGAACTTTGCTGCACTTCAAATAAAACCCACTGGTAACTACTTACCTTGTTTGTCATTACTGCAGTCACCATGTAGATCAGGGAAAATGCATAGTTTGCTTGGAAAAGAGGTTCCATTGCCACACTGAATATTTCCTCTGGATGGCTGAACAACTACAAGAGTGATACAATACAAGGCACAAAATAATCCCACTTTGTTCATTGGATATGTTAATCTCCAGGGTTTTACTTTGAAAAGAAATATTCTATAAATCTAGTGTTAGCCCAAAATCACTCGTAAAAAACCACGTTCACACATATTGCTTTTAAACCTCTATTACATAGAGGTGTGTGTAGATGTTCCTACTCTAAAAAAATGGCTTATGCGAGGCAGCTGCTTTTGATCCATGCATAGGTGTGTCTCTAGAAAATGTTTAACTCAGTTACAACACTTTATGACTAAAAGGTTTGTTTCATTAAACTGCAGTGCAAGTCAGATGCATATTATTAACTCACTGGTTGAAATTATTACGCGCCTTGTAAAAGTACACGGGGGGACATAG
Organism: Crocodylus porosus; assembly: GCF_001723895.1. Taxonomy (NCBI): domain Eukaryota; kingdom Metazoa; phylum Chordata; order Crocodylia; family Crocodylidae; genus Crocodylus; species Crocodylus porosus. The sequence continues at coordinate 34,764,273 of NW_017728886.1, forward strand.
TATAATCACATGGTGAGCATTATTCATGAGGACCTGTCTTCTTCAAGGAAATTGGCAAAAGTGCCCAAGTAATTTATGACTAGGTTTTGTGCATTAGCTCTAGGGATGCAACAAATTCAGCATACATTTCAGCAGCTAAATAATAGCATGTTGGCGATCTATGGAGAGAATAAGAATTTCATGACCTAACCAGATAGGATGCTTGCCTCTTGCATAATTTCTGGACCATCACAGCTACAACATCTCTTACAGTACCTTCACTGAACCACACATTAAGCAATCAGTTGAAACGTGCCTGTACAAACCAAAATTATTTATACCACTAGAACTACTTCTGCGTTGTCTGTTTTTTAACTCTTAGTCTTCTCTCACTCTAAGAACCATTTTTAGTTTGTATGAAGGGACTGGTAATTCATAAGCTTTCTCCAAACGGCTCTGGTAAACAACTTGGAATCTACAGGTTCACCAACATACGCTTCACTTTGACTGCTCAACTGGTTTCCCTTCCCCGCTGGAACCAACAGTGAACTTCTGTTTGTTCTGGGAGATGGTTGCAACTCAGAACTTGTTCTGCAAAGCATTCTCGGTTACAGCAGGGAGCTGCACTTCTGTCTTCAACTAAAATCTTCTACGTATAGAACACTATGCAATGAGATATAAAACGAGTCTGCAACATTGTCATACGCGTTTTGTTACTGTCCTGTTTTTACCTACAGACAGCTCAGAAACTGGTACTCATTGACTCAAGTTTTCCACAAGAGCCAGAGAGCCAGACAAGTTCATAGATATTTTTAGGGAAATGCTTAAAAAACAGAACATTTTTACTAATATATTTTTCCTAGAATGTCTACTTCAGGCAATAGAGACATCCCTTCACCTCTGGAAAAAGGTTTTTATAAAAATCAATTGTAACCTACAACTAAAATGGTTAATGCCACAGATTTTTTTTCCAAATGCATTCAAGTATATTTCAGTTGATTCCCATGTGAAAACAGCTCTGCCTACACATGAAAATGTAAATTGTCAGAAGACAACATTTTTCACAGAAACCTACTAACCCTAGCAAAAAAATCGTTGGCAAAGGTTTCTCTGTTTCAGGAGAAAATTTCTGGTAAAAATCAGAGGGACACTCACTAACATCCAAACAGCTAACAGACCAGTTAGTAGTCTATATGTGATATGGGTGACTTAGGTTTCATAGATTTCATAGACATCAGGACTGGAAGGGACCTCGGGAAATCGAGTCCACCCCCCGCCCAAAGGGCAGGAAGTCAGCTGGGGTCATAGGATCCCAGCAAGATAAGCATCCCATTTACTCTTGAAGGTGTTCAATGTAGGTGCTTGAACCACCTCCGCTGGCAGACTGTTCCAGACCTTGGGGGCTCGGACAGTAAATAAA
>NW_017728886.1:34765682-34779096 GCF_001723895.1 Crocodylus porosus
CACGCAGTCTCTGGACTGTGGCCTGGAGCTCCTCCAGCTGGCGCGCCAGAGACCCCAGTAGGGAGCAGACCCCGCAAGGGGAGGTGGCCATGCTCCCGGGCCCCAGAGCCTGAAAAAGGGACAGGCAGCCCCCGCAGCCAAGAGCCAGAAGCTCCGTCTGCATGGAGCCCGGAACCATGGGCTCTGTCTGGGTGGCCGTCTCTGAGGTGCCCAGTGTGGGGGCCACAGAGCCCGAGGGGACCCTCGGGGTGTGGCGCATGCTCATCCGTGTCATGCCTCTGGTAGGCTGGCTACGGCTGGGGCTGACTACTCTGGGCGGGGGTCACAGGCAGGGTCTCGTGCCCTCCCACGCCCTCTCGTGCGCGAACTCCGCGCTAACTCAAGCGCCTGTTTACACAGCCTGGTCACACGGCTCCGGTCACGTGGCTCCCTGGGGGGCTGGGCCAAGTAGGGGCCTGGGCGGGGGCTTAACCCAGCCCGGCTCCAGGCAGCCGCCTCGTCCCAGGGAGCGAGGAGTTAACCCCTTCCCACCACAAGCCCGCTTACCTCCAGCTGTGCTGGGGGTTGGCAGGAGGCTCTGCGGCTGCTGAAGGGGTGTCTGGGGGACTTCGGGGGAGCAGGGTCGCAGCGGGCTTCACCTGCGTGTCTCTCACCGCTCCGGAGCCTAACTGAGCTTTTTTTCCCTGTTTGGTGGGCCCTTTTAAACTGCGCGCATGCGCAGTGGGCCTGTTGTCAGGGAACACTGGTTTCTCAGGCCAGGGGGGCCCTGCCCGGGATTTGGGGGGCCTTACCCTACAGGAGGGGGTCTGGTGAGTACCCCACTCCTTCTCTTCTCTCTCCCTGGGGGGCTGGGCCAAGTAGGGGCCTGGACGGGGGCTCGACCCGGCCCAGCTCCAGGCAGCCGCCTCATCCCAGGGAGCGAGGAGTTAACCCCTTCCCACCACGAGCCCGCTTACCTCCGGCTGTGCTGGGGGTCGGCAGGGGGCTCTGCGGCTGCTGAGGGGGTGTCTCGGGGGCTTCGGCGGAGCTGGGGCACAGCGGGCTTCACCCGCGCGTCTCTCACCGCTCCAGAGCCTAACTGAGCTTTTTTTCCCTGTTTGGTGGGCCCTTTTAAACTGCACGCATGCGCAGTGGGTCTGCCATCGGGGAACGCTGGTTTCTCAGGCCAGGGGGGCCCTGCCCGGGATTTGGGGGGCCCTGCTGGATATATTTGGGGTTATATCAATATTTCACAGTGTAGTGTTATGTGGAGATGCTGGACTTCACTAAATATCAGAATCCGTCTGGCTGTGGAGTACTAAGAAAGTAAGATGAGTTAGCTCCATGCTACATCACCTGGACTACTGGTACCCATGCTTGCACATTTAGTGCGTGGTGTAAAGATATGGTTAGTCACGTACAAGACAACTGTGACCTAGCATCCCAGAGGGAAAAGAGCATTTTTGGCTGAAGTATAATGCAGGCTCCCACATGAATAAATTTAATTTGAAAGATAATAGAGAGGGGGATATATTATAGCAACCAGCCTTCAGCATAGTCCTCCAGTAGGAATGGTAGGAGCAAACAGCCCAACTAGTCTTAAGCTAAAACTTGATCAGTTTATGAAAGGAACTGCACAAGGTAGATACTTATAATAGAAAAACACTAGAGAAAATGATCTGGAAAGTTCTTTGCAGTCCTACAGTCCTAAAGGCATACAGCTAAAATGCAACTGCAACATCACAGCAAAATTACCTACACCCCGAGCACAGCCTATATGTGCATAGTTACTGCATGGTAAATTAGGTTACTGCACCGTAACCAAAAATTACTGCACAGTGTGGGTCTCATCTACTTGTGTGTGCCTGTACTCCACAGTAACTATGGTAACTGATCCTGATTTGGGCATAAATTTGCTACCTGCCTAATGCAGGTAGCAAATTTACACCCAAGTAGTTACTGCACAGTGAGACACATTTAGACACCTTACTGTACAGTAAGGACTGACAGGATTGTGTGTGTGGACTGACTTGGGACTAACTTTAGTTTGGAGTAGTCACACCTTAAGGCAAAAAAACTTCTCTGACTGTTCCCCACCTACATAGCTGTGACTTGCCACAACAAGGCTCGTGAGCTGGGGCATAACTGGGAGGTACAGGTCTGAGTTGTTACTACTGGGCTGGTGACCTAGGGCATGATTTTATCCCTGCTTTAGGTGGGAGAGTGTGAAAGATGGGTTGGTGGGGGCCAGGAATGTGAAACTGGGAGGTAGAAAGTTAATAAGATGGGGCTGGGGATTGAAATAGGAGGTAGAAAGGAAATAGAGGTGGAAGAATGGTGGCAAAATGAAAGAAGTCAGCCACTGAAGGATAAAAAAAAAGGAGAAAAAAAGATAATTTGAAAAGAAATAAAGAGGAAGTAAATTTAAAACAGGAGACATTTTTAATAATTTGGGATTGGGGTGTGGAGGGGTGCTGGCCATGCTTCCTGGGGTGGCTAAGAGTGGGAGTAGTGAGGGAAAGTGCTTTTGGTGGAGCTACTGCCCTGCACTCAGGAGGAAGCCCCAGCTCATGGGCACCTCATGCATCCCCCTACCTTGTTTCCATCCACTTCCCCACCCCCAACTCCTGTACTCTGCGATCTGGCTAGCTAGCATGTGCTCTACAGGCTGTTTGCACAGGGTTGCACCCTTGGAAATGGGAAATTCACACCCCTGGAGGTGGAAGGAGGAGTTGGCTTGGTTTACTGCTTGCCACCTGGACAGTAGGACTGTGTGAAGCTTTGGGTGGTGATTTGATTCAGAGGAGATTCAGCCCGATTAGGTAGCCAAATTTCTGAATCTGAATTGAATCAAATCAGGGGACTAATTTAAAGGTACAAATCGATTCAAAGCTCTCCAAATCTTCAGAAAAGATTCAGAGAGCTTTGATGATTCAGGCAGTCCCCAGTGGCTGCAGCAGGGAGCTGCAACCGACTCTGAGCTGGTAAGTACTAGGGGCAGGAGAGGGGGGAAGGGATCATGGGGGAACCCCTACCAGACCCTCTGACCCCCCCATACTCCCAGCCCTCCTTCCACCAGCCCCTCATTGGCTGCCCTGCCTGCCCCAGCTCCCAGCCCTTTAAAGAAAAGTACTGGTGCTCACCAGGTGCTGTCAGGTGGGAGGGCGATCACACGATGACAATATGGCAAGAGAAGCAGTCCAAGTCCCTGAATTGGGTAAGAATTACCCCCTGCCTTCCCCTATGTACTCAGCAGCATCTTCCCTCCCTTTCCCTTCCCATTCCCTCTTTCCATAACTATCACTGCCACTATCCCAAGGCTCACACCCCTAGGCAGTGGAAAGGGGAGTGGGCTTGGTGCCAGTACCACCCCCTGGGGAGTAGGTGTTATAGGGTGGAAAAACTGTCCACAGAACAGGATTGTGCGGAAGGCGTCACTGCACCCTGGGTTGCTGGAGGGTGAGGAAAGTTCCTGTTCTGCTCCAGCTGGACTGTTTGGGGGTGGGCTTAGACTGGGAAGGGGGCAGCAGCAGGTTGGTGGATACTTCCTCCCTGCCTGGTCTCCCTGGGTGCTCCCCACCAGCCCAGGAGCAGGGAGGGGAAACCCACTTACCCACTGTCACTGTCCCGGGCTGAGCTCAGCTCCTGCACAGACCAGATGGAGTTGCTCTAGAGCAATCCTTGTCTCTGGGACAGTGAGGAAAGTGGCAGCAGCAGGTGGAGGGAGTTAGGGGGGGTGAGGCAGGAGGGAAAGGGGCATACCTTTGAGCGGGGAGGGAGGAGAATTCTTACCTGCTTTGGAAACTTGAAAAGAAGTCTCCAGCTGCTGTTCTTATGGTACACAGTCTGCCCATCCAGAGGAGGGGAAAAGGACACTGGCACCAGAGGGCTCAGCCAGCCCTAAAGCACCAGTTGCTTCTCCTGCAGCCCCCTTTGTAAAATTCATTTCTGGATAAAAGCAAAGAAATATCATATGCAAGGGACACAAATGACCCGTCCACTCCATTTTACATACCACACAGCCTATTCTGATAAGATGCATTTTGCCATCTCTCAGAACTTGAAGAACCACTTATCAATGTAAGAAACAGGTAAACACCAGATTTACAGAAATATCAACCAACATACAGAACAACTTGGACATAACAGCCATTTACCAAGAGATCTCTACATCCAACCATGAAGCCTCTCACAAACCTTCACTCCTGAAAAGATGAAGGCAACAAAACTTTCCAAACTGACAACTCTACTCAGCAACAACCCTATGATCCACAGTAATATCATCAACCTATGCAACCACACTCAGCCCAGCTGAGGTGTCTATGCTATCATGTGATCTTTTTTCTGCCCCACTATACAACTCAGTAAAGTGCAGTTCTATGGAGACCTTGATTCGGTTAGTCTATATGAGGTGCCTGTCTACCCAGCCTTCTTCGAGGTTAGGGAAAAGATATTTAAATGTTTTTTGTTTTATTTTGGGGAGTTGGGGGAGGGGGAATGGGAGACAGAGGGATATTATTGAAACAGTTTTGGCACAATAGCTAATTTTGAAGGGCCCTTTTTATGTGGGGGGTTTGTTTTAATGATGATAACCCTTTAAAAAAAACACTGCCAAAATTTTTTACCAAAACAAAGAAAAAGTTGATGGGGCAGGATGTGGGAGGGGTAGATTTCTTGGCTAGCTTGAGAATCAGTTACTTGCATGTGCGACTTACTGAGAATGAAGGCACATTTTGCTGTGATTCTGAGCAATATATGAAGAGAGAAAGTCAGTTCAAAAGTGACAGCTTACAAAGGAGATGAAAAAAGACAAAAAAAAAAGCTTAAAATATTGCACTGTGAAAACCCTGGGAGCAAAAATAGTAATGGAGCTCTAGAAAAAGGAGAAAAACAAATAAAAAGAATGATGGGGTGTGGAAAGAAGAGCGGTTGGTCATTGAGGGAAGATTCCTTGAAGAAAGAAATATTCTGCCTTGAAACCAGAGATAAAAAGGACACAACAGCAAACAGAACAAGCAAGCCAAGGCAAAATCATCATAGAGCTTTTCCTACCTCCAAACATTGCTATAATTGAACAACCTGATTTATTTAAATCAGTGCAAAAGGTTGTGTTGGGACTAGTTGAAGCAGCCTTATTTCATTTTAATACCAGTCAATTGCCAATTAACTTATTAAAATAAGAATGCAGGCACAGACTTTTATACCAGTTTAATGAAGTCAGTTTAAAACATCCCCTTAAATTTAATCAGTGAAACTTTTTAACAGTATGATGTTTTTTAAGGGATCCAGCCCTAAAAACCTAAGCTGCCTTTGAAATATCATGTCTTAAAATGGTACTGAAAAAAATCCAGCTGGCAGATGTTAAAAAACAAGCAAAAAACACCACACCTTACCGGAAGCAGCAGTGCATTACTTCTACCCAGCTCTGCAGCATCTGTATAGGTCAGGAGCTTCAGCAGGGCTTTTTTGGCACTTTTATTTAATAGCTGATTCAATCACCTACTACATAAAAGCACCAAAAAAGCTCAACTAAAGCACCTGATCTACACAAGCATTGGGTGAGCTTGGGCTGACTAATGCAATGCCTCTTCTTGGCATGCACTGGGCTTGGCATAAGAGCTCATGGAGCTTAAAGTAAAGCATCATTTTTGTTTTTGTTTTCTTTTTAATGTCTGCAAGCAGCCCCAGTGGCAACACAGCTTTTTCCAGAGTAAAATCTTACCCAAAAGGAAAATCTGGTTACATCTTCTGAGAACTGAAAATTTAGTATGAACCTTGAAAACGAAAGCTACAAATTTAGCTTCAATTGAACACATACAGCATGCCATCAGATTAGGAAGTGTCACAGAAGGTAGATACTTTTTCAGTAATCCCATTTAGCTCTGCTTAATGTTCAATTCAATTTTTATAAACATCATGAATTTTAATATATGCAGTCTTCCAAATGTGTTTACCCAAGAATAATTTTATCTTATAGCTAAAAAAAAATAAAACTGCACCAAAATAAAATAAATTATAATTCTTACAAAATTCACAGCTACTCATTGGAGCTAGGTGTTGTGGTCTATCTCAGAAATGAATTATGCATACAAATCATATGATTTCTAGAGATTGTACTTGCCAAATCCATACTGAATGAATGTTATTGATGTAAAAATGAGCAGTTGAAGTAACGCTTGATTTAATCCATATTTAACAAGTATTGACAGGCTCCTTTATTTTTATGTGGAAGGCAATAATTGCACAACATCTGCCCCCAGTTGAATGGCACTAATTCAATTGTTAACTTACAAATGTAAAAGACTCAGCTATGAGTGCATGTGATAAAAATTTGAGGCTGGATTAAACCAAAATCCAATATATATAAATAACTACCCGGTGTGGTATAAACACCAAACTGAAAAATTCATTTGCCTACGAAAAATGGTAATTTGAGGTAGTATAAAACAGATGATGAAATACTCGTTTCATACTTTAATCACAGGTAAAAACTGTCCAGCATTTGGTTCTGTCAGATGCACCCTGAATTCCTTTTTAAATCAATGAATACTAAGTAGTACACACCCTTCACAAATGGTACAGCATGATACAGATACGTTGGTGTTTTAGGATTGGTATGTTAGAATAAATTGCCAGCAAAATCAATTTGTTAAAATGATGCCATGAAACAAGCATGTATAGTAGGGCAATGTGAAGCTTTGGTCCCTGATTCAATTCAGTGGAGATTCGACCCAATATGGTGGCCGAATCTCCGAATGCTAATCAAATCAGAGGACCCTTTAATCTCTCTGAATCAAATCGGAAAGATTCAGAGATTTGGACATAACACAGCTTTAAAGGTTTTTTCTACATACCTCTAGGTAGCAGGAGCTCATGAATGTTGTGATGCTGGGGTGCTTGGAGTATCCCACAGAAGCATGGGGGGCTCCCCAGCACACTCAGCAGCAGACCCGGAAGTGGACTAGAAGCAGTTCTGGTCCACTTCTAGGTCCGCCGGGAAGCGTGCTGTGGGGCCCCCCCAGCTTAGAGACTGGCGCCTCCTGTGTCTGTGGGGGGAGACACCTGGGGTCGGCCTGCAGCTGATCGCTCAGCCAGGGAGGCACAGGGATCCCCCGCACACTCCCCAGAAGTGGACTGGAAGTAGTTCCAGTCCACTTCCAGGTTCGCTGCCAAACACATGGAGGCCCCGCCCCCCCCGCACTCCTGTGGGATGCTCCATGTGCCCCAGCATCACAGCGATCACAAGCCATGCCTAGTACCTCAAGGTATGTATAAAAAAGCTTTTAACACTCTCTATCTCCAAATTGCTGATTCTCTGAATCAGCTTCAGATCTTCAGATTTGGATTTGGCTGAATCGAATCAGGGACAGTGATCCAAATCAATTAATTGAATCACTGTCCCTGATTCAGGCTGAATCTGAATCGAATAGGGCCTGGCAAAATTCAAAATTTGCAAACTTTTCATTCCTAGGACCATTAGAAAAACAAAAAGAGCACATTCAGACAGGCACAGAAGATCCCAGGGTCAAAAAAAACCTGTGTTGAAAAAAAGTGGGGCAGTGCATGTGGCATGTGGCATGTGGCAGCAGTGCACGCTGCCCAAAACTGGAGCCTGACTGGCCGGAGCAATACTCCAGCTGCTGGCCAGGCTTCCTGCCAGGGCTGCAGCCCTGGGAGGCCTGCAGGACCCTAGGTAAGATGGCAGGGGCCTACCTAGACTCCCCACCTGGGGTAACCTGCTACATGTCAGAGCACACATAGTATGGGTGTTCCCCATGGACAAGTAGCAGTGGCACACTTTGTGTAGCAGCAGCACAAGGTGGGTCAAGCAGCAGCACAAGCACAGCACACCTTGTGCTGCTGTGATTTGTTCCCAGGGAAACAAATGCCTGTACTCATCTGGGTGCACCCAAAGAAGTTAAAGCAAATCGCCCATTTAGTAAGCTAAATTGAGATAGCCAAGCATGATAGAAAATTCTTGCGAGAATCTACCACAAGAAAACACTTATTTGCATAGTAAAACTGGTATGTCGCGCTAGCCATGATGGCCCAGGAAAAATGAAATAATTTTGGTGATATCTTTTACTGGAGCAACTGTATAATTGACAGAGATTTTGAAAAAGGTGCCAGGTGCAAAGTGCCCTTCTTCAGACCTTATTAGCATAGGAAGATGTCTTTGTATTGACAGATCCTATAGCACCGAAGAAGAGGTGGCAAAGGCTGATGGAAAGGTTTGAAAGTCTAAGGAAGTAAATGCAAAACATTAACCTGGCTCCAGCCTACAAAGCATACTATATTTTTTGTTTAGAGGCTTGTACAATAAGGTCATCTTGTTCATTCCCCCTCCTAATACACCAGCTTCCCTGGCTCCCATGGGAATGTCATTATTTCTCCTGTCCTCTTAATTTACTTACTCTCAATCCAGATACCTGAACCTAGACTCAGACCTGGCCTTGGACCTGGCCCATAGGAGCTCACAACTGAAACTTGCAGGGATATTCTTGTTGAGGGATATTCTGGGATATTCTCCCAGGTTGGAGTATATCCAATTCACACAGAATCTTCCAAAAATTTAGCTTTAACAGATAAAGATGTCCATACTAAGTATGAAAGTTCCAATTTTCAGACATATTACTTCGCTCAGTTGAGATAAACTCTCTCGGAGATGGTAGAAGTCATGCAAACCATCTTCTCCAAGATTTGAAGTCTCTGTCCAAAGCATGGGATGTTAGAGTTTTCAGAGGAAACATTAATAGTAGATTTCTCTCTCTCTTCCATTTTTTAATATAAGCCATAGCTAGACAACTGCTTAGGAGGTGACACATGAGGCAGAGCGAGCCTGAGGCAGAAACCCAGCAAGAAAAATGTTGCCCAAGGAAGTTTGGCAAATCTTCAAGCAACTTAAATAAGATAATATAACAGGAATATCAGAACCTTAATGCAGGCAATTTTGCCACCTTCACCTACAATAATATTAATATAATACTATAATAACTATCGGTTAAAAGATTGGATTTCTTTTTTCTATAAATTTGTATCCTGAATAATTTCTCTTTTACCTCATTTTAAAACTTGCAAGCTTGTTTAAGAGAACATACTAATTTTGGAATTTTTTTAATACGGAAGGACACTAAATGTTACTAGCACATAGTTCTTTTCCCACCTCCTAGCATCAACAGTTCATGTTACTACAATTCCCAAAAAAGAAGTTAGTCAAACCTAAAAATAACCCAGGTTGCCTGTTTCAGTATGAAAAAAGCAATATTTACATAATAGACTTTGCACTGCTGTTTTAAAATGCAGAAGATAAGAGTACTTAAAGGATTGTTTTGGACATATTTTATTGATCAGAGAGAACACAAGTGTCATAGCAAGATTTCTAGTATAAAGAACACAGAAAACAAAAAGACCTTGGTGAAAGCCCTGTTCTTTCCCTTGAGAACAGTGGAGGAAGGGCTTTTCATTGCTCCCAGTAATTCGGGAGACACTGCCATTAGTCGTTCTTGTATCTGAGTGAGGGAAATGGGAATTAAACTCAAGCAGGAGGGAGCAATCTTACAGTAACATAATTTAGGGATTCGCCACCTGCACCACCATTTTCTCTGCCACCTATTCAGCACAAACACACAGAAACACAGAGCTGACAACTTTTGGGAAAAAGAGCTATCATTCAACAGAGAGTTTAAGAGAGCATAAACTGCTTGGACTGAGATTTCATGATAGGAGCGTCTGTTCATTGAAATACACTAAAGCCAAGTTTGTCATTTCAGCTCTACCTCCTCTACTGGAAGTATAAGGGATTAGGACTGCATGAGACCGAAGCAGTCAAGCTGATGAGAACTGTACAGGTGTTTGGGAAAGGTGAACTTCACCCACAACCCCAAGGAACACACTGCTGTTCCAATATGAAAACAGGAATAACAGTCACTGCCTGTCTATCAGCTCCAAGTAGTTTGCTAGCCACTCAGCTGATAACCCCTGTGGACCTTTTCAGGGGCACCAGATAGGAGACCTTAGTAACAAGATGTTCATTCTTTTCATTATCCTCACTGTATAGGGAACTTAACTTCTTCTCAGGGTTAGGTTCCTAATCTCTTTGAAAAGACAAAGGTTTGCAAACCAGCTAGAGCAAGGTTACTCAATCATCGGCCTAAGTGCTAGATCTGGCCCATGGAGCTGTCATCTGGACCTCAGAACGGCCCACAGATCCAAAAAACTAGCATTGTGAAAGCAGTGCAGCATGAATTGCCACTCCCCTGCTGTCAAATTTCCAGACGTATGCAGAGTTCTGCAGAAATTCCCCACAGACAGAAGATTGCCTCAAGGCAATATCACCACCCCAGAGTTGTGGGAAACACCTAGGGCTAGAGGATCACCGCTGCAGAAATTTTATGCACCCCTGGAGCAGGGGGATACCCTTGAGGCAATCATTTGGCTTCAGAGGTTTTCTGTATCCAAGAGCCCTACGGATCAAGGCAGCCACAATCATAAGGGTCCAGGGGTTTCACATACCTCCAAGCTCTAGAGATCAAAGCAGTCACAATCCCCAGGGTCCAGGGTTTTCATGCACCTCTGAGCCCTAAGGATCATGGTAGCCCAGGGGTGGGCAAAATGCAGCTCAGGGCCCAGATGCAGCTCACCAGGCCATTCTATCTGGCCCACAGGGCCCCTAAAAAATTTAGAAAATTAATATTAATCTGCCCTGGGCTGCCTGTCACGTGGCCCTCGATGGCTTGCTGAAACTCAGTAAGTGGCCCTCTGCCCAAAATAATTGCCCACCCCTGTGGTAGCCGTTATCCTCAGGCCCAGAGGTTTCCCTTATCTCTAAGCTGTAGACATCATAACTGCCTCAATCCTCAGGACCTGGGGATTTCACGCTGGACATGGTGCACCCCTGCAGAGCCATGCCAGCTGATAGGACTCCTAGCCACAGGGGAGACCCTGCTACATGTGCAAATTAAAGTCTAATAGCAACCAGCTATGAAGTTTGTACATATTTTCAAGATCCAAATTTAGAGCTAGTTGGAGCTTTTTATTGTGCAATAGCTACTTTGTACATGTAGCTGGTCTTCAGGTAATTGAGTAATTAACCAGTAAGTTGTGCAATATTTGTAATGTGTCCAGGGGGGCCTTACTTTGAGTTGTGCAATCATAGATTGGATCTCACTTGTGCAGACATTCACTAGTGCCAGGAACACTGATTTAAGTAAGGCACAGTGGGAAGAGAGATGGGCAGAATTAGGGAGAGCTAGTGAGTCTGTGGGAGATAGTTGGCAGGATTGGGGCGGTGGGGGTTGTCCATCCGGGGTGGGGGGAGGCGGAGCTGGACAGCTGAAAATCACCCGGTCAAAGAAGGGTGTAGGGAATAGAAAAAGGGAAGCCAAGGCCAGGGTAAGTGGGTAGGCTTTCTCTGCCCCCAAGCTGCTCTCCAAATGTGTACAGACTACCCCATTCCCCATCTAACTTGGTGCACGTCCTTGGGTGAACTAATTTAGATTAGGTCAGCTATTTTTTGCCTGACCTAACCTCCCTCTGTAGAGATCAATGTTTAGAACAAGCTAACCCTAGGTAGGTCAGTCTAAATGCTTAGTCTGCACATGTCTGGTCTTTGGAAGCCTACTGAGAACTAAGAAGTTTGAGAGCCAATCCAATACAAAAAAAAATCATGTTTTATTCTACTTCCTATATTTGGTTGGTGATTAAATCTGCCCATCATATGACACTTCTGAGAGTTTCTCATCAATCATACCCACTGCATAAGTTTTTGGAAGCCCTCCTGCATGGAAGCGCAGAACATCTGTTACTATTATTTCCAGGTCAAGGCCTTACAATTCATACTCAGGCAAACTCCCATACATATATTAGTATTCTTGTTTGTAAAATGGGGGTAATGGTTTTTGTCTTTGAAGTCTCTGAATAAAGAGCAAGCCCTGTATAAAAGTTCTAGATAATACTGTCATCAACTTTTTATCAGCCCATGATACCTTATTTGTAATTTAAACTTTGATATAAAGGTGGGTATTTTTACACACAAAGAAAGAGTATTTGTAAATATATAAGAAACTTGAGAAGGATATTCTGCAGCTTGAAACAAAATGACCTTTTCAGCAGAAAATAACTGATTCAAAACATAGCACTGCCTTTGGTGAAATCAAGGTGAAACTGAACTCTTTGTGGTACCACCTGTGCAATATAATGATATTGGGAAAAGCACACGCATGGTCTGGGAATTGTAGTATGAATTACAGCACCTGGAAGATTAATGATGCAGGCTGAGAGCTTACACAATTAAACTGTTTGAAATGCAGTGCATGAATAAACTGGATAAAAAATTTAAAAGAACATAGGTCCAAGTCCTATTGTCTTAATAAAACAACTTTGCTCAATCAGTAACAAGTTTAGCTATGGTTCTTAACATAGTGTGGGTTATAATAATAGTTATTTTTCTCTGCTCTACTCAGGTTACCCAGCAGGATGTTTTCCCTGCAAATAAAATGTTTTGTTATTCACTTCCTCCTCTGCTTGTTTTTCCCTTCACAGGTGACATGTTAAGTAAAATCATTTTGTTGCCTTTTTTCATCTCTCTTGTCATTTTCATAAGTTCAAGAGTAGAAGCATCTTGGGTTTTCACACATACATGTGGTTCCTCCCTCCCCCCACAAAAAATGCAATTTTTTAATTTAATGTTGAATACCCTCCCTGGATAGCTATGGAGGAGAATTAGGCAGCATGTCAGTTTTGATTTAAAATAAAAGAAATAAGTCTGGCCTATATATAGCAAAAGCTGAATAAGTTCTACAAAAAAGTTGAAAAAAGTTCTACAAAAAAAAGTCATAAAATATATTTGACATTTTTCTCAGGCATGCACTAGGTCTAGAATAATGGTAAAAACAATAGGAAAAACCTGTAAGTAGAATATTAACTTTCCCATTTAAAAATAATATTTAAGAGCATTTTATATTTTAAAAATATTATTAGGGAATATTAAACACTAAGTACATTTCATATTAATTTTAAAATATTGTATACTGTACCACTACCCAAATCATATAAAATTTGAAAGTTCTTTATTGTATGACTTTTATAGTCATATAAACTTTTATAGGCCCTATTATTTAGGCCATTTTTTGATTGGTTATTTTATTGCTTTGGATTTTCAAAATGAAGAGGAAGTTCTAAAAGCCCAACCTAGACAGAAAAGTGAATCAGTGTGGGATTCAATAAATTCTCACAGATGCCTGGAGTTAACAGTTAAAAGCATGTGCTTTCTCTTCAGTCCTGATTGCTGACTAGCAGGGATCCAGCTTTTTTCTGTTTAAAAATCACAAATTCTCTGATAAAAATTGTGAATTCTCTGAAAAAAAACCCCAGAATCTGTGATTAAAATGAAACGCACACACACACTCTATATATATATATATATATATATATATAT
>NW_017728886.1:34779625-34787884 GCF_001723895.1 Crocodylus porosus
GTTTGAAGGTATGTGTGATTTATTATAGGAAAAAGATAGTAAATTAGCCAAGAGGGGAGAGATGTCCTTGGTGGTGTTTCTTTTTATCAGGTACGAGATACAAACTGTGCAGTTCTAACAACACTCTATTTATTTTACATTTTTAATAATATTTCTAACAGATTTACAATTTTAAAGCAATTTGGAAGGCTACCAATGGAAATTTAGGCTACCTCAATCACTATAATACAATAAATGTTAAACACCTATACATTTTGGTATTTGATTTTGGATGTTTTATCATGGAAAATCAAAGCTCCCCTTCCCCCTTTGCTCACCAGGACTCAGGTCCAGGCCCCTCACACTCTGAAGCCCCAGCCCCACAGCCCTGCCAGAGGCCCCTAACTGCTAGCCCTATGGGGCCAAAGACCTGGGCCTGGAGCCCTCTGTCCCCATAGCAGTACCCAAGCCCTGGCTACTGCCCGTGGGAAGGCTGCTGAAGTGGAGTGAAGCATGGAGCCTGGCTCTCCTTCTCCCAAGGGCAGCGCAGCCAGAGCAGAACCTGTTGGAGAGGCGGATTGCAGGCTGCCTGCTGTGGGCTTGGGCTCCCATGCCCTGCTGCCCTCTGTCCAGGGCCTCCACAGCCCAGCAGGTAGGACCCAGTGTGGCAGGGAAGAGCAGAGCTGGGCAGGGAAGCTACTTGCCGCTGCAAGCCCTGCACCACAATGGAGAAGCACCCCTGCCTGCCCAGCAGCAGCAGGAGGTACAACTCCACACTGTGAGCCCTGCTGCTGCCAGGCTGCCAGGGGGTGCCTCACCAGAGCAGCACAGGTCCTGCGGGGCAAGAAGCTTCCCCACTTGGCCCCACTGCCCTGCCATGCCAGCTCCTGCCTGCTGGGCTGCAGAGACCCTAGCGGGAAGGGCAGCAGGGCAGGTAGCCTGAGCCCACAGTGGGCAGCCTGCCCTGACTTCCAACCCATGCACAGATCTGCAAGGCACCTGGCCCCCTGTCTCCCCCTGGGAGTGCATGCAGCAGTGAGAAACCAGCTCTCCCCCTGTTCAAGCCACCCACAGCTACATCCCACTCACCCCAGTGGCCACATATTGTGACCCTGGGCCCCAAGCCGCACACAGCTGGCTGGGCAACAGTCCCAGCCCCAGGTCTGCCCAGCTCCCTCCCTCCCCACAGGGGCCTCAATCCTCCAACCCCCATGACAGATTTACTTGCAGGAGCTGTTCTTCACCCTGTCTGGCAGCATGTGCACATGATCATGGCGCCCCCTGCCTGAATGCCCTCCTTTTGCTCCCCACAGCCCCTTGCAGGCTGGAACTCTGCCAGCCTGCAAAGAGCTCTTTGCAAAAGTGGAAGATCCACATGTTTCTCTGTTAAAATGAGAAATCCTCATTTTTCTCAGTTAAAAGGAAAAATCTGCTTTTTGCCATCTTTCTGTGGGAAACAGAAATCCCAGATCACTGCTGATTAAGATGTGGCTGGTTTTCTTACAGCCATTTTACACCCAGACAGATGTAATGGGCCCTAGTATCTGCAGGCCCCTGAGGTAGCATAAAACCGTTATAAAACAAGAAGTGCCAAGCAAGTCCAGGCAAGTAGCTGACAACTCCAAACTTCAGTTGTTGAGATAGGCCCCTGGGATATGGCTAGCAACTGTACTAGAGGACCTTGAGACTGCTCTAACTCTAGCAAACTTAAACCTGCACAACCAGCTTAAAAGGCAGGCTTGGGAGACCATTTTATCCTTCCCATACCTCAGGCTGACTGTTCATCAGACTGATCTCCCATTATAAGTTAAAACAAACAGTCTCAAAGCTCCTCTCATTTATCCTGACTGCCTCTAGCCTTGGTGAGAAATGAAGCCCCTATATTGCCAAGCTTTAGTTCAAGCTATCCCCCACTGCCATTTTGAAGTGTGGGGACATGGATGCATGAGACACAGGAGGCTGCTGGAACATGGTAATTACCAT
This sequence comes from Crocodylus porosus, assembly GCF_001723895.1. Taxonomy (NCBI): domain Eukaryota; kingdom Metazoa; phylum Chordata; order Crocodylia; family Crocodylidae; genus Crocodylus; species Crocodylus porosus. The sequence goes on from NW_017728886.1 coordinate 34,781,588, forward strand.
GGTCTACCAGACTCAATTAATTGGGTCTACTTCAATACATTGTAAGTGCAGAACATTAGAGCTATTTCCATGCTCATGTACCAGCACCCTTAGGATAGGGTTACCATATTTCCAGTATCAAAAAAAGGACACCACTGGGAGGAGAGGGAGAGGGTATATAGTTGTGGAGTGGGGGGTAATATGCCTATGCCTTGCCTCTGCCCCTCACTCCTAAACCACAGTCCCCTCCAGCCCTGCTGCTGCCTCTCACTTCTGACTTACTGTATCCCACCCCCCAGCCCTGCCAGTGCCTTGCACTCCCAACCTACAGCCCCCTGGCCTTTTACCAGCGTAGCAGGCTTACCTTTTCAGAGCTTGGGTTGAGTTCCAAGATCAAGAGTCTGCTGATTGATTGGTGGAGCCTGCCCACCAATCCATAGGCAGCACAAGGGAAGAAATGCCCCACCCTTTTCTAAAGGGTGGGGTCAAGGAGCAGCTGGACCTGGATCAGAAGGCACCAGCCAGGTCTGAAGAACTTGGGGGTTGGAGCCCCTAAAGAGTATATAAGGGGAGCATGCTCAGCAGGCTGGGAGAAAGATCCGGCAAGGGACTTAAAAAGAGTGGAGTAAGAAAAGCTGCGGAGCTCTTCCCCAGTGGGTAATAGGCCCAGGGCTCCTGAAGCCGCTACTGGAGGAGCAGCCTTAGGAGCAGTGTGAGACTGCTTGGGCTGCGGATAGTACACGGAGACCCGGCCCTGGGAGCAGTGAGAGACTGCTCAGGGCCATCACGGTGCATGGCTCAGTGCACAGAGTCCAGGCTTTAGGAGTCGCAAGCGGCAGTTCGAGCCTGCAACCCCAGCAGATGACCGAGTATCATGGTGTGCATTTCGGTGGACAGAACTAGGGCTCTGAGAGCCATGAGTGGTGACTCAAGTCTTCAACTCTGGAGGGCTGGTGGGTCCCACAGTGCGCAGGACAATGCATGGACAAGGGCCTTGGAAACCACAGCAGGGATGCTCAGGCCTGTAACTCCAGCAGGCAGCTGGGTAGGGAGGTGCACAAGTGGCACACGGAAAGCAGGCCCTGGGAGCAGCTTGAGGCTTTTCAAGTTAGTACCAGCTGTAGGCAGGATAACCAGAGCCCTACAGTGTGGCTCAGAATTAGACTAAAAGAGCCCCAGTGCCCTGAGCAAGGCCTGGGTATGGGAAAGAGGGCTCAGCTCCCATAGGAGCTCCCTGGGTACCTAACACAGGGCACAGGGCCCAGAAGGAAGAACCCTCAACTCGAGGAGAACAGCTCCAGGAGGCCTGAGATGGTATGGGGACCCAGAATCCAGACTGACAGCCCCCGGAGGAAGGACTGAGTTACTGGAAACCCAGGTGCCCCAGGGGAGATGCCCCCCATGCAAGGGACCCTGGGGAAAGTGGGCCTAGGGGGAGGAGGCCCTATCCCATCTGAGGGACCAAGTGGTTGGAACCCATATAGAGCGAGTCTAATATCTGGTATAGTTGTGTTTTCTATTCAGTATCTATTGTCATTGTTGGTGTTATAAATAGTTGGGTGTATTAATTCTGTATAATGGGCTCTGTAAGGATGTCTTTATTAGCTAACCCACTTGTGGTATAAGCTTGCTGGACTGACTGTCCTGGGATCCACCCCTCTTCTGAGCCTCAAGCATAGGTACTTACCCAAGTGCTCCCTATGGCCAATTTCCTCCAGCTAACAGACCTTTATATGTATATTTGTATTTATATCTGTAATTATATCTATCTTAACGAGTTTTTTTACATATATATGTTGGTAACTGAGTAAATTGTATATAGTTAAGAACTTTGGGCTTGGGCTAACTATAGAGGACAGAGGGATCCACTCAAAATTCTGGCATCCCTCTCACAGCACCCGCTCCTGCCTACCCATCCCATCCGATTGAGAATAGGGAACACCCTTGGGTGTACCTGGGTTACACTTGGAAGCAGCTGCTCAGGCCTGTCCACAAAGCATGTGATCCCCTGAAAGCCAGTCACCTTCCCTGCTGCCCTCAGCCCCAAGCAGCCAAGCCGCAAGTTCTGGGGGAAAGCAGAGGCAGAGCAAAAACCTGGACATTTGCTTGCATTTTAAAAACCTTCCCGGATGGAAGACATGGGGCCCAAAAAGAGGACTTGTTTGGGAAAACATAGACATATGGTAACCATACTTCAGGATCTTGGTGGTGTCTGGCTGTGCCCCTGCCTGGCAGCTAGACCGGTGAGGGGGGAGCAACTGTGATGGGGCCAGGAGCCCCTGTCAGTTTCCCCAGAGCAAAAGCCTCTTCCCAGTGGTGGGGGGGAGGCACTGAGGAGAGAGGAAAGCTGCTGTGGGCCATGGTGGCACTGTGAGGGGGCTTGGAGGGCTCTGCAGTGGGGCTCCCCCACCAGGAAGAGGCTCATACTCCCTCACATTATGACAGGGGCTGCTGCCCCACCAAGGGCCCTACCCACCCCTCCTGCTGCAGGGACAGGGCCGGGGCACAGCCAGATACCAGCCGGCAGGGCCCCTAGGGAGGGGGCAGGGACAGGGTTTTTCCCCCTCCCTCTGGAATCTGGAGGAGAGGACAGCAAGGGGCCTAGTTCCCCTCAGAGAGTGAGCACGGCAGCAACAGTGAGCAGACCTGGCTGCCAGTGGGGGTAGAGGGGACACTAACCTCCCTCCCTTCTCCCTTTTGCTTCAGGGCCATGGTGCCCCACTGCTGCAGCAGCAAGGAGGGAGCACCCGGCAGACCCAGCTCAAGTCCCTGCTGTTGGGACAGTGATGGGAGAATTAAACCCCACCCTGGCCAGTTCAGTCTGGACTGGCCATGACCTCCCCCACACACACAGCTTCCCTGCAGCTGAGGGCGCACTCTATAGCGCTCCCAGCTCCTGGCCTGAGCAACTCTAGTCGTGTGCCTGCATGTCTGTTCTGTTGCAAACTGGTTCAACCTAGGCAGGCTAGACTAACCTGCAAAGGTTGAATCAATTCAGGTTCTGGCTTTTTGAATGCCTGTCCCTAACCTTAAAGTTTGCCTAGATCCTGCTCTTGGTTCTTATTGTGAAAAAGAGATACCAAAGACTGCATACCCCACACCCCTCATTTTTTCTTGTAGCAGCCTTTATGCCAAACAGTTGTAAATTTTCTAATACTCTTATTCTCAGTACTTTTTAGGGGATTACCCAAAAGTATCCTGTGGAATCCTCTCAACCAGAAACGAGCAGAGCCGCTCACCAATGACACTCGCATTACTGCCAGAATCTGCAGTATCCTCAAGGCTATGACCCACTGGTGGACATATAGACAAAGAAGATGATGCAACTCAATGCGTTCACACTGACACTTCACTATTTTCTGTTAAGAACAGAAGGTTATTGATTAATCAATCAGCTGCATTTTCCTTGTTACAAGGCCAAAATGAGTACTGAGAGCCATTAAGGAAATTGGAGTATTCTAGGTATTGTTTAAAAAAGAAAAAAAGACTTCAGTGCAACCTTTATCAAAAAGCCAAGTTTGGAAATCAGATAGTGATTGTAAAGATTATCAGTATCAAGAGATGGGTTTTTTAGCTAACAATCACATTCTTAGCAAAAGCCAAAACCCTGCCCTTAGCAGTTAATCCGCAACTATCACCAAATACATTTTAATTGATGTAATGCCTATTAAAATTCTATTTTAGAAAATAAAACACTGAGACATAAATAAATGATTATGCATCCATCACTGCTAGAAAATCACATTTATCATGAATTATTTAAAACTGAAATAGCTCCTCACAGAAGACTTGAATACCTTAATGCCATTTAAGAAGAAAAGTGAGGAGAGAAGGAAGTGTTCAAGTGGACTTTTCATAAGCAGTTAGAAATTACATTTGAACAGCCTGTTCATATTTTGTGATAAATGGCAAACATAGCCCAGACATCTAATACACCCTACACTGAATATTCAACCAAGGTTAGTAACAATAGTTTACAATTAACAATTGTATTTTACATTGAAAATCCTAATTAAAGGGTCATGAATAGAGCAGGCTGTGCCATTTGATGAAGCTCCCAGTAAATTTCGCCTAGAACATACTATAGAATCTATAGTAGCACCACTTTCATTAATAAAACAATACATGAATGTAGCGATTGTGGAATAGACCAGCTTACAGAAGCAATGAGAAAAAAAATTAAAATACACCAGCTTTCAAAAGTAATGAGTAAACAAGAGAACAAAACACCAAGAGAATTTCCAGAACCTGAGCCACTTGCAAGACTGCCAACAATGCATCTTTGGGGCAGATTCTCAGGGGATGTACATGAGGATTTTCCACTAACATCTGTCATGTTTGGTCATTCTTCAGAAATGATTCCCAACCAAAGTGTTGCTTATGGCAAAGGAAATTCTGGGATCATCTGGGATGTGGGCTATAAATTTAACTGACATAGCTAACTTATTTCACATGAAGGAAGCTCCACAGCAACTGACAGATGGTAATGACTTTTGCTCCTTGATGACTGGAATCAAACGTTCCCAGCAAAAACAGGAATCAGAAACCAAGAAAGCAGGTGCTATGAAAAAGTACAAAACCTACCAAAAACAACCTGCAAGCACAAATGATTGATGCACCTATTAAGCGATTTGTAATAATATCCACTAATGACTAGAATGACACTACCAAACTCATTTCATTCTGTGACAAGAAGGATTGAACCCATACCTTCAAGTCAAAGTCATAATTCCATGTACAATGATCAATAAAAAGAGAAAAATAATAGCTGGTTTGGACTAGATTCCACATGCCAGTGTAAATAGCATCTGATTGCAAGATGTACCCTTAAAATAATACATATCTTTTTGCTTGCCTCACAAAAATGTTAATAAATGAAATGCACAGCTACAGCTTTTCCCTTAATGAGAGCTATAACTTTTCCAAAGATATGTAATAGAAACATGCAAGTCATTATGGTTTCATTGCCATTACCCATTACACTTCTACAGAGAATCTAAACTGTTTCACATTAAATATACCAAAAATATTTTTAAAATAATGATAGCAGAACATTTCCTCAGGTTTGGATGGAGTGACATTTCTTCAGGTACATGTAAAATGGAGTTAAGACAGATCTTTACTCTGCCTTTTTGCTGCCAAGTCATTCATTCTGTCTGATCTTGCTGGATGAACAAGGTATTCTTCTTCCTCATAGGAAAGGAATATTCCTTTAAAAGATACTTGTACTTTTAATCAAAAGTTAAGCTTATTGCATAGCAAATGGTACTACAGTTTTCAGATGCCTACATTGCTGATAATGTTAAAAATATTGGTTATGAATAATATATTATGAAAAACTGATTATACTAAAAATCATTGTTAAAAAAACATGGAAATTAATTATTTATGAGAAATGTCTATTTTGTGCATCTATTCTTGATCATAGCACAGCAAAAATAAAGCACAAAAAAAAAACCTACTTAAGATTCAGTATTTTTTTAAAAATAAATACCTGTTTTTTCAAAGTGGGTGCTGCTCATAGACAGCATGCAGCCTGATTCAACTGTTACTCGAGCCCGCCTGGCAGGTTTCCAGCAGGTGGGCTTAGGGTACTGTTGGATTGGGCTGGGTGCTGCCTCCAAGCTGGGGCAGCACCCAGCCTACTAGCAGCCTGCCTGGGTGGCTCTGGGGGAGTACCACTGCCACAGAGGGAAGGACCAAGGCTCCCCGTAGCTCAGAAGCTGCTCACCCTGCAGCCACAAGAAGGCTCCGGCTCCAGCCCCCACCCCCCCACAAAAAAGAGGCTCAGGGTCTTCATAACATGATGGAAAAATGGAAATGGTTTAATCCTCAGGGTTTTATTCTGTGCCCCACTGTTTCACTTTAGGAGGCACAGAATAACACCCTGAGGACTAAACAACCGTCATGGGTATAAGTGCCGTATATGTCCAGTCTCCTTTTAAGTTCCTTTTTACGCTTTAAATGGGTCTTTTTAAACATTACAACAATGTGTAAATATTGAATTACTTGTTCAAGTGTACTGCTGTTTATCTTCCCAGCTTTATATTGAAAGGTGAAGATGATATAATGAATTCTTCCTTGGATTTCTAAGTCAAACAATTAGACATCTTTATTTTGGGGCAGAACTAGTTTCTAGGTCCACTGAATTCATAGAAGAAGTAGGGTCAGAGGGGACCTTGTAGATCTTCAAGTCCAACCCCCCACCTCGGCAGGAGAAAAACTGGGCTCAAATGACTCCAGCCAGATAGGCATCAAGCCTCTTCTTAAAGACCCCCAGGGTAGGAGCCAGCACCACTTCCCTTGGAAGTTGGTTCC